>NC_072732.1:200847885-201157850 GCF_026930045.1 Uloborus diversus | reverse complement strand
CATTTTCTCGCTTGTTTTTACTTTATCGTTTTTTTTTTTTTTTTCCCGATATTTTTAAACTTAGAAATTTTTCACAAGTAGTGACAGGAATCGAACCTTCAAATTTTTCAAAACGTTATCATGTCTTCAATTTTTACAATCATGTCAAACTTGCAATCAATTTACTCGTAGTAGTAATTAACACTTATCATTAACAAATTTTCTCAGATTTTAAAAAATCAACTTAATTAATTTTTTCCAGTAAGCAAATTGCGCACTCAAGTTACATTCCAACACTGCATATATGTTTCAAGAGTTTCATTGAATTTATCACATTCCATTTAATTAACTCTAATAATTACTTTTTCATTAATACTTAACTTAATCATTTTATCATACATTTATTCCAGTTACAAAATTATGCTTAAAAGTTATTTATTTTTCTTAGCACAAGAGATTTTAACATGTTCCTACTAAAATGCTTTTCACTCTAGTTTGAGTTTACTAAAATAGCAACTCATTTACGATTTAGATTCATTTAATCGTCTTTGATTCTTTTTTCATTGTTAATATTTTACATTATCACATACGTTATTATTTTTATACATTTATCCATTTAATTTTCCAAAATCTACAATCAATTTACTCTTCGTATTAATTAACACTTATCACTATCAAATATTTTCATGAATTTTAAAAATTTTCTTAAATAATTTTTTACTGTAACCAAATTTCCCACTCAAGTTATATTTCATCACTACATATGCTTTTCATGAGTTTCATTTAATTTATCGCATTTCATTTAATTAACTCTAATAATTATTTTTTATCATCGATATTTAAGTTAATCATATTTTCCTTTATTTATTTTTCATGCAAACACTCTTGATGGAATAAAACAAATTTTTAAACTTTCATGAATTAAATCCCCTCTGACTATTTTATTTTACTTTACCATACTTTACTATTTTACTTACTGCGTTTTACTATTTATCATTCATTACAGCTTTTTCCAAAATATTACTTTACAACCAACTAATTTCATTAACAGAATTTTCATTACAATTTATAAATTTCACTTTTATTTAATTATTTTTACCTACGCTAAAATAAAACACATCACATAAAAAAGTTAAACATCAATGAAGAACCCGAGAAATGTTAAAATTATAAGTCAAGTATCAAAACTTCATGTCAGCAAATTTTAAAAATAGACTTACCGAAAAATAACTTCTACTGAAATTCATTTCAAAACTTGGAATCAATTTACTCTTAGCATTAATAAACACTTATCATTAAGAAATTTTCATGGATTTTAAAAATCAACTTATTTAATTTTTTCCAGTAAGAAAATTTCGCACTCAAGTTACATTTCATCACTTTATATGCTTTTCAAGAGTTTCATTTAATTTATCACATTTTATTTAATCAACTCTATTAATTATTTTTGATTAGTATTTAACTTAGTCATTTTATTGCATAGTGTTTTACTTTATTATTATTATTTTTTTTTTCATACAAGCACTCTTGTTAGAATAAAACAAAATTTTCAACCTTCATGAATTAGAATCACTTTGGCTATTTCATTTTCCCAATAATATTTTACTTTAACAACTAATTTCTTTAACAAAATCGATATCATTTATTTTAGTCTTTATCCTTTTCGAACGATACATTCAAATGGACAGCTATACGTTAAATTAAGAAACTTAATCTAAATTTTGACAAATTAAGTTATAGCTAAATACTGACTAAAATTAAGTACAAAAGACTAACCTTTTTGGGGTGAAATCCCTCAAGTACCAGCTATCGCGAAGTTATTTAAAAACAGTGAATGAAATTGTAATAAGTGGATTGTTAATTATAACTCAATCTCACAAAATTACAATTACACGCATGTTTTATTTGAAATCACTGCATACGGCTGGCTGCCCATCGTCGATTTGCAGAACGCATGCCGTGATATCGCAAATCAACTCGGCTGTTGAAAAAAACTACCGTAATGCTACAGCACTTCGGATCGTCCACACTCACCGAGACGAATTGAGAAAATGACTTTATCAATATTGCTATCTACCCCTTTACCGATAACAGATAACAAACCCCACGTGCGAGTATTATTCACCACCTGGCCTACGTCTTTCAAGTGATGTCACTGTTTCTGACCAATTAAAATTAGTTCACGTTTCTCAAATATCAAGCACATAGATCGGCAATAGCCTGATGTCTGGTTTTCCAAACAAAATTTTAGATTTTAATTCGTAGTTTCGAATTAATTTCTTTTTCATTTCAAACTTATAAAAAAAAATTTCCAGCTTGTAAGAATATTTCTTTCAAAAACAGATTTTTGATTCAAAACAGTATTTTTTCAAACTTGTAATATTTTTCTACTTAGAAAATGAAATCAAAAATTTTTGTTTTCTTTAATCATATAAAATGTTTTTTAAGAAATAATTTCTCAAACTTGTAATATTTTTCCACTAATTAAAAAAAAAAATCAATTTTTTTTTTTCAATCATATAAAAATAAATTTTTATTCTTACAACAATAAATTTTTCCGCAAAAATATTTTTTTCAAATCAAAATAATAATAATAATAATATTTTTGTAACATATTGTTTTTTTTTTCCTTTCAATCTTTTTTTTTTTTTTTCAAAAATTTTCAAACTTACAAAATAAAATTTTTTCAACTGAATCTTCAAACGAAATGATTTAATTAAATTTAAAACTCAATATCACTTTACTCTTAGTATTAATAACCAATAGCACTTAACCATTTACTCTTTGCACTCTAAGTATTAATTAACACACACGCATTACAAATAATAATAATAATGTTTAAGATACTTACAAATCATCCACTCAAGCTTTCAAATATCCATCTAGCATGTTATTGTTCATTCGTGTGAGGGAACTTGTAATTAAACTTTACTTATCAACTGAAATTATAAGCGAAAATATCGCATTTTTTTAGCACTTAATATAATCCTACAATTAACAAATTGGTTTTAACTTTGAATTTAAGAAAAATAAAAACTATTACACACTTAGTAACATATCTATCGATGTATATTATTTCATGACAAATCACAAATAGGTGAGGATCTTTTATCGATCATGTGACCAACTAAGTTAAGAAAGAGCGTTCTTATCTCATATGAGAATTTATAAGTCTTTAATATTTCTCTTTAATGTAAGTGTATTGATACGTACGAGTTTGTGTATGTGAATATAACTGTGTATTGTTTTCAAACCATTGTCATGTTTAAGCTTTACGGTTCTAATTTTGACTTTCCACTTAGCATTATTTGAAGTCCTTCGCATGCATTAAACTATAGAAATATTACAAAAATTATATTTTCATTCAGTCTTAATTACAAAACCATACAATAAGATGAAGACAACACCGATAGTATAAAGATTACTTACAATAAAGTGCATATAAAAAATATATGTAAGAGTGATTTCAAAGTATAATCCATCAACCATATTCAACAACTCAATCAAAACACAAGTCTCTTTTAAAATAATAAACACAATTTATTCACACACACAGTAAAAGACAATTAAAAAAAAAACTTTCATCCTTAAGTAAAACTCTTCAAAACTTTCAAGCGTATTTTTAACATCGATTGCATCAAATAAATCAGACACATGACATTTTAAACATGGACTATCAACATTCAAAGTAACGAAGTCACGAGTCAAGTTTTCCCAATTAACATTAAAAAGAACCCGTTCGAAAAAAGTGTCGAACTTTCGACCCCTTGTTAATGATTCACATTCATGCACTCTCATGTAAAAAATGAATCCATTTTTACAATCCACACATTCTTTTTTAGAAAGGTAGTTTATGTTGCATATGAGCTCATCAAATAGTCACTTACGTAGAGAATCAGCCAGTTTACGAACTTCTTGTGATGTATATGTGCTGATTTTATCACATCGACAATCACAGGGATATTTTTTCTCAATTTCCGAAAGGATGTACTCTTTTAGAGTATAAGTCATAAGTTTGTCTTTGACACTACGTGAGATACAAGGGGACGCGTAGCACAATTTGTCAATCTGGCTTTCCAAAAGTAGAACTCTATCAGGCATCAACTGGAACACTTCTCGTTTCAGTTTGAACAATCTTTGCACACTAACACAGATGTTACCATTCGCACTCGACTCTCCTTTTTTATAACAAAAACGAAATCACGGTCTTCGATTAATTTTTGATTTATATTTTTACGTAGGCTTGAAATAACTGATCTCCACACATCTGGTTCTAAGGAAATACCATCCATAGTTGGTCGAAAAATACCATCTTTCCCACACGTATATCTTCTAATATGCACGCGTGTACGTTTCCGAAAAGCATTCACCTAAAGTGAAAATACAATCACCCAAGTGTATCATATCATCAGGCTGTGGAGAAGCCTCAATGTTCATTTTCATGTTCGTTGCATCCCATCTGTTCATCTTCAGGCTTCAAAGTTTCAGAATGATTTTCACCAGCGTTAGTCATTCTTAACTCTCATAGGATTAGGAGTCACAATACTAAAACAACTTCCTGTGAACTTGAAAAATAAATCAAACTAGGTTTTAACACTAGCTGGTGAAGAAAAATCCTAAGTACATAGAATAAAATTTCTAGATCTCTTTCAAAGCTCAGAATCACCCTGAAAATGATTCTCCAAACATCCACTATAAACCAATGAATATTCACTTTAACCAATGAGAAGTGTACATAAATCTCTTGCTACTGACGTCATAGAATATCACATGAACTTTTGAGCAGAATTGTGTTGTTTTACACAGTATTCAGATTTTTAGAAAATGCCAACACTTTGACTTCCAAATTCATCCTGACCTACTACGAGTAATTTTAAGATGGTAGCAGGTTTTCACATCACATCGAATGTCGATGACGGTTTCGCATCTCATGCAAATTGACATGATCAATTACACGTGATTGCAAGAGATTTATGTACACTTCTCATTGGTTAAAGTGAATATTCATTGGTTTATAGTGGATGTTTGGAGAATCATTTTCAGGGTGATTCTGAGCTTTGAAAGAGATCGTGAAATTTTATTCTATGTACTTAGGATTTTTCTTCACCAGCTAGTGTTAAAACCTAGTTTGATTTATTTTTCAAGTTCACAGGAAGTTGTTTTAGTATTGTGACTCCTAATCCTATGAGAGTTAAGAATGACTAACGCTGGTGAAAATCATTCTGAAACTTTGAAGCCTGAAGATGAACAGATGGGATGCAACGAACATGAAAATGAACATTGAGGCTTCTCCACAGCCTGATGATATGATACACTTGGGTGATTGTATTTTCACTTTAGGTGAATGCTTTTCGGAAACGTACACGCGTGCATATTAGAAGATATACGTGTGGGAAAGATGGTATTTTTCGACCAACTATGGATGGTATTTCCTTAGAACCAGATGTGTGGAGATCAGTTATTTCAAGCCTACGTAAAAATATAAATCAAAAATTAATCGAAGACCGTGATTTCGTTTTTGTTATAAAAAAGGAGAGTCGAGTGCGAATGGTAACATCTGTGTTAGTGTGCAAAGATTGTTCAAACTGAAACGAGAAGTGTTCCAGTTGATGCCTGATAGAGTTCTACTTTTGGAAAGCCAGATTGACAAATTGTGCTACGCGTCCCCTTGTATCTCACGTAGTGTCAAAGACAAACTTATGACTTATACTCTAAAAGAGTACATCCTTTCGGAAATTGAGAAAAAATATCCCTGTGATTGTCGATGTGATAAAATCAGCACATATACATCACAAGAAGTTCGTAAACTGGCTGATTCTCTACGTAAGTGACTATTTGATGAGCTCATATGCAACATAAACTACCTTTCTAAAAAAGAATGTGTGGATTGTAAAAATGGATTCATTTTTTACATGAGAGTGCATGAATGTGAATCATTAACAAGGGGTCGAAAGTTCGACACTTTTTTCGAACGGGTTCTTTTTAATGTTAATTGGGAAAACTTGACTCGTGACTTCGTTACTTTGAATGTTGATAGTCCATGTTTAAAATGTCATGTGTCTGATTTATTTGATGCAATCGATGTTAAAAATACGCTTGAAAGTTTTGAAGAGTTTTACTTAAGGATGAAAGTTTTTTTTAATTGTCTTTTACTGTGTGTGTGAATAAATTGTGTTTATCATTTTAAAAGAGACTTGTGTTTTGATTGAGTTGTTGAATATGGTTGATGGATTATACTTTGAAATCACTCTTACATATATTTTTTATATGCACTTTATTGTAAGTAATCTTTATACTATCGGTGTTGTCTTCATCTTATTGTATGGTTTTGTAATTAAGACTGAATGAAAATATAATTTTTGTAATATTTCTATAGTTTAATGCATGCGAAGGACTTCAAATAATGCTAAGTGGAAAGTCAAAATTAGAACCGTAAAGCTTAAACATGACAATGGTTTGAAAACAATACACAGTTATATTCACATACACAAACTCGTACGTATCAATACACTTACATTAAAGAGAAATATTAAAGACTTATAAATTCTCATATGAGATAAGAACGCTCTTTCTTAACTTAGTTGGTCACATGATCGATAAAAGATCCTCACCTATTTGTGATTTGTCATGAAATAATATACATCGATAGATATGTTACTAAGTGTGTAATAGTTTTTATTTTTCTTAAATTCAAAGTTAAAACCAATTTGTTAATTGTAGGATTATATTAAGTGCTAAAAAAATGCGATATTTTCGCTTATAATTTCGGTTGATAAGTAAAGTTTTATTACAAGTTCCCTCACACGAATGAACAATAACATGTTGGATATTTGAAAGCTTGAGTGGATGATTTGTAAGTATCTTAAACATTATTATTATTATTTGTAATGCGTGTGTGTTAATTAATACTTAGAGTGCAAAGAGTAAATGGTTAAGTGCTATTGGTTATTAATACTAAGAGTAAAGTGATATTGAGTTTTAAATTTAATTAAATCATTTCGTTTGAAGATTCAGTTGAAAAAATTTTATTTTGTAAGTTTGAAAATTTTTGAAAAAAAAAAAAAAAGATTGAAAGGAAAAAAAAAACAATATGTTACAAAAATATTATTATTATTATTATTTTGATTTGAAAAAAATATTTTTGCGGAAAAATTTATTGTTGTAAGAATAAAAATTTATTTTTATATGATTGAAAAAAAAAAATTGATTTTTTTTTTTTAATTAGTGGAAAAATATTACAAGTTTGAGAAATTATTTCTTAAAAAACATTTTATATGATTAAAGAAAACAAAAATTTTTGATTTCATTTTCTAAGTAGAAAAATATTACAAGTTTGAAAAAATACTGTTTTGAATCAAAAATCTGTTTTTGAAAGAAATATTCTTACAAGCTGGAAATTTTTTTTTATAAGTTTGAAATGAAAAAGAAATTAATTCGAAACTACGAATTAAAATCTAAAATTTTGTTTGGAAAACCAGACATCAGGCTATTGCCGATCTATGTGCTTGATATTTGAGAAACGTGAACTAATTTTAATTGGTCAGAAACAGTGACATCACTTGAAAGACGTAGGCCAGGTGGTGAATAATACTCGCACGTGGGGTTTGTTATCTGTTATCGGTAAAGGGGTAGATAGCAATATTGATAAAGTCATTTTCTCAATTCGTCTCGGTGAGTGTGGACGATCCGAAGTGCTGTAGCATTACGGTAGTTTTTTTCAACAGCCGAGTTGATTTGCGATATCACGGCATGCGTTCTGCAAATCGACGATGGGCAGCCAGCCGTATGCAGTGATTTCAAATAAAACATGCGTGTAATTGTAATTTTGTGAGATTGAGTTATAATTAACAATCCACTTATTACAATTTCATTCACTGTTTTTAAATAACTTCGCGATAGCTGGTACTTGAGGGATTTCACCCCAAAAAGGTTAGTCTTTTGTACTTAATTTTAGTCAGTATTTAGCTATAACTTAATTTGTCAAAATTTAGATTAAGTTTCTTAATTTAACGTATAGCTGTCCATTTGAATGTATCGTTCGAAAAGGATAAAGACTAAAATAAATGATATCGATTTTGTTAAAGAAATTAGTTGTTAAAGTAAAATATTATTGGGAAAATGAAATAGCCAAAGTGATTCTAATTCATGAAGGTTGAAAATTTTGTTTTATTCTAACAAGAGTGCTTGTATGAAAAAAAAAATAATAATAATAAAGTAAAACACTATGCAATAAAATGACTAAGTTAAATACTAATCAAAAATAATTAATAGAGTTGATTAAATAAAATGTGATAAATTAAATGAAACTCTTGAAAAGCATATAAAGTGATGAAATGTAACTTGAGTGCGAAATTTTCTTACTGGAAAAAATTAAATAAGTTGATTTTTAAAATCCATGAAAATTTCTTAATGATAAGTGTTTATTAATGCTAAGAGTAAATTGATTCCAAGTTTTGAAATGAATTTCAGTAGAAGTTATTTTTCGGTAAGTCTATTTTTAAAATTTGCTGACATGAAGTTTTGATACTTGACTTATAATTTTAACATTTCTCGGGTTCTTCATTGATGTTTAACTTTTTTATGTGATGTGTTTTATTTTAGCGTAGGTAAAAATAATTAAATAAAAGTGAAATTTATAAATTGTAATGAAAATTCTGTTAATGAAATTAGTTGGTTGTAAAGTAATATTTTGGAAAAAGCTGTAATGAATGATAAATAGTAAAACGCAGTAAGTAAAATAGTAAAGTATGGTAAAGTAAAATAAAATAGTCAGAGGGGATTTAATTCATGAAAGTTTAAAAATTTGTTTTATTCCATCAAGAGTGTTTGCATGAAAAATAAATAAAGGAAAATATGATTAACTTAAATATCGATGATAAAAAATAATTATTAGAGTTAATTAAATGAAATGCGATAAATTAAATGAAACTCATGAAAAGCATATGTAGTGATGAAATATAACTTGAGTGGGAAATTTGGTTACAGTAAAAAATTATTTAAGAAGATAATTTTTAAAATTCATGAAAATATTTGATAGTGATAAGTGTTAATTAATACGAAGAGTAAATTGATTGTAGATTTTGGAAAATTAAATGGATAAATGTATAAAAATAATAACGTATGTGATAATGTAAAATATTAACAATGAAAAAAGAATCAAAGACGATTAAATGAATCTAAATCGTAAATGAGTTGCTATTTTAGTAAACTCAAACTAGAGTGAAAAGCATTTTAGTAGGAACATGTTAAAATCTCTTGTGCTAAGAAAAATAAATAACTTTTAAGCATAATTTTGTAACTGGAATAAATGTATGATAAAATGATTAAGTTAAGTATTAATGAAAAAGTAATTATTAGAGTTAATTAAATGGAATGTGATAAATTCAATGAAACTCTTGAAACATATATGCAGTGTTGGAATGTAACTTGAGTGCGCAATTTGCTTACTGGAAAAAATTAATTAAGTTGATTTTTTAAAATCTGAGAAAATTTGTTAATGATAAGTGTTAATTACTACTACGAGTAAATTGATTGCAAGTTTGACATGATTGTAAAAATTGAAGACATGATAACGTTTTGAAAAATTTGAAGGTTCGATTCCTGTCACTACTTGTGAAAAATTTCTAAGTTTAAAAATATCGGGGAAAAAAAAAAAAACGATAAAGTAAAAACAAGCGAGAAAATGATCAAACTCTAAAATATACTAAAAAAAAATCGAAATCACGAAAAAATAATCTAAGTCTGAAATGCTTGAAATTAGTTAAAGACTAAAAAGTTAAGAAAATAGTTAAAGACTGAAAATAATTGAAAAACGCTAAAATAGTGAAAAAAAAAATCAAAGTGCTAAATGACAGGAAAAAACGTTAAAGTTCAAAATGTATGAAAGAATATTTAAGTTAATTATTTCTTAGAAAATTTAACAAATAAGAAAAAATATTTTGTTGTATGAAAGTCAAAAAAAAAAAAAAAAAAATTAGTTAAGAAAATTATTTCTTCGAAATTTTTACAAGTTAGAAAAATTATTTGTAAATTTGACAAAGAAAAAAGAAAATTTAACAAGTTAGAAAAAATAAAAAGGATAAAGTTTGAAATGCATGAAAAAGAAAATCAAAGTTTAAAATATATTTCAAGTCCACAAAGCATTGAAATAAATCTAAAATCTCGAATGGGTTGTATTTAAATAAATCTTTACTTAAGTGAAAACTTTGTTATTATGAAAAATAATAATAATAATGATGATAGTTTCAATTATGAGCTGAAATTCAGTTAATGATATGCCATGATTAGTACTAAAGAGTAAATTAACTGATGGTTTTAAAATTAATTTAATTGTAATATTCGTTGTCATGGTACAGATTCACATTAAGACTGAAAGAGTAATGAAAAATATAGCATAGTGGTTAGCATACGTTTTTGCTAACTCAAAGTTTGGGTGTTCGATTCCCAACTTCAACACTCTGTAAAAATAAAAATAATTAAATTCGTAGAAATAAAAAAATAAAAATAAACCTCTCAATAGATGGCGCCATGAACGTTAAACACCGCATAAGTTAAAGCATAGCAACAGGTGTTGCCAACCGAAAACTAAAAACTCTGGTTGTCATGACAACAAGTTCAAAATATTCTAAGTCCGAAAACGCGGGAAAAATATCTAAAACGCGGGAAAAACCCTCGTCACCTTCTACGGGTTCTCGCGGCGGCCCCGGTCGTGGGGAGGGTCAACCCCAAGGTCGGGAGGGGGTGGGGAGGAAGTGGAGGAGGCGGTGGGAGGAAGAGTGGGAGGGGGAGGCGGATTGCAGATGCATACTACCGCCACCGCCTCCTGTTGCAGAACTCTCATTATTCCCCTACTAATACATTCCTATTTACGAACGAATGTTATCACTGGTACCGAGGAATTAACATTATTTTGAGACCAACACATCATTTTTTATGCAGAACTTTTTCACTATGTTCGAGAGCGTGTGTGTAAAGACTAACAACTGAAATATACAAGTAACATTTTGATTTCCATCTGATATACAGAAACAGCACATTAGTTAAGTTTGAACTCTTCAAAACAAGGCATTTGTCTAAAATCTCAAAATATTTCAAAAAAAAAAAAAAAAAAAAAAAAAAAACATAAAAAAAACATCTTTATGTATATGGAGATATAACTGCATATTATCTTCAGTAAAATTAACATTTATTATTTGGTAGCTAATTAAAAATTATTTTTATGGCAGTGATATATGAAAATGTTTAATGTCTATAGTATTAACCTCTTTTCTCTACTTTTTCAAAATGTTTTACGGAAGCCCACGTGTGTATATACCATTATTTCGAGTCTCTTTATTCTTCTCTTTTACAAAGAATAAATTTTAGCTAAAATATTTATTTTTGGCCAATGTCAGCATTACCTTCAGTTTCAGGAGGTTTTTCTCTTAGTTTTTATTTCCTACTTCTTTTTATCATTTCTTGTGGGGATCTGGTATGCACATCTTCAAATTCAAGACGGAAAAAGTGAATTCTCTCTCCCACAATAGGCCGCGAAACGACGCCTGCATTCAAAGAGGCCATCTAACCGGATAAAGAGGGCGGAAATAATTAAATATCGAGGTCGGTCTGGGACATTTTGAATTTTTTTTTCTCGTTTTTTTTGCGTCGGAATTTTTGCGGCCCGCCGACGCAAAACGGATTAGGAGTTGAGCCTGCCATCGATCTCTCAACTGCTCTCTCTCTTCGCTGTTGAGCCAAGCTTCTTCATCGATGAAGTGATGGACATGGCGAAAGGCACCACTCAATTTGCTTGCGCCAAATTTTATCATTTGTTACTTTTTATTTTCTTGGAACATTTATCGGCGGTCTCGGATAAAAGTAAAACGAGAAAGAATGAAATTTTCCGAATCATTTTGTCTCTTCAAAATATATATTACCATGATAGACCGAAATTGGAAGATGTCAACTTTCACCGGTGATTTACCGGAAATATTCAATCTTTCGCCTATATCATTGGCATGTGGATGTTTATGTTCACTAGTGCCGGATCTTCGATTTTTCCCAGTCGGGGTAAAAACGTTAAACTGGAGCCCTTTCTAATCTTCCTTTCTTTTTTAAAATAGTTTCAACGAAGAAACACAGAAATAGGGGTTTTAATGCCTAAGGTAACTGCATTTCCCACCCCTAGATGTTATCGCCAGGGACAAGAAGCCCAGCGTACTCACCCCTATATCCGGCACTGATATTCACAGGCCAATGTCAACTTTTATCAGATTTAGGACTTTTACAGTACCATATATACTAGATAACAGTGTTCCTCAAATTTTTTAAATCTCAGTACAGCAATACCCAAGCCACTTTTAGTACGTATATCTCCGAAAAATTGCACTGGTATGTATGCCATAGTTTTATATAACTTTATCTTTTATTCATAAATTTTATCTATCAATACCATTAAGTTTTAACTATAACGTATAAGATACCTGTTCTTGATTTATTCACTCAAAATATGCGCATATTTTATAAATAAAATAGGCAAAATGAAATAAAAATTTCTAATACATCTCCTAAAAAAACACAACAAGGTCCTTTGAGCGTAACTTTCGTAACATGACACTCACAAAATTCAAAGCTATTTAAATCTACCATTGTGTGAGTCCGTTATTTCATGGATCCAGGCCAGTTTTTAATTCAGTAGTGGTGCCATCTATGAAATAACATTGAACTAGATGGTACATCGCCTGCTGCATTAACAACAAAAACTCGTGAATGATGACACTCGGATAGGCGAACATTCAGAAGAAAACTTACTTTGGAATCCTGTAGCAAAGGATGATCATACACTCCCGGGAAGAATACTTTCATGACGTACGTTCTATGATCTAATGTAGGTATGCCGCATGTCTCCAAGTCATTGGTCAAATCCGTCATATCCGTTTGCAATTCTGCAAATGCTGTGAATTGGGAAGAGAAACATGTTTCAGTCAAAACTTCTAAACACTTTACATCGCTTTTGTAAAATTTTGGAAATATTAATAAATTTAGAAGTAACTAACGCTTAAGTTTAGGTTACTAGTTTTTTTCTGGAAGTGAGAAACTGAGTTTTTGAAATAATAAAATAAATAATAAGTCAATATCTTGCCCCTTCATCACGTTCGTCTGACTTATTGACTGAGCGGAAAATTTTGCTTGTCGCGATGATCCCTGGCAAAAAAAAAAAAAATGTAAAAATAATTGATTGCATAGTTGAAGTATGACATTCAGCCGCTTTAGTAATATAATTGATTAAAGGGTGAAAAAAGAGTCAACAAAAGTTTGTATAAAGCTTTCCCCAGTATTGTTTCTCCTCAAATTAAGTTTTCAAAAACAAATTAAAAAGCAAAATAAATAAATAAATAAATAAATAAATAAATAAATAAAATAAATCAGACGCTTTTCAGTTGTTACAACTACAGTTTTATTTAAACATTCAAGAAAAAAAAAAAAAAAAAAACGCTTGTCATGTAACCGTACCTTGCTTGCATTCGGACCTCACGCTGTTCTCCAGGGTGTCCATTTGCAACTGAATACGCTTGTACTCTCGTTCTGCCTGCGAATTCTTGTGCCTCAGTACTGCCAAAATGATTAGACTAAACAGTACAAGTATTGCACCACCCGAAGCTATGCCTATAACAGCCCCCGGTGGTAGCTCATATCCTTTGGCTACCTCATACTTCAGATATCCAAGCTCGAAGCGCAAATTGCGTCCCACTCGCACCTAAAAGAAGAAAAGTAAAGTGGTTAAATAAATGTATATTTTGTGGCTTTTTACTTGATTTGTTTTAACTTACTGTAAAAGCTCTTATTTTCACGAATCGACAGGCTCGAGAAATTAGCAGGCTTTAATTTCCGCGAACCTGTCGATTCGTGAAAATTTAAGCATCGCGAAATATTTTAACTAATCAACTTTCGATTCTGTTGACTTATAATTTGCGAAATTTTCAGCTAGTAAAATCACCGATATTTTCATAAAAATTACGGCTCGCGAAAAGAAATTCTTTTACAGCATTCAAAAATATTTGTTCATAGATTTTATAGACGGCATCCATGATCATTTTAAATGCAGTTATTAAATTTTACCCAAGTATTCAGCAATTTTCTTTATGAAATAAAATTCAGGACCTCTGAGGTCCCTAATATAATAAATAAAAAAGTAAATAAATGAAAAATAAATCAAGATGCAGATACGTTCATTGCATTTCTTTTTGTTAAGAAAATTGAACAATTTATGCTAATTTTTTGGCATTATTAAATTTTTAAATTCTTGCAGTAAGTTTTCATGACAATACAACAATTGTTTATTCCCGATGCAATTGAAATCATTGCTGATAACAAGTCTTTCTATATTAGCAGTGAAAGAAAGTAATATTAAAAAAGCTGATACTTTCTAATGGAAATACAAACTCGTATTTTCCGACACATGAGCGAATTGAAATATTAACTGTAAAGCTATGTTTACACTCATCCGACAATAGAAAACTGACTTTTACAAACAACCTACAAACAAAAGACAAGCAGCCGTATTCAGCAGCAGATTCGAACCTCGGTCAGACATCCAAACCGCCGGTTGAACCCTTATTGAAATTGTATTCACCAGGCGACTAGAACCTAAAACGTTGAACAAAGTCGACTTATTGGTTAAAGATAAACGAAAGCATTGATCAACGTTCTTTATGCCTGATAGAGACTCGAATCAGCTCCTGAATATAATCGTTACTGACTCGAACTGGGCAGTTTCGAGCGATAGACATAGAACAAAAAATTTAATTAACTAACGGTTTTGCATTTATCGTTTTTCGGAGTGTTGTTGTCTTTTGCCGGATAAGTGTGAGGAAAACGAAGATCGAATATTTTATCATATTGATCGCTCGTTTGTATAGAACAATGAGAAGTTTTCCCGATCAACTCTATTTATATAATACTTACCACTACCATGGGCAATCCTAGTTCCGTTTTCCTTCCGATTTCATCAGTTCCTTGTGGCTGAACATCAGGTGGTAGACAAACAAGTTGCGCAGAGGCCAAAGAAGTCAAATTGCAGGGTCTGCTGCCGATGGTAACATTTACCTCAGGTTCTGTGCTTGCTAGACGTAGATTTTCACCCTGCGAAAATAAAAACAGGCATGGTTATTCTGATGTTACACAACACATTTTAAAATGTGAACCACCGCAGGATCTACATCCTTTTGTAGATTTTGTCAAAGCTCAGAAAGATAAATATGCTGCTTGCTGCTTTCAAGTCAAGCCTTCCTTAAAGTAGAGAGAAAGCTTCCGAATTGTCTCAGTTTTTAACAAATAAAATGTCTTTATTATTTCTGGTAGCACAGTATGATTGCGTTATCAATCCTGCCTACATTTCACATTACACGAGGCAATGAGTTGCAGATATTTTGAGTCACTTAATAGGTTGTCATTCTCTTTGTACGGAAGAGAAAGTATGGATACCTGTTATGATCTCCAAAAAAAGAAAAAGTTTGCATATTTTCCATTTTTTTTTTTTTTTTTTTGATAAGGGGCGGTGGATGGTGGATTCAATGAGTTTTTTTGAAAACATGAAGCAAAGTTCTTCCCGTACATTTGCACGCAAATCTTTAAATGGAAGAAGAGAGATCTTTAGCGGTTTTTCAAAGATGCAGAGACAATATACTACGTGTGATACGAATGTAAAGGGTGTCTGTCCTTCAGTAAATCGGCGTTTGCTCGTAACCACAAAGAGCACAATTTTCCGGAGCAATATCTGCTTCATAAATGTTTTCTTATGATAATGTTCTTAATCATAACAGAAGACAACAAACTTGCTACGTGATACAAAGACCAAACTACACGTACCTCAATGACCAAGGAGTCTCCTTTGAAGAGCTTGACTCCATCGTCTTCAAAAGCCAAGAACTTGGGATCAGATACATAAGTGAGATCAGAGTGGAGGCTGGGGAAGGAGTCCTGAAGAGCCCGGACACTTTCCACACCATCCATAATGAAACCAATCCGCAGCTTCAGCAGGTGGTCGGCGCTCTCTTCCGCCATGTAGTCTGCTTGCGCTTGTTGCCACTTGGATAGAGACCCGGACACTGAGGGGCTCGGACACACCATAAGGTGGTCGGAACGAACTTCACATACCTGAAGAAAAACATGAGATCAAGTTTTGATTACGGACACACATACGTCTAACTAGGAATTTATGAATTGTGGACTAGGTTTGTGAACAACTTGTGACCTTTAACTTACTTTGGACCTTAAACTTATTCGCTTCGTTTTTTTTGCGCTTTTGTAGAGACACCAAAATGGGATAGTTTAAGGATGCTGTTGGTTGACGAATTGATATATATGGTTGTAGTTTGAAGGAAGAGTGCAATTATATTTTATAGAGTCATTGAGAACAGTGTACAGGAGATGCAAAACAGCAAGCTAAGTCAGAAATTTTCGATGAGGCAAAACGTTGAAGAAAATTTATTTAAGCTTTTTTTTTTCTTCTCTTAAAAATTTTAAATTAAAAAAAAAAGCAAAACGTTTTGAAGCATGGGAAATGTCCACTCCAGCACGAACGGTAAAACATTTAAAAGAAAATCCAGCAAAATTGAAAGGCATTCATGACATAATTTGTAATCTAGTCGTAATAATAAATACAATAATCGGGACTTTTTTTTGGAATTCAATGTTCTCGACATAGAATTTTCGCACTTTAGTACGAAAATTTCCACATTAGGTTCAGACATGGTAATGTTAACGTTTAGAAAATTCCAGCCACGTCGTCTATGCATCTCTCATCCCTTCAAAAGTGGTCATGTTGCAATTGGGTTTTGTTGGTTAAAAAGATACAAAATATTTCTAATGCCCATAAACTTTCGTGTATGAAGCTTTTGCTTAGCACTTTATTTAATGCAGTTTTCGAAAACAGGAGAAAAATGTTCTTTCTTGTAGAAAATAATTTAGTCATAGTTTCTTTAGGCGTTACAAAATGTAAGATTAGGGGCGAAGGTTTATTTTTATTTTTTCAACATTCTACACTATCGAGCTGTTGTATGGGAAACAAATTGCCTTTTTATCGATCTGTAACTTTTCAGAATGTTTTAACTTTTTCAAACAAAAAAATGGAAACTTAAATTCATGAAATTTCTGCTACTAGGTTTTGCATTTTTGAGTCAGTTATTTTCCCTTTTGAAATAAATTTGTGTTTTAGAAAATGAATTCGGTTGCTAAGATTGCATTTTCAAAAGCTATTAGTGTGTATATAAGATGGGCGCTACATATGATTCAACGCATAAAAGTCGAAACATAAACATAAAAGTTAAAAAAACACTACCAAATTTAGATTAAAATTCAGTTTTAAAATGTTTTTCGATCAACCGTTTACGTCCAAAGCTTTCTAAAAATCTATAAATTAAATCATAAAATTGAAAATAACATCAAATAAAATATACGCAGGCAATTCATCAAGTAAACGTCTAAAATATAAAACCAAAACCCATTCTAAAATCTAAATATGGTGTATAAGGGTAAAAATTACTTAATGTCCTCTTATCGAAAAGACCTAAGACCCAACAGCACAATGACTAAAATGAGACCCTAATGTGAAAGCTGTGTGGTAGGCACATAAAAAGGTTCCAATCACGTGACGAAACGTCTCAGTAAAGACATATTAACAGGTTGTTGCCACTTAGGAATGTCAGTCCACAGCGACGTCAAAAAATGACGTGCAGTGACGTCTTCAATAATGCCACAAAGCGAAGAGTCACAAATGAGCTTTTGCAGCGACGTTACAGTGAAGTCATACGAAACATGTCATATATGTATCACATCATGACTCTCGTGTGGTGTCAAATCTATGGATGTCACAAATGTGACACATCGTGACTCCAATGAGATGTCAATTCTGTCACTATGTGACTGTGACCGTTGCGACGGCCGTGTAACTTTACCGTGACATATTGTGTTATCAGCTCGAAACCTTCGCCTTGTTATAAAAATGTTCCAATTCGAAATTCTGAAAAGCAAAATCCATACGCGCTCCAACTTCAAACAGAGATTTATAACTTCAAAAAAATGTATTAGGCAGATAAAACGTGAAAACGTTTTTCATTTTATCCCTCGCAATCTAAAGTATAAAGATAACTTCATATTACTTATCAGAATTCCGATACCAAAAAATCGTTTGATCGCAATGAATTTCCAAATAATTTATTCCTAGGCACATATAACAGAAGATTGGGAACAATGCTTCTCCCACCAGCGAGACCGTTTCCTGCCATGGATTTACATTTGGGGACGGAATCCTATCTAAGATGAGAAACGGTGTAAAATTCAAAAGCGATGCAATAAATTATTACCCAGTCTCTCAGCATTCATCGTCGCAAGTCATTAAACCAAGTCGTTAAATAAATATATCTCAAAGTCATTAAATAAACAAACTCAAAATCACATATTAGCATCCTATTTAATGAAAAGCTTTGTCTATGGCAGATCTACAAGGATTTCCACTGCAGACGGATCCATCCTCCCCCCATCTTGACGCGTAATTGGCCTACTAAAAGGGGGAACGCATGGCATATCAATCTCGTCTTACTAATCGGATTGTGGAAGGCTCCCACCCCCTTTCGACGGTATAATGCGGGGATTAGTGAAGGGATTGTTCGGAGAAGCACATGAAAGGGGTAGTTACCGTTTCATTCACCAGGCTGTCGTTGAAGTAGACCACCATCCGAGGCTGCTGCACTGGTAGGAAGTTCACTCCGCTCACAGTCACCGCTCGGCCACCGCTGCAAAACATCATCAAGATTTCGCATCAGTCAGCAAATCAGCGATTAAAAGCGAAAACGGAAAAGACGATGATGAACGGGGGGAAGGGGGTAATTTGGCTCCGGAATGAGGGAATGATTCATTTTTCCACGTCATTCGCCACCCCATCGTCTCTATTCGGTTTTAAATCTCCGAATGATAGGTTCGGGTGATAAGAATTTTACGGAATTAACGGAAAGAAGGATAATTTCAACGGCTTTCGGGACTAGTTTTTTTTTTTTTTTTGGGACCTCCTTAATATACTTCGATTTGGAATGATATAATAAACTTATTATAGCATTCCAAATTTGTCCTAATTATTATGACACACTTGTGAAAGTTAATGATGGAAAAGGTATCATCCTTAACCTTGGCATGCCGATTGCCATACTGGTTCCGGCACCACAACTTTTCTTCTTACTTTTAGTGCGGCAGTTTTTTTTATAAAAAATAGTTTGCGAATCCAACGGATCTTCTGATATTCTTCTAGTTGCATTGTCAAGAAAGTCTTTAGGCTTAGTTTTACTTTATGAGGCTTACACTCTTTTCCAACGAAGAACTTTCATTACTTTGGGTTCTTTTGTTAACTAAGGGAAGTCGGGCGAATAATTTTTGCTTTGATCTATTGACCTAAAGATTTGTTATTATAAAATAATAACATTGAGCTACTGCTTTACCAAATTGAATGGATAACATCAAAACTTGTCAATACATGCTAATAAAAGCCAATTAACCTATATCAAACAGATCTGATTGTAATGGAGTAATATCAATGTGTTTATTAACATCCAAAGAGATTAAATGAACTACGGTTTAGAGCGAGCATATATTAGTGGTAAAAACTTACCTGATGAAACTTTTGAGAGGCGTGATCTTCTTCACTACGGGGTCATCTCTGTACACAAAAGGGTTGGGAAGCGTCAGTAACGCGTGGTCCACAGACAATCGCAGCTGACTAACATTATAGGACGGGATAGGACTTCTTGTCGTTCGGCAACTGATTTGGCTGCTGCTGGCTAGAGTTCTGAAATAAAATTTTTTAAGGATGTCAGACATGTGATACTCTATTAAGCTCCATACAGACTGAACATATAAGGTCATTTGTGCAATGCAAAGGATTTTCGTTGCGCCTTCCAACGACATGCTTTGCAGTTTCAGCCTCCAACTGATTGAAATTTTTCTGTTACATGATAAGCTATTCCACGGTAACGGAAGCATCAGAGTTGCACAAAGCATTCCACAAATGCTCTGAATATGTTAAAATCCTGTTTCATTGTATAAAGTTTAGGAATATGTTAAATTCCTGTTTCATCGCATGAACTTTAGGAAGAACATAGATTCTACTTCCATGTAACGCAATTTAATTTTGAATACCTCCATAAACAATGTTTAAATTCATTCATTTGTTCGGTAACGGACGCATCTCAGTAGCGATATGTCCGTTCGTTACTGAGTCAAAAAAAAAAAAAAAAAAAAAAAAAAAAAAAAAAAAAAAAAATTCTAACAATATTTTTGAAATTTTGGAAAAATTTAATTGCATTATAAAGTAGACTCTATGTTCTTCATAAAGGTCATGCAATGAAGCAAGAATCTAACGTATTCAAAAACTTTGCAGGTCTTTTGTGCAACAATTGATAAATTTATTAAAATGGAGTTGCCCAAACGCGAGTTAGGGATAAACACATAGGGTGGTCGGTGGTCATCCTAGATTAGAAGCATATCAGGTTTTTCTTCATAACATTCTGAAGAAAGATGATAGATTCGTCATCTAAAGCATCTCTAGATGTTCGCAATCCATTTAAAGTCATTCAGGATCTATTTTTCTGAAGGAGAGCTGCTTGTTCTGCAACGTACTTTCGATTCTTCTGCATTTTTATTTGGGAACGTAGTATGTACCGATTGCGCAAAGGATGGCATTTGTTACAGTTCCGTGCGTTCAGCTTGCATCTAGCTTTAGATTTTTTTACTTTAAGTTTAAAAGATTTATTGCTTACCTATCAACTTCACAAGGCAAATCATCCAGCATAACTCGCAGGTGGCTGCCCACGTTTAAGTTGGCACCAGTTAAATATAACCTAGTTCCACCAGATTGTGGGCCTTTGTTTGGATGAACTCTGTTCAAGTCAACAACCTAAAAAAAAGGACAAAGTTATTTTTAAGAATTTATAGAGTTTAGGAAAATTACGCCTTTTATTACTAAAAGGTTCTGTCACCTTTACAAATAGAGTTGATTGTCTTTTAGGCTTTGAAATGTTAGAGGAATTTCTACCAAAATATTTTTGAACAATCAATTTCTATAAAAATTTATCACACAAGAATCAGATAAAAAATTCTACAGGTATTTTAAAAAGAGTTAAATACAAATTCTACAGCTAATTTTTGAAAACGAATAGGAACGTTAAGAAGTTTTTCTTGAAAAAAATCTGTACGATTTTTCCAAAGTTCAATATCATCTACCTGTGTGCTATCGATATTCTGTAAAAATCTATTTAAGTGTTTCCGATGAATATCCTATTGAGAAAGTAGACAAAAAAGGTCTTATAACACTACACTAGCCTATGAATCATTTTTTAAATGGAATTTTAAAGAATTTTGTCTTCTTCCTAGACTTTTTTAAAAATCCTACTCTCTTATGCCCTCATCTTTTTTTTTTAAATATATATCCACGTTCACACAAGTAGGTATACCTGAAGGGCCTGAGATGTTGTCTGACATTTTCCAAAAAAAAAAAAAAAAAGTTCTCCGTATTTTCAAACGAACCATTATTCACGCTTAAATATCGTACTTCTAAGTCGAAGTAATTGAATTCGAAGTGCACACGATGCCAAAAAACTTCATTTCGGAAAGAGTCCAGAGAAAAAATGGAGCAGAATAGAGAGGAGAAGTTTTAGAATTTCGATTAAACTTTCATATTCGCATTAGCTCTGCAGTGTGGTGTTTCTTTTTTCTTGTTTAAAAATCGTTATTCCTCCATAGATTGCACATTTTCTGATCTCAGAATAATAGTGCACCACTGCTATAGAAGAAATCAGAGCTATTTTATGAAAAAATACTATTTTTTCCGAAAATCAATAGAAAGCGTTTGCATTTGAAACAAATATAGCATAGCTTACATCGTATATTAGTTTTATTTTATGTGGTTTATAGCATTAGTTCATATAAAAACCAACAAATAAATTAGATTTTGTTAACGTTTTAAATAGAATACTTGCCCTAGGACTAATTTAAATACCATTTAGTCTCCGGTTGCATTTAATAACTAGAACTTTTAACAGCAAAAGCGTTGCCGAACACTAAATATATGATCTAATTACATAATATTGGAAAGTAATTAGGGAAAATTATTCTATTATATCCAATTACAAAATGCTTTAATGTCTTTATAAAGAGAATTGTTTAAAGTAGCTAGAAAATGGGCATATGTACTGTGCAATCTTGGTTTAACGTTTCCGGACTATGACGTTTTATTGCATGTTACGTCATTTTTCGTTACTTCTAAGACAATTAACATCCTATAGCTATAAATCCTTTGACCTTATCGTTTTGCAATATTTCCCGCATTTTGCGCGTTTTTAATGAAGTATTCAATGATATTTTCGTAAAATATTCAACAACAGTACATAATGAAATGACGTATTAATACACACATCTACATTTTACATACTGGTGGACTGAATTCAGTCCTCCCCGCGCTCGATCAGTTTATAAAAAGAGGGAAGATCTCATATTCGCTACCAAGTTTTAAAACATGATTTACAAAGACTGACGCAAGAACCATGACACTGCCGTGGACGCGTAAACGGTACTATCCGTAGAAATGAGTTTTCGAGATATTCTAAGATACGCATTTTGGATTCAATACCAACAGTAGGGAAATATTGGAATTCGACTTTTTTTTTCGTGCTTTTTATCTCAGCGGAAATCAAATAAGCGAGCTCATATAATGGTCAACATGAAATTTTCAACAAATGAAATAAATGAGTAACACGAGAAGAATAATCCCTAGCAGTTCGATCAAAACTTTCAACTTCGCACTAGCCCTTCTTGACTGCGCCATTTTTTTTTTTAAATTTACTATTACTTCTCCAAGCGGTTATGTTTTACAGATTGCGGTTAAAAAAAGGAAAAAAAATCGTGTAGATGCATTCAATCTATTTTGCACTGCTCGGTTTAGAAACGCTTAATTTAAGTAAGCTCAATTTTTTCTCCTCTTTTCCCCCGCTTTAAAACTTTTAATGAGGTACGTTTTTTTCTACCTCTTATTTTATTTATCGTTACGGCTTTTTTACTTTAGTTTTTCAAAGTTTTTATGCTTTTTTCCCAGCGTTTTTTTAATGTTCCCACCGGAGCACGAAATTAATTATCTTTTTCGGCTTCTTGTTGACTCGTTATCCAATTAGCAAAGGAAGTTGATCGTTCTATCTTTTCGTTTAAATGTAACTTCCCGTGCTTGAAAACGTTCTCTCGACGACGCAACTGACGTTGCGTTAACGTTTTATCGCCGAAGGTAATTTTTTTTTTTTTTTGCTGTTAATCCAACAACAAAGATTTAAACTGCCCCAGGAAGCGGGTAATACTGTGCTATGTATTTAATTAACTAAAAAAAAAAAAAAAAACCCTTCGCAGTCGAAATGCTTCTGCAATTGAGTTATTTGCAGAGCAATGGTTTTGTTTCGTGTAAAACTTTATTCGAGCAAAAATTAGAGCACTTTGGGCATTTTGACTACTAACATCAGTATTAAGCATAAAAAGTAACTGGAATTTAAAAAATATCACTTCGCTGAACCATTGCACATTTGCTTTAGACACTTTATTTTTGACATTTATGCAAAGAAATCAATCAATTTTTTCTAGAAGATAGAAATAATTCTTCAAAGAATAAATAAATGAAAAATAAAAATAAAACCTTTACCGAAATTATCCCATACTTTTCAGTTCACATTTCTAGTGATAACTTGGACAGATGGCGTCCTTATGAACACAGGTAAAAAAAATAATAACATCATAAACTAATTCTTCTACGTTATAAGATCTTAAGTAGTATTTAAAAACACTTACTTTATAATAAAACCTTTCTCTTGCTTTGGTATGACCAGCTTTATTCCCAACTAAAACTTCAGCTGCCATAGGTCCAGCACTAGGGCCTGTTCTACAAACAGCTCTGTAGAAGAAAGTGCGAAACGTTGAATGGATATTGGAAAAACTAATGAAATATATTCAAAGAAAATCAGCATAAATTCAACTTTGATTTTAGTTTATGACATCATTGTAGTGATATCTACGCTTTCATTTTAGGACAGTTAACGCCAAGACCAGAAATTGTCAATTCAGTTTTTAGACAATACGCAAGTTTCTTCCGAATCTAACTGTTGAAGATTGTCTTTGTATTCTATGGGAGAACATTGAACACAGCAGAGTGAATTAAAGTGATGATAAAGTGTTCCTTTATTTCAACAGGAGTTTTTTCAGGACAGAATGAGAAAAGGTCTTCAATACATATTTTTAAACTAAACTTTAACTAACAATCCTCAAAAAATTAATTAAGTGAGCAATTATTTCTTTACATCCATTCAGCACAAGTTTCTTCATTGCTAAATGTTACTTCACAATCCTCCAAAGGTTTTACAATTACAACATTGAGCAACCATTTCTGAATATTCTTTAAGCATATGTTTACCTCATTAAACGCTCAACTTTGCTTCCTAATGCTTCGTACCCAAATCAGGTCAAATAGTAAACAACTATTTTCTAACATCCAGTTAGCATAAATTTACCTCATTGTCTATGAGGATTAATATAGGAGTTCCAACAAGCTCCCGATTTGAATGAAAAATTATTTGGTTGTCAGGTATGAGTGATTATCTAAGAGACTTGCTGGTGCACTATTAAAAATTTGGATAGTTCTCTTCTAAGAAAAATATAAAATTATTCGTACATACCTCACCGAAACGGAATACTCTTCTAGGATACATGGAATACCGCCAATGGTAATGTTGTCTCTGATTTCTTCTTCACTTGTTCCTAGATTGCTTCCTTCAATGGTAACCAATGTGCCGCCCTCTACAGGACCACTCAAAGGATGTATCTAAGGATCGAATTATTTTTTTATTTTACTACAGGACCATAGCAAGAATGGATCTGAGAATCAAAACATTTTTTTATATTTTATACTTCAGGACCATTCAAAATATATATCTGAAGGTTTGAATGTATTTTTTATATTACTACAGACCACTCAAAGGATGTATCTAAAAGTCGAGATTTTTTAATCTTTTACTGCAGGATCACCCAAAAGATGTATCTAAGGTTCGAAATAGTTTTTATATTTTATTACAGGACCACTCAAAGGATGAAACTAAGGGTCACATTTTTTTAAAATTTTTACAATTGGATCACTCAAAGGATATATCTAAAGGTTATTTTTGAGAATGGAACTACAATTTGACTTCTACAAAATTCGGAATCAAAACTATTTTGAAGCATTAGATATTTTCGATATTTAATTGCAAACTACTTGCCGATCGCGACAGCCAAATCTTTCTAGAAATAATACCATTCGCGGGTTTTTCAGGATTTTAATCCACATAAAATATATTGAATTAGAAGTAAGAGAAAAGTAGGTTAATGCAGCAAAATAACGTAGTACGCACTGACGTAACAACATTTGTGGAAATGTAATCCATGTTATGAACATCGAAGCAGCAAAAGTACAGTGAAGTAGAGCCAAGATACTTAAATCAAATTGCAATCGTCCATTTCTCGAGGGGAAAAAAACGCAATCATTTTTGGCTGATCAGTTCCCAACGAACTGATTTAAAGAACATTAAAATCGACTGTGATTTTACTGAAGATTTTGAGCGTTCACTATGCTAGTTTAAGATGAGTTTTTATTTCTACTTCTTTTTAAATAATAAATAATAAAATACAGGATTAAAACTCTTATAAAGATGACCTAATCAAAATGAAATGCATTATTTCTTAAAAGAAATAAAGCATCAACCATTTCTGGCTTATCAGTTTGCTAATTATACTTTTACATCGGACTTACATCAATATTTTGTATTTTATCTTCCATTTTAACTGTAGAACCGAAATGCGTTGAAGGGCAATTGATAAAGCACTTTAAAGTAGCTAAATACCTAATCAAAACCAAGATCCATTAAAGCAAAATCAAAAATCAATAAAGTCAAGACCGAAATGAAATAGCGGGAAGATCATCAATTCAAAATAAAATCTTCCATTTCCTAGAAGAGGAAAATGGTGTCAAATGCAGTTTCTGGTCGGATCCCAACTTCCTTTTATCAAGTCAGAAACAAAGCTTATACACCCAGAAGAGAAAGAGAAAAAGAGAAGAATGATCCCCGATTAAAAGCGTCCATCTTGGCTTTTGGATTCACTCATCTTCTTAATGACCCAAGAAGTTGAAACTAGGTGCATGGCATCTCTTTGCTCTCTTCAAATCGAAATTCGTCGCTTCTTTCTCGGCTCTTAAGAATTCTCGGGCGATTGTTTTATGAAGTTAGCGAAAGGGAAAGGAAAAGTTTCTTGAGCAGGGTTATCTGAATTTATTATCTGGATGAAATTCGAAGCATTACATTGCTGCTTTGGAATTGATTCACTCGCAAATTTAGTTCAAATACATCTATATATATATATTATTTCTGTAGCCCGTTTTTCTGTCGCTACGCGAGTTTTTCCTCAATTCTTTATCAATTTCCTTGATTTACCACTCATTTTAAAGCTTATCGAGCAGGCTAATGACGAAAAATAGATATAACAGGTCTAACATATATATGTATAAAACTGTCTACTATACTAACATATAGATATAATTGTCTATAAATAGGTCTAACAGTTGTTATTCTATCCAAAAAAAAAAAAAAAAACCTGTTTAAAAGTATCGGACGGAGTTTTTCAGTTAAATTTATAAGTTTAACTTGCGCTGCGACCAACAGAGCTGAATAGCTCGATTGGTAGATCGTTCGTTCGTCTGGTAACCAGATGAGCGAGGTTCGGGCCTGCCCTGGAAAATCTGCTGAAATCTGAAAATTAGACCTATAACACGCATTACATGAACACTTACCATACAGTAAGTAACGCACGTGAGGCAGTAGAATAAATGACCTGGGAAAGTCCCTTGATGCAGCCGTTATAAATTGACTGCTATTCGAATTTTAATTTTTTTTTTTTAAAGCTTTGGCTCCGGTCATAAAATTAAAGCATAATGTAAGCGAAAATATAAGTATCAGGTTTAAGATTTCAATCTACAAGGTAATAATATTTTGTTCAGGGAAAAAAATCGTATACTGAAATGTTCATTCTTCAAATTACAGTTTTTGACTCTTTGCATAGATAAAAACATTACTAGCCCAAATTGAAATTATGTTTTTCATTTAGTTAATCTATGAATATTTATTATCACAACATTGTATTTAACGAGGTTTTGTTACTGATGTTTTCAAATTACATGTCTTCTTATGTGCGTTTACTTTTCAGATTATTCTTCATAATGTTAATTCTTAGCAATTTTTAAAGAGTGGAATGCCATCTGAAACGATTCGAAGCAGTGCGGAGTTCCGCACGGGTAGCCTTGTTTAAACATTTATTCGTTTGACTAGCAACAATTAGGAATTGGGGTTTGAAGTTTATCATTAAGACTATTTCTAAAGAAATTTAAGAATTAACTACTTACCCAATCTATTCTTGGGGGTGGACAAGTAGTTGCTACAGGATCCAAGCAGGCATCTCCAAATTTACACGAACCATCACACCAAGCACACTGATATTTCCGATCTCGAGTCAAGCACAAAGAGCAGTCGGCTCTGCCTCCGTGACTTCCCAGCAGAGGACACTTATACAGAGTTACTAAAACACAAGTATGGCAACATATGAAGTTAAATTTTTTTTTACATAGAATGAAAGTTTAAAAAATTGTGAAAGACAACTGATTTGAAAAGGTATGTTTGAATTATTTTTAACTTTAAATTGACACCCCCGCCCCCCCCCCCCCCCCCATTGCGATTTTAATGAAAACTTCTATCGATCTAATAATATAATGGCAACGTATTTTATGCGATACAATATGGAGCATTTTACGATCTATTCGAATGACTCCTTTACAAATTTAGGTTAAAAACATTTTTTTAATTTTACTTACATTGTTAAACAAAGAAAATATTGTACAAAAATAATAAAATTAGCATGCATTTTCAGCAGTTTTATACTGAATTTGAAAATTTTGGAAAACTACTCACGTTAGACAGCTAAATTGTAAGGTGTGTTCAAATTGATTTACCTGATAGTTACCGTTTGAGTTACATAAAAATGCTTAGCATTAGATTTACTGATTTTTTCGAGCCAAAAATTTAATACATTGAAAAAACTCCTATTTATGTTTCTGTCTCCATGAACATCAACGAAAAAAATTTTACTAAAAAAGAAAAAAACTTACTTGTTATATAAAAAAATAACAATTATTCAAAACTAAAAACTTTTTTCTTACCATTTGTTTTATCTATATAGGTGTCATCATTCCATAAAACTGTAAGCGTCGCCGTGACTTTTCCAACTTCAGCTTGGTATGTATACTGTAAGAGAGGAATGTATTTTTTATTGGTGTACAGAAGTTCAAGTTACAACAGAAAAATTGGGCGCTGAGCAATAATTGTTACTGGAAAAGAATTTTCCAATAAATACGATTAATAAAAATGGATCCAGATTGAAAAAAAATATCAATAATGCAGCAAACTTTATTTTGTAAATCTAACTGTTGGTTGCAACTTCACTTACCGCTGTTTCTGAGCAGATGATTTTATTGTTCTTGGCTATAGCAAGTACACGTTCTTTAGCCCCTTCAATTTCTATGACACACTGGAAATTTTCCTGAAAGGATAAATTAAGTATTCGGATTAGAAAATGCATTTCTATAGCTGTCTATGTGTATCTAACATATGCATCAGTGGCTAATAAAATTCTTGAAGTTCGTTAAGGATAGCAAAAGTTTAATAGTATTCCATAAGTTAGCTAAATACATAACTGCTGAGCTGCTTTGGAACTAATTCTCACAAAGTATAAAATAAATAAATAAATAGGAATTGATATTTCATTAAACAAGAAAACTCAAAAGTATAAGATCATCAGCTAGTGATTAGCAATAAAGAAGTTAAATTTGAACACTCTCCGCCCCTCCCCCTCCCACAAAAGCTAGAGTTAAGTTCGTAAATTGAACTTCGTTGGGAAGAATTTTGGGACTTCTGAAATAGATAAAAAGCGGTAGTCATTAGCTGTTGTCTATGATTAAATAATTCCTAAAGTACAGTGAAATCCCATTACAACGAACTTGAAGGGACCGCAGTTTTTTCTCATTGTAATGGGAACTTTGCTGTAATGAAATTCAAGCAATGTATTGCAGAATAAAATCGAGACTTAAAATTTTTTCGTTGAAACGGATATTTCGCTGTATTGGTATTCGTTGTAATGAACAGTTAGCAGTGTTCTGGCGGATTTCTTACTTTACGGGGAAGAAACTATACAAGAAGTCAGAGTGTCAGACTTCACCAACAATCACGTCATATACTAGCGTTTCGATTATCGCTGATCGTGAATATTATTATTGAAGACTATTACTAAAGACCCTGTCAGTGAATACTATCAGGAATTTATCATTCATGTAAATATTAACAATCCACTACGTTTTGAACTGTCACACTATTCAGCGAGTTATTGCAAAGCTCCATAGAATGAGTGGTTGTAATGTTCACTTTCAAGCAAGAATCGAAATTAAGTGATTTTTAAATACAGGCAACGGGAATCTGAACTCTCGGATGCAGAGATTTGTTAGAGATCAAGAAAAGGATAAAGTTGGCTTATTTTCACGTTACTCATCTAGGACCAGATGAAGGATTACTTACAATGACACTTGGCAGGTTCCGTACTTCGATGGTAATCTCCCTTGACACGCCACTTGGCAACAGGATTTCTTCTTCCAGCTTGAAGCTTGGACAGTGCTGTCGCCCTTTGATGAGAGAGTTTTGAGGATTCTGAAATAGACACGGAACATGCTGAATAATTCCTGCTGACTTTACGATTGCTAAAACGAAATAAAGAAAAACGTAACCAAAGTCCCGTTGTTCTTCAGAAAAGAACACCTTACACCACTTTTAGAGTAATATGCTCCACAGTTTAGCTTACGCCATTTTTAGAATCTATGGTCTCCACGAGCAATTGAGGGAAAAAACCATTACGCCACTTTTATACTACTAGTATCCGCAAATTATCAGGATCGTTGACTGGGTGAAAAAGAGCATGAGCATGCTCCTACATTACCATTAAAAGTTTCACTTGTTGATTAACGATCTTGCGTTTTAGTATGGAAAACTGAGTCTCTACTCTCAACGTCTAAGCTATTTATTACTGATTATTTACATAAAAGCTAGTAAATTTATGATCCTATAAATCCAATACCGAAAACTAAGAGTTATATTATCTAAAAAAAGAAAAAACATTTCAACAAAATTACAAATGTCTAATGTAGAGGAAACTAAATGAGTCATTGAGAACCAGATAAACAAGAAACTGCTGTCGTTTAATACCTACGTAGTTGCGAAAAATAGAACAATCGTACGCAGAATTTTATTGTGAATAATTTCAGATACAAATCAAAAGGCATCTTCTTCTAGTAATAAAAGGCTTTATCCTCAGGTTTTTCAATGTAATTTCATTAACACCCAGTTTTTCCAATTATTCTTGGCTCCATCTCCAAGCTGTTGAATCCCATGCATGTTCGTTGACGAACGAAAATCATACGAACCGAATCGTGCGTGTGCGAACAATCACGCATCAGTTTCGAAAGGGGTGACTATTCAAATACATTCACTTACGTTCTCTCCGGATATGACAGTCCTGGAACACGTGGTGACGTTGTGCGTGCACTTGTTTTCGTGCGGACACCAGCTGCACGCCCAAGCACTCGTAACACAAGAGGTACACCTATTGCACAGAAAATCCAATAATTTATTTGTAATTTACAGTTACGGAAACACAGAACGGTTAAATAAAACTCTTAACATATTAGTACAATCACTTATAGTTATGATAACTCTAACCATTCGACACACAATTATATCTAAGAGGTGTCATTTATGTCATGTGCCATTGTATACTTTGATATCACCGAAAGTCATTTAGTTCATGTGTCATTGTATACTTTGATGTCACCGAACGTCATTTAGTTCAAGTGTCATTGTATAATTTGATGTCACCGAACGTCCTTTAGTTCATGTGTCATTGTATACTTTGATGTCACTATGAACGTCATTCAGTTCATGTGTCATTGTATACTTTGATGTCACCCGAACGTCAGTTAGTTCATGTGTCATTGTATATCTTGATGTCTCAGAAACATCCTTTATTTTGTGTGCCAATGTATACTTTGATATCTCCGGTATATCCTGCATTTCATGCGTCATTGTATACTTTGAGGTCTCCAAGACGTCATTTTTTTCATGTGCCATTGTAAACTCTTAGTGTGCTCCGAGGCGTCATTGTATGTCCAAGGGGTAAATATAATATGTCGTAGAGATTCTGATATAAATGATCTTTGATAACAAGTAGCAGATATTGTCTGACATCCAGGAAAATAACTAGAACGCGTTTGGGTGGGTTGTGCTTCACAACAATTTTATGTGTGTCTAGAAGAAGGGCATATGTTATTTTTCCAAAACGTTTCTTTTTTTATGCAATGTTGCAAATACAGTTGCAGTTTAGTGTCTAAAGCTGCAAAATGATGTCATTAAAATTTTAGTACTCGTGATGGTAAGTATATAGTTGGAAGTTTGTTTTACATTACTTTTCTCTTATGAAAATTTGAGAGCAATACTTACGTCTTATGAACAGAACAATCATAGAAGGCAAAGTATCTGTTCAAGAAGTCTTTGTTCGTCTCACTAGAACGTACTGCCAGATCCACAGTCACATGATCTAAAAAGACGAATTCCAAAAATTATTGCACGTAAACTAAAACCTCATTTTAGAATTGTATGTTACCAATGCGTTTCTAAAACTTAATCATTTCTACGTCAATAACATCCTTTGTTAAAACAACATCTTCGAAATTAAACATTTTGCTGAGGTAAAATGACGTTCAGTATCTTGACATGACATCAATTCTAAGTACAAATTACAAATTCTAGTTTGGCAACACGATGTTGTTGACGATCTGGTCCCCATGACAACGCATACGATCTCGAGTGTGTAAATTTATTCAATATTCTAATTCTACGTTATGTCTTCGTGTGATTTGCATATGAAAATTTTAGAAGTGCATCTCAGTGCAATCTATTATTTTTTAAACATACCTTTTCGACTCGGTCACGAAAAATCTTTTCCAGGATGACAACTTAAGTTGTGAAGTTATGAATTCTGGAAAGAATATTTTTCGCGCTTAAAACAAATTCACAAAGCGAGTGGATGCAAGGTCATGAATTACGGTTGCAATGGGGTTGTTTCCTTCAGTCAAAAGTAGTACTTTTTGTTGCTGAAATTGATAGAATAAGAAAAAAAAAAAAAAAAAAACATGGACCCAGAAAAGACTTTCATTTTCCCAACAGTTATTTTTTAATTAATTTTTTAAAATGTCCGATTTTTCAAACACGGCGTGATCTTGATGACGTCACAAATGATCCTCTTTGGCGCATTTTTCTACCACGTTTCCACGTTATGATAATCAAGAAGCGTATTAAAATTGCGCTCTACGCTTGCTATCAATCATATCGCTGCCAATACAAGTGAGTAAAGATGCGAATTAAATATTTTGGTCTGTGAATGGCAACATTGAATGGCATTTCATCACTTGTGATGTCATCGGCAGAACCATAAACAATAAAAGCGCACCGATTAAAGATTTTTTTTTTTAAATATTAAACTTAGACAAATTATTTTAAAAAAATGGTCAGATCCTATGTTTTTAAGCATGCTCTTTCAGAAAAAATACTTTTAAAATTTTGGAAATGACCCCATTAGACATGATGATGAAACGTACCTTTCCCGGTCGGTATTGGTGGCCTTTCAGCTAGCACAGGAGCGAGGCACGCAAGTCCTTGGTCCGTGACCTTCGCTTGGACGGGTGTACTGCTGCCGAAAACACACATATAGTGTGCCCCGTATGGTAACTGAGGAAGTTGGTTGATTACCAGTTCGACCTGCGAAGCAAAATTTCAGTTATTTTACTTGAAAAGTTTTTCTCCAGAATTGGCAGATGAATTAATAACATAATGACTTATCAGTAAAAACTCGTTTCAAATTAAGAAATGTAGTTAAGAATTTAGTAGTTTTAGTAAGAAGTTAGAATGTAATACTGTAATGTATGGCTACACACAGACATTACAAGGTTACTATGGCCATGTTCGCGTAGAGCTACCGGTCGACCGCGTTTGGTTGTTCACATGACAGCTAATGACTTCAATGGCCATTAACAGGTTTTTCACCAATGATGCTCCACCGAACGCTTTTGGTTAATAACGCGGTTACTTGCGCAGACGAATAACGCGCAGGCGAAAAATATTTAATATTGGTCAAAAAGGTCATGTGGTTCAATCAGCCAATCAACCAGCTTAAATTGCGGTCGACGAGGGGATCTACCGGCGAAACTATTGGAACGACTTCGGCAACGATCAGTCAACTGGTAGCTTTATTGGAACGCTACTGGTTAGTCACAGGTTAACCGCGGTGGACCGGTAGCTCTATGCGAACATAACCCATGTAAGCCATTATGATTTGTCTACACACATGATATATCTACACACATGACAATCCTTAGGGTTGGGTATCTTTCAGTCTGTCCGAGTAACTTTTGCGCCACGTCATATCTTTTTAGTTGATTTGACTCAGGAAAAAGATCCTAAAATCACAGTGATGCATTCTTGCTGAAGAAGACTTAATAAGATTTCTGCTTTTTATGATTTTAAAATATACTATAGTATAAAAAGTATGAGGTGGCGGAAATTTATCCAGACTGGGACAAAGATACCCTGAATGACTGTACATGAATGTAATCATATAATCTACTATTTTCAAAGCCTACAGGTGTGGGAATTAGAATGTGATGTTAAGTTCCATAGCTGTTATGAATTGTTTTCTGAAAAATGTGCAAATGCAAAGATACATTATCACTATACTTAGAATTATCTATAGTGATTTCTGTTTTTAGTAAGAACAAAACTTTTTATACTATAAACAATATAAGACATATTACAAATACGAAATTACAATTTATTTGTAATTTTAGAAAATGCTAAACTTGAACAAAAACTGAATCAAAAAGTAATTTGTTTTTGCCTCGAAAAACTCCTAGTAATTTTTCTCTTGAAAACCTCGCAACATTTTTTTGATTAAAAACATTAATCATCAGAAGTAGGATTAAAATGGGGACTCTAACGCTCACAAAATAGCTCAAAATTAACCGCGATAACGACTTAATCACACATTCTATTGCATTTCTAACATTATCTATATCGTAGAGTGAAATTTTAAGAAAACGAGAATACAATTGACCAAAATGCTTATTAAAACAAGATTCCAATTAAATAAATTCTTATCAGCAATTGACGATAGTACTGCGCGCAGTAAATATTAGCATATCTGTTAAAAGCATATTAGAATTGGAATGCTTTACGAATTCTCATACCACATTTCAAATGCAGAGTACGTCTGAATTCCTATATATTCATTAGATGCCTATTAATCGCAGGCGCAATAATATGATGCTGTAAAATGAATGAAAAATAGCGTCTTCATTCAATTTAACTATTAAATATGAATATAACAATACTTTAATGTCATTGCAAGTATTCTATGCTTACAAAATATAAGCATACGATTTAGAGACTCGTGAAAATATAATGCATATGCAATATTGCGCAGCTTTTCAAGTGCTGTTACATCAAAAATACAAATGAATCACTCTTGAAAGCTGATTATACCGGAAGGATTATTTTGGAGGGAAAATGGCAGACTCTGACTCCGGGAATTTCCAAATCTTTGACTCCGAGAACTTTACCCCAAAATTAGTTCGGCTCCGATTCTGCAAGCACGGATAGAGTTGCGAACTTTGAGGTAAAATGACAAACTTTGATTCTAGGAATTTTAAACCTTCAACTCCCAACTCCGACTCCTTTAACCCAAAATCAGTCCGACTCCAGCACCCTGGATTTTACGTAAAATGTATACTTGGAGAACTGGTACTAGCGAAAAAACCTTAAAAGGATATTTTATTTGAAGTCAAAAAAACGGCAGACGCAATCCAATAACCAGCAATGATATGAACCAATCAATACTCAACGAGTGCCACAGAAACGCAATGAACCTAAATTAGTTGGTGCATATCTCTATTAGTAGACAAGTCAATGTGCAATCCTTCTTTTTCGCAGATTGCGCATTGCTTTGTCTGCACAGTTTGCGAAATGAAGGAATTGCTCAATGATTTATCTGCACAGTTTGCGAAATGAAAGGATTGCACATTGATTTGTCTGTCCAGTTTGCGAAATGAAAAAATTGCACATTGATTTGTCTGCACAGTTTGCGAAATGAAAGGACTGCACATTGATTTTTCTACTGGTACATATACTAGCACACGGCACCTGGTTTGGTTAATAAGAGCTTTTACTAAACCAGGTAACAGTAACAACATACTGGTAACAAACAGCTGACAGTACTGATTGCAGTTGTTTGTTGTTCGAGTAATGAGTGCAAATCACTTTTCATGTAAGAAACAAACATTTTCCCCTCGACACATCCAAATCGTGAGGTATCAGTGCTCTACAACGCAAACTACGACGTGATTCAAGGTCAATTTTCCCGTGAAAAAAAAGTCTTAGCTCCAGGACGCTAAGCAGTAATTACAACTGTAACTCATTAAATAATAATGCAATACTAGTTTAGAGTTAAATCACCATTCAAACTTTTCATGGACATTCGTTAGTATTTGATTTTACTGTTTTCACTGCATTAATATTTCATAAGTTACACTTAGATTCCAATGAACAATATGATAGTATTAAGATCCCTTTCAATATATATCAAATTTTTCTTCCCCATGAGGGTGGCTATTTAAAACATATTTCTATAGATAGTGTAGCTAATATCTTTATATCCATCAAACATGTAAGTTTCGTTTTACACGTTAAAACCATACTATACATCTGTTGGAATGGTAGAACAAAACGACTACAAAAGACACCAACATAAAATCAGTTCGAAAGCAATTGCTATTTATTTCTTAGCAAGAACGTCGGAAAAATTAGTTCGACACAAATTGCTTTGAACTTACCACGGATAAGCTGTTGCGAGGCAAATGCTCCGGTCTGATTGCCTGGAAATCGATACATTGCTGTGTGTTCAGAGACAACCACCTAGGACTACTAGAATCGGTCGTCAGAGTTGCGTTTTGGCAAGCTGCTTTTACTGTACACCTGGAAAGAAAAGTCAATCCACATGTTAAATTGTTTATTAGTAGGATTATCTTTCACACATTATGTTCATGACTTCAAATGTACCAAAGTGTAAAAAGAGCAAACTTTTATGATTGACAACTTAAGTGGAGAGTGATTTTCATAATTAATATATTTTCACCAATGGTCCTACTCTTACACATCACCCTCCCTCCTAAAAAAAAGACAGAAACCCATTTAATAGGATACTTTAATTTAACAGTATTTTTCCCTTAAATACTTGTTAACAAGTGATTTTACTGTGTTATGCTGCATTACTATTTCATAAAATACATTTTTGTTAGAAAGAATAATGCAGGAGCAGCAAGAGCCCTTCGTATCAAAATTTGCTTATTTTAGGGAGTAATCTAGCCGTGATCATGTGATAAAATGAACCTAACTGAGGGCCTTAAAGCAACTTATGAAATAATAACTAAGCACTATACAAAGAAATCCCTTCTCAAAAATTTCCGCGGTTACTAATTAACAAGTGATTTTACTGCTAAGTTGCTACTTAATAAGTTACATGTTTGGTTCCAAGAAGTAATAACGAAGCACTATACAGTGAAATCTCTTCTCAAAATTTTCCACGGTTACTAATTAACAAGTGATTTTACTGTTAAGTTGCTATTTAATAAGTTATATGTTTGGTTCCAAGAAGCAATAACTAAGCACTATACAGTGAAATCTCTTCTCAAAATTTTCCGCGGTTACTAATTAACAAGTGATTTTTACTGTTAAATTGCTACTTAATAAGTTACATATTTGGTTCCAAGGAGTAACTTGCATGTGACGAAATTCCTCCCAAAACATTTGCTCGCGCTGTAAAAATTAATTTCACTGCCAGCATGAAATTTACTGGAAGTTTAACTTATGAAATACAAGTAATAATGCAGTATTATACAGAAAAATCCCTTCGCAAAAGTGTTCTTCCATACTCGATAACAAGTAATTCTTCTGAATCACTTGTTATCGTCAAGAAATTCTTCTACATTAATATTTCATCAGTAATATTTAAGAAACAGTGAATAACATCTTTGTAATGCATCCCTCCATTTCAAGAGCAAATCCTTCTTTGTCTCGAGTGTCCATTTAAAATATGTTTTACTGTATATTTTAATTTCAATATTTTTAAAGAACTTTAGGACTTTTAAAACAACATCCAGTGAGCCTCAGATTTCGTACTTGACTTTTCAACACATTCGTAATCTATGATGGTATGAAATGAATTGCTATTAAAGAAGAAAGGTTATGGATCGATAACCTTTTTGAATCCATTCACTACCAAAGAAACGCATTAAAGCTGTCTCCAGAAGACAACGGTTGCAGGTTAAGGCGTCGATGTCAGGCTAATGTGTTTCCTTTTAATAACGACATCTTTTGCAATTGATGCCACGTCCCTCGAGGTGCGATGGGGAGGGGGGGGGAAGGCTAAAAGCTTCTCCACAAAGCGCCTTTCCGAATTGCACCTCTTCTAGGGGGGCTTTTACTGAGATGAAAGGGTGTCTTGGAAGAAGAAAAAAAAGTTCCAGAAAATAATGTGTGTTCAATATTTGCAATTAACCTCTCAGTTTTATGTCTTCACTTATGTAAAACACTGAAAGTAATTTGCGTTTAATGCGCCTTTATTTCAGGAGATCAAGTTTCCAAAGGGTCTTGTTTGAATTAGTCGGGTCGTGTTAGTTTTCTTTAGTTTCTGACAATGGTCTCAGTTTAAAGATGAAACTTTAGCACAAAGCTGTTTGAAATTCAAAGCCGGCGTCACGGGGCAGAAGTAAAACTTCAAACTTAGTTTTCTGACAATTAGATAATGCGTCCTTATTTGCTGCAGGTGATGGAAAAGGTGATATTTGAGAGTGTATACATACTAGCTGTTACTCTTTCAAAGATGGTAAATTGCAATATTTTATTTTACTCTTTGTCAGTGTTGAGTGCTACGTCTGTAAGTTTTAAAAGTCAAATAAATACATTTTTCTTGAAATGCTTTGATTTATGGATGATAATTTTTGCTTCATATTCCATACTCTGCATAAAGGATTAAACCAGGATAAATATTATGTCCATATTCCTAGATCTGAAAACCAAAGACGTTTATGTACTTATTAATATCTTTACTAAAATGAATTTTTGACGGTCTTGATCGGTTCTACTCGAATTTTGGCACAAGATATACTGCACTAAAGGTGTTTATTCAGTTTTTATTTTGTGGTAGATACAGAGATCATATGAGGAAAGCATTTAAGTACAGAGTGCTTTTGAGGAAAGTTTTTAGGGACAGAGTGCTTTTGAGAAACGCATTTAGGTGCCGAGTACTTTTGAGGAAAGCTTTTCGGAAGAGAGGGCTTTTGAGGAAAGTTTTTAGAGACAGAGGGATTTTGAGGAAAGCTTTTAGGGACAGAGTACTTTTGAAGAACGTTTTTAGATGCCAAATACTTTTGAGGAAAGCTTCTGTAGACCGAGTACTGTATAGGAGAGCAGTACATCTGGAAGTTACTGACGCAAGATATGCCACACTAAACGCATTCATTCCATTTTTATTTCCTCATATTTGAAGGCGCTAAGTACCTTTCAGGAAAGCTGTTTAAAAGAAACCTTCTAAGGGTTACTGCCCCTAATTCGTGAATTGAGCAAGGGAAAGCTGTCGTGAAACTTTTTATAGAAATGACGCTAAAAAGGCAGATAATCTGGAATAGTTGCTCGTGTAGAGTTCCCAAACTATCGTAACCTAAACAACGTTCACACGAAACATTAAGCAATATGTGTTTAAATTAATTCCTACAAGAATTACGTTTTCGCTAAGATTTTATGCTGGATGCAGTATTACTGTAATACTTTTTACAAGCAATTCTCCAAAAAAAAATATGAATTGTTCTAAAGCACGCAAATACCAAAAAAAAAAAAAAACCCGAGCGTTGTATAAAAATAATTAAAAGAACTACATTTGTTTCGTAATAAAAAATGCCCTTTTAGCAACCCTATATTTTAAGCCACGAACAACGCAACTTCGAAAGGAACTACTCACATTTCATTTTTAGCTCGGCATTTTACTCCTTTTAAGGATAAGCTTCTTTTAACAGTCTTATCTAAAGTGCATTTAAAGTACTTATCTGTGAGCAAAATAATAAACAAGTAGTGTAGATAAGATTAAACTTTTTAGATGACGAAAATCATCACAAAAAATCATTTATATAGAAGTAAATATTTATCTGTTTCTAAAAAAAAACTTTTATTTGCATTCCAAACAAGATTTATGTTTAACGTTTTTTTTTGTTTTTTTTTTCAGTTCGCATATTTGTGCAGAAAGATTAGAAATTTTATTTCCTGCTTCAAATAATTACTTTAATATTGCGGGGAGAATTTTAATATTGTTTGGAATGGTGATCCTTTAAGTGTTGTCCCCAGATAGATTGAGAACTGAAAGTGGAATATGAAAAACACAAGACTTTTTGAGAGTTCTTTACAATGACATTGCTTTAACTCAATATTTTTGTACAGGAAAATGTTTTTATGAAAGAAAAATGAATAAATAAATAAATAAAAGACATTTTTTTAAAAAAAGACTTGCACTATAATTTTTTTAAATTTATCTGGCTTCAAGTTTTAATTTCCTTTTAAATAAAAACAATAAGTTTGGTTTAAAAAAGGCAACGATTTAGTTTCTTTGTATTTTTTTCATGAGAGAACGAACAAGACTCCGTTCTTATAAAGATCTACCTAAACTCTTACATAATTAAAAACTGAGCGTATGTACCTACGTATGTACCTATGTATCTATGTCCGAGTTAGTTCTCCTGAACGCCAATGAAGCGACCATCCAACCAGGTATCGATAGATTCGTAATCATCCCATCTTAATATTTTTATATTTAACATAATCCTCCGATAATAATTAGCGGAGGTATCAATTAAAAACTACTCATTATGATACTTGGATTTCGATACAAAATCCCTAGTTTTCGAAGGCTGTCCTTCATTCAAATTATTATTCAATGCTTCAACTCAGCTCTCTGTAACAATGCTTCGATTAAAATTTGTAGCGTGAAGAAAATCATTGAGAAGAAAGATCTGTAGCCATTTTCTTTTCTCGAATATGAATAAATAAAATTTGTCCTTTTGCTTTGAGGCTTTTCCTGTAATAGGAAGATTTAAAATGCTTCTTTTCTGGTTATTTTTCCGCAATCTTCCGCAAAATTTTACATTTTTTTTTTTTTTTTTTGCTTAAGCTTTGATTGTTTTAACACGCGTCACTTTACATAACTTTTATTTTCGAGGTAGGCAGTGCAAAGCCGGGCGACGCAGCCAGTAAATTATTAAAAGGTGCATACAGTTAGAACAAATTAAGTAAATCCGTACTAAAAATCATATTTAAATAGCATTACATATATTGATGTATTTGTAAACGAATATAAATTTCAATATTCAAAAGAAAAAATACCTCTTCTCTAAGGAACACCAGCCACAGTACGGATTTCTCGCTCTAAGGCATAGATCACATGCTTCATAACGACCACATTGTTCCACTCTAACCTTGCTAATCTAAAAAGAGTATTACCATTATATTTTCAATTATCAATAAGAATTGAATTTCCTCTTTTAAAATAAGAAATGGTATAACTCACAAACGGAAATATACGTACTTTGTATGGTGAGGCAGCATAAATGTGATTTTCGGATGGATCAAGGTATATATCAGGTAGGATAGGATTGCCTTCGTCCACTACGACTTCCTCAAATTCCTCAGCTTCGTCTCCTATGAGTACCTGAAAGAAAATTAAACATTTTATCGGACTAATTTTACATCATTTATTGAAAGAGTGAGTTTTCTAATGATCATTTGGTACATGTAAAAAAATTAAATGACTGATTCATGTTGGTTAATTTCTGTAGTAATATGTTAATTCAAGAGCCAATTTATAATATATTACAAAATATCGACTATTTCATGTATATCTTTCAAGATTTAAAGTTGGGGAGAGGTATATTTTGGAAGTATATTCACGAACTTTAATGCTCAAACACACATATTCCTGCCCGTTTTTCATCCCTTTCAGTTTCTTATTAGTTTCTAACCAAATAAATAACTAAAGTTAGTAACTAAACTAATTCTAAATAACTATTATTTGATTATTATTTATTAATTTTTAATTAACTCTTTTCCGTTTAAATTAGTTTTGCCATTGTTTAAGTTAGTTTAATACTTCTTTCAATTAAATGCTCTGTAAGTTGAACATTTTATTTGAATCGAAGTCTACCTCGGTCACTTTTAAGATAACTGGCAAAGCTATTTTTTTTTATTTTTTATGTTGCATGGTTTTCTAACTTACATGCTTCATAACAAGTGACTTCTAAACTGACTTTTATCCTCCAATCGTGCCTCTAATAACATTCTTGCTTTCTGACAAGTGACTCTGTCCATTTTTTTTTTAACATTGGTACGATTTGAAGGTTGGCAAAGAATTGCCTTTAGGCCTCCCAATTGATATTTTAAAATTAAGAACGGTACAATAAAAAACTATTTTAAGTCCTGAAAACCATAAAAACTTGCTGCTGACACAAACGAAGAAGGAGTGCACTATTTTATAGCTAACTGAGTGAAATATGATTTTATTTAGGTTTCTTATTTTACTTTTTAAAATTTCGAAGGGTGTGGTAAAAGGTAATTAGTTGTTCCGAAAGTTTACAACAAATAGAAATGTTCAGGAAGAATTGCTGAAACATTTACTAGTGTGAATCAAAGCTTAAAATAAGAATTTTACAAAACAATGGTATCAGAAATGTCTCTCCTAAAGATACAGCTGCATCAAAACAACAGCAAGTAATTTCTAGCTCACTGAAGAAAAAGAAAAAAGATAACAAGCCCTACATCGGACGCCTTTTTTTTTTTTAAATAGAACTGCTTCATCTCAAAAACTTTATAATACTGAAAGTGGTTTTTCGAACAGAAAGTAAAAAAAAAAAAATCTCGAAAGAGAAGCAGAAAATAAACAGATGATGGACAGCCCACGGATAGATAGGAGGGTCCACGCATCGTTTTCAAGACAAGTGACAAGAAATTCGAGGCAGATAAACGTTCATTCTATCACGTTTTCTGAACGTGATTTTTCGGGACGATACGGAAGACAGCTCATTAAGGCTCCCACCTGTCACGTGAGACGTCCCTCTGAAACATAGAGCACGATTTTCGTCAAATTTTGTTCAGGTGACTTTTGAGGATGGCAGACGCTTTTGATGGTAACACATCCAAGCCCAAGGCAGAAGAAAATGTAGAGATTTTATTAATTTAGGTAGGAAGTACTAAGATTGAATTAAATATTCCTATTTAATTTCGTTCCTTTCTGCCAAAAGTTTTATTGAAATCGAAATTCAAAGAAATGAATAAACTGATGTAATGTGTTCCGTAACAGTTTAATGCTTAGCAATTTTTATTTTCAAAAAAAAAAAAAAAGAAATACCTATTTTGCCATAAACTGTGGTCGTTAGCCCATCTGTTAGTGATTTTTGACAGTGAAATTCAATTCCAATGACTCCTAAAAATTTATTTGATCAACTAGAATTAACAAGAAAAGTTTATAAATTAAGTTCATACATGAAACTCTTCCCTTTACCGCTATCTTAAACAGTTAACAGGATCTTTTTTAAAGGTGAAAGACTCCTCAATCGGAATTCACGCTGGTTAGTTAGCTGTTTTTCCAATCGCTCATAATGTTACCATTTTCATTCATTGTTTTTTTTTTCTTTCTAAAATTTAAAATAACGCTTAACCGAAAACGGGTTCACTGCACTCCTCATATCACAAATATCATTGTATCTTGAAGGATGCAAATCGTCATCGTTTGGCACCTAAGATGCTGTAACTGCTGGAAAATCGGTGGTTGTCTAGCACAAACCTTTTTAATGCGATTTCTGGATAAATTACGTATTTTATTAGCAGTATGAAATAAACATAGTGCTTATATTTCTTCTTCTTTTATTATAGGACAGAGCATTTCATATTATGCATCATTCATTAACCAGATTTTGGAGCCTTACCATATCCAACTTATGTACATAATAACAATAGATCTTCAAATAAGAGTGCATAATGGCTATTGAAACATGGAAAGATATCGTTGTGTACTCCTCATAAATAGTACTACTTATTCATAACGCAATACTTATTGGCTGATAACAAGATGTCCACAATTCGACGAAGAGGATTATTTACCATCAGCATCAACTTTTTATCTTTTATGTCATCGACAGAAAGCTAAGTGTTTTAACACAATAAAAACAAACATGGAAACATGAAACAAACACTCGATCTTTTTATTTCAGAATGCAGAACATTTCCCATCGTCACCTCAAAGCATAAGTATGATATCTTACTGTTATTCCTGGGATTATATAGCTTACTGTTATTCCTGGTTATTAAATATCTTACTGTTTCTCTGAAGGCGATGAGATGTTTGTATATTCATGAACAAGATTTACTTTGAGATCTTAGCTCATTCAACTTTAGTATAGGCAATATATTTTTTCTATAAGCATGATATTTCGACAATATTAGGACTTTTAAACACAGAAATGCATTATCGTATACTACTCATATCAGAAATACCGTTACCCATCTATATGACACATAGTCCCATCAAATGTAATGGCGGATAACAACGCATAAATACGGTGTTCCTTACAAATCTCAAGATAATGAGCGTGTTTCCACGTTTTTATAGAGAATCCCGTATTTTATTGCATTGCGGAACGAGAAGAAAATTTATTCATACATTTTCGTCGAAAATTTGTGTCTTTCCAGCGTTTACACACATCGATACCTCCAACCCATATTTATACCCCAAACCCTAATTCACGAATTTTCCAGCCCAGCCGACCTAAGTTATACATATTACGACAATGTATTTCCAAAAGAAGCAGATCCTTACGACAGCATTCGGCCATCGGGAGACACTGATAGAGGTAAGGCCCCTATAGTGGAGGAGCTGACGCATCCGCCATTTTGGACCAAACTTGATCCATTGCTTCGCAGAGATAACATTGCTGCTGATGTTTACATTTCTTTAGCATATGTTAAATTGAATCAAATGGGTGGTTGTTCGGCTGTTAATTGTGCAAACAGCTCCAAAAAGGGATTTCAGCTCTTCAGATTTCCAGCAGATGCAGAAAGAGAGAAAAAAAAAAAGACAATTAATAGCCGACGAAGTGACTGGCAGCCTGGTAAAGGAGCTGGCTCGTGTGAGGTTAATATCGATTTATTTCTCCTGATTTTAACTATCATTTCGTTATAAATGCTCTGCAATCTTAGTTAACATGTTGCGGTGTTCTACGGAATGTCTTTTATTCTATATTTCCCTGACAAGTACGCTTGCTCCAACATGGCGGATGCGTCGGCCTCTCCAGTTATAGGGGTTCTAGATAGAGGCAGCTATTGCCGCTCTTAACCTCTGAGTTACAATAGAGGGAGACTGCATCTTCTGTGCAAAGAAATGATGACACCAGATGTGTCTCAGCACGGAGCATAACGAGTTTCAGGCCCTTTTAAAAACGCTCCGACCCAAAACGCGCGATACTATAAACTATCGCGCGCTAACAAGGCGATGTTAGTTCCACAGCTCCGGGCCAATAAACAGAGGAAGGAGTGAGGAGTTGCTTTATGGATCGCCTCTTGCCTCAGTGCAGCCCGGAAAAAGAGAAAAAAAAAGATTTTTACGACCGGGAATTTTTACGAGGACTTCGGCCTGAGACCTTAACGAGCTCGACTCCCGGCACTAAAACGATATCCAGAGACTGTCATCGAGAGATTGCGCGTCCACCCCTTTTCGAACGACAATAGTGATGCGCGCTCCGGAGAGGGATGGAGTACTAAGTTTGAAATTAAATTTGTAGGATGAGGGTTTTTTTCACCTACCAATTACAATGCTAAGGAGTCTTGTAATTAAGTTTACATGGACGGGACACTTTCCCAATGAATTTCCAAAAATTAATCAGCTAATAGCAGACTGCTGTATGAAGTTCCTGCCTGACACTCTTAGGGTTCAGCATCAAATATGGAAAAAAGTTCCAAGTATTTCCACACAACTGTATATTTTTTACTGTTTCGTTTTGAAAGTTCTATTCGAGGAAATGTAAATCCTAAGGATGAAAAAATTCACGAAGTCTGGAACAAAAGAATGCATATGTGCTCTCACATTTTAAGCATAAAAGTGCATATTATACAAATATTATTTATAAAGGGCTGTTAGTACAAATCGCTTGCAGATTTTTTTTTACGTGTCTTCATTATAATTACATCAACGATAAAGAGTCAGAAAAGTTACAAAAATGAAAAATTGATGGTCACTTTTTTCTGAAAGCGGCCATGGGCTCATAATTAGAACAATAATTAATTAGAACATTGTACAAAATGCCGAAATTTTGCATTATTGTATTGACTCTCAAAATGTTAAATTGTGCTTCAACATGCATTGCTGAAAAATTACAAAGCACCAAGGAAACTCAAAGGACAGATTTCGAACGGATGTTACTCAAAGGATTGCAAAATACAACCAACGAAAACCAGAGGAATATATGCATCATTGTCCTGTTACGCATAATTTACGTGCAATTTTTTCTGTAATTTTTTTTATCAGTAGCATACGTTCATTGACTAGATTGGGAGAAGCACACACAACGTAAACACATGAAAAGAAGCAAAAATAACATGAAGAAGATCGGTATGCAAGTCGACACAGGTCCAACAATCTGGAGATCTGGAAGTTTCTCCTCAGCCTGCCAGATCTTATTTATCATATAAATGTCAGGACACTTCAATACATTCATTGAGCTATGCATCCACAACGGCGTCTCTCTAGCATAATATAAAGTAGAAAACGAGTAGGTGTTAAATCTAAATAAATGTCCAGCAGAGAAATTACGCCCAGCCGAAGAACTGCAGCAGTACTAACAGCCGGTGAACCCTTAAAGAGGATTGTCTTCACTCGGTAATTTTTTTGCATTACTTAGTTTCCCTTTTGTCTGTACCATGTTTTTCTACTTTTCCAGCTTCCTGATTTTTCCCATGCGCTCATTCTTTCCAGTAAATGTTTATAGACCTATGATAAAACTTTTGAATGATTCCTGTCTTTTTGAAAGGCTTGTCCAAATATTGAAATGTTTCCTAAAACAGAACTTACAATAAAAAGTTTTCAGTGCTCTCCAATTTCTCAAAGCCCTGATTTGACTTCTATTGCTGGAATCTCTCACTGAAAAATAAGGGCATGCCCTCAACACAAATTCAATGAAATAAAACAACAAAAAAATTCCTACAATCAAATTTTCCGAAACACTGGCAGCCAAGTTTAATACAAAAGTTATCAATTTTATGCCCCCTAAACCGAATTCCTCTAATTCCACCGAACGTCCCAGCGGATTCGAATGCCCATACGGCAATCAAAATGCGGCCCCTTTCTTCAACTCCACGGACATGCATCGTAAAAATGAGGACGAACTCCAAGGGTGGAAGCCATCAGGAAGCGGACGGATGCAGTCGAGAGATCGCTTCCGGTTTGATATCTTCGGGACCCCAGTCATAAACGCACAGTTTTCGCTAATATCTAAAGATAAAATGATGAGCTCACGAGCCACCACCATATCTTGATCTGCAAAACGGAAAAAATATTCACAACTTCCCCCGCATTTTTCTTTTTGCCCATTCAACGATGGCTGTTGAAGAAATCCAATGACCATGTGTTAGCACCGCTGCAGAGATAGGGCTCTGCAGCTTAATTTATCAGTAATCATAAAAAATATCATAACGATAAACTAAGTTTCAAATAGCCCTGACCTCGACTGAACTAAATTTTGTGTCATTAACTCGGATGCTTATTTCTCTTGGAGATAAAGTTTGGGGAAAGACGATAAAGTCTCAAGGAAGCTGAAAGTTAAAATCTTCAAACGCACTTCAGAAGATTACAAATTCCGTTAACCGTATATTCTGTTGGGTGCTTCAAGAACATTTGTACTCTAACTTCTCTTTGGTTTTTAAGAAAAAAAAAAAAAAAACACTACCTTCAGAATTCTCCTAAGTATAGTATATTAGTATATTTCTCATTTTCATGCTTAAGAAGTTTATTTTTATTTGGTTTGCTGAAACAATATTGAAAAAAAAAAATTTTAAGTTTTACTTGTTAAGGATATTCTAGCTTTTCAGGTTTTGATCATAAAAGCACTTTCGAAAATAAAGTTGTAAAGTAATGCAAACAGGAATATACTGATTTATGCCAATGTTTGTATGCTACACAAAATGTATTCAAAGATGGTTAGCAAAAACTGAAAACGGAAACGTCTAGCGAATTAAATTTTTTTTTTTAATTTTAGATAATAACTTGACTGTTTGAATATTCTAAAGGTAAAAATATAAAATAACAGCATAATCGGAAACCTACTTAAGGAGCAAAAAGTATTTTGATGAAGAGATACATTACGAAGGAGCTCTTCAGACAATAATTTTATTTGTTTAGCTGATGTTAAGAAGAAGGAGAAACCAAAAATTTGGAACTAGAGAAAACAAGTTTAGAGGGCTCTCTGGTTAAAAATGTGTTGGAAAAGTGGTTTCAGTTTCCTCTTGTCAATGATAAATTAAGAAAGAAGGATTATATAAAAGAAAGAAAACTAAATAAAAGGTAGCTGTCTGGCTTAGCAGAACTGATTTGTCGATAAAACATATGAAAGATAAAAGCTGCCTACCGGTGAAACCATTTATTAAGCTATGAAAAGATGTTTTGTTTAATGAAAAATGCTTAGCAAGTACATAATTTTGCTACCGAAAAAGGAAAAAAGAAAAGAAGAAAAAAAAAAAAAAAAAGCTAAATTATTCTTGTCAATGAGGTGTCTTTCCGAGAAAACGTTTTCTGGGAAATACAACTTACCAATGAAGCGCTAATTTACGGATGAAATTATTTTAGGCAACGATCAAAATTTCAAATGCAAATTCCCTTTCATGGGAGCTCACGGAAGCTTAGCTACAGTATTTCTTTTTAATTTTAATGTTATAAACGTGTGCATTTCATATGGAATTTAAGTTATTTATGTATGAAAATAAGTTCTAAAAGCTATATATGGCTCCTGTCCTTTTGTTAGGGTGAAGTGTACATGCTTAAAAACATCAACGAATGAAGTATAATATATTAGTGCAAATATCATTTGGACTGTTGCAATCAAAATGCAACGATAAAAATTCCTTGGCACATGGTATTTTTCATTAGCAGATAAACGTTACCATCGGCAAAAGGATAGAATGGAAAAGCATAAAAGGAATTGAAATGTATTGGGAAGGCAATGTCAGAATGACAAAATGCTAAATTTGGCAGATTTAAGTATAATTTTTTCAGATTCAAATGGTTTAAAAATGGCAAATTAAAGTTAATGTACACTCTAGTTATTTTTAAGCTGCGGTACTCAAGAATGACATCTGTTTGAACTATAATTGGCAGGAAAGAATAACTTTCGGTTTCACTGACACCAAGTCAATTCCATGACTCAGCAAAAGTTGGGGCATCATCCTCTCCAAGCACTGGGGAATCATCTGCATTGATATGCGAGACGCCCCAGGCAGATAACACCATGTCAAAACAGGGAACAATCTCAGAAGAACCCACGCAGTCCAGCCCTAATCTACAAGCCCCGCCCCACAAAATGAGACTCCTCAACTTTTGAAAAAATGCGTGTTGGTCGATCATAACTCTGTCCCTCGGTTTTTCCCCACGGACCTATCTATCTCTGGTTCCGGACCAATTTCAGAACGGGTCTCTGACATGCAGTTAAGACATCATCACTGTCACGCCTGCAAGAACGACACAGATGTCGTCCTCACTCTAAAGTGTCCTCAGTCCTCCCCCTCGCTCTGGTTGGGGAAGAAGAGTTATGCTGTTGGACCTATATCGTCTTTTCCCAAGGGATGGAAACCGAATCCGTGGGAAATAAATTTGTCAGACGATATTCCTTTGGATGTTATGGCTGGCTAGCAGAGTTGGGAATATATCTTTTTCGTTTTTTATTTGCAGCGAAATGGTTTGAACTAAAAGCACTATAAGCTCTGTTTTATGAACTGCCGAGTGACTCACGCAATGCATTAAATATTCTAGGCTCCCCACCCCGAACACTTAGCGATTTGTTTTGTTGTTTAATCCCCATCTCAGCATGCAGCTAAACATTTCTTCTATATATCACTCATAAGGATTTTAATGTTGGAGACTACTGGAATAAGACTAGCTGGTATTTATTGGCACGCATTTAATGTACGAATAGACGATTCGCAGCACAAACGACCAAAGTTCATCCCAACTGCTTTCATCAAAGTATTGGTAGTGAATGAGATAGTGGAGATATATTACCTTGAGGATTTATTATGCCAAACTTAAGTTTTGGCTAGTTCTTGAAACATATTACTTTTAAAGAGGTTTATCAATATAATTTTCAAAAAGTGAAAAACTGAATATCGATCACACGCGTAGTGCGAGTTGAAAAAAAAACAACTCAAAAAATCAATGAACAGGATAATGCTAACACTACTGAATAGATTATAGTAAGAAGATTCTGAAAAATACTTTTAGTAACTAAAAAGAGACTTTTAATTGATTTTTGAGTAGAGATTTTTTGTCCAAGGTATTTTATTCAAGAAGATTTCAAATTTTGAGAATTGAAGTTTCTCATGCCGTTTATTTAAACTTTAAGTTTATTTGTTTTGTAGTTCATTTAGTTTCTTTTTGACATCTTCTCGTTTTAATTCAATCATAAATAAAGTTTTAGTTTTTAAAGTAGTAGCTAACTGTTTTTGAGTTTCTTAGTAAGCTAACTGTTTTTGAGTTTCTTAGTAGTCTGGTTTTCAAAAATTATATCGTGAATAGGTTTGGATACGGTCCTGCATACCTGCATATTGTACACGAGAATGCAAAATAATGTATCATAGAGTTAAAAAAAAAAAGTATTCAATCAGAAAAACCAGTCTAAAGCTGCAGTTTGAATCTGTCGCAGTGCTTTGACGTGACCTCGACATTTTTCTTGCAATGTTTTCCACACTCCTCTCTCCCTGTGCCGTTTTTTTCTCCCCAGGTCCCGACCTCGCGCAAGTGTCGCCCCACACTTCCTCCACCCCCTGCGGTGGTTCGTTTTCCTTCGAAGTAGAATAATGGAATCTGGCTCCCGCGAGGAATACAAACAGTTTCACTACGGTAGAGCGATACACTGTTCGAAAAGAAAAAAAAAACATCGTCAATAAACAAACAAATAGATCGCCATAGACAGAACAAGGAGAAGACGACGACGACCGTTTTCGATTAAACTTCTCCGTTGGAGATCGTTTGCTACGACGAAGCGAGATCTCTGAGGACAGAAAAAGAACGTTTCAAAAGAAAAAAGAATGTTCTAATGAATATAGTTCTTTTTTATGTTCTGACTGGGTCATTAATGATTCCGGAATAGTTCAACCAACGTCAAGCGTTCGGAACATTTATTTTCTTCGGCTCCATAAAGATTAGAGATGGAGAGTCAAATTTGGCGATTTTTTCCCCTGCTGTCACGTGGTAAATGTATTCCGTAAATAATTGAGTCCATTCCATGAAATACATATTTTAGTCGTGCCTGTCATATTTAGTGATTATAATATTTGTAAAAATATCAAAGCGTCATTAGATTTTTATTTGTTCATTTGTAGTTAACTTGAATGAGGACAGCGATGCATATCAGTAAGGAAAAAAAAATGCAAGAAAACAACTCGAAAGGTCTTATGCAGAGAGGGCTATTTAAGTTGTTTATCAAAATCCTGGGTTTTTTTTCACAGAAGAAATGTTGAACTCTATAAAATTCGTCCTTTGGGGGGGGGGGCACTAGGGTTAATTAACTATGAATGTTTCATCAACTTATTTCTCACCACTATATTTGGCGATTTTTTCCTTCAGTTGTAAAGAAGTATTAGCAAGTTTGTCCAGTTATTCAACCTTAAATTATGCGTGTATGCGATATTGGTTGATCAAAACATTTTTAATTTTATAAATAGTAGATTTATTGAGTTCAGCAGTCTGATATGACAAGAAAAAAAAAACACTTCCTAGTTTCAATGAAATTTATATCTCACTCTGTAAATGTCGTAATCGCTATTAACAAATTATATGAAAAGTATTGATTTTAGCAGTGAAAAGAAAACACAATTACAGACACGAATAACAATAAAAACATTTATTTTCTCGTTTTTAAAATTGCTAGTAAGACTAATAAATGTTCAGGTATTCCAATTATTTTCCATAATGGTCGTGAGAAGAAATTTCATAACAATGAGCATTTAGAAAGGAAAAATGGCACAAACGAAAAACAAAATGCATTTCTAAATTTTTCGTGAAATTCAGAAACATTCTGATATAACGAAGTTTATCGCAACTGAATCGGTGAACAGAAAACTAACAGCAGCAACAGTTTTGGACGAGTTTTTTGGTTTTCTGAACTGCAGCGGATTTTCAGTGCATTTTTTGGCGCCTCTTTGCCTATCACAGAATTTATATAAAACATTTATATAAGCATTTTTGAATCTTCTTCGGGCTACTATAGTCGTAAGGGCCCATTGCAATTGCGACAGTTGCGACATGGGAAATCCACCACAGCTTCTAGTTTCCGCTTGTTAAATTATAGCTAGTTTGGATTGTTGTAGACAACATTCTTTCGCCAAAAAACTTCGCCAATCGACAGTTTCAATTTTATAGTCTCCAATGAAAGTTTTTAGCGGTTTATCAACGAGTAAATAAGAACAATTGAATTTTTCTTAATAAATAAATTATCCTGGTTTGACACACAAAAATAAGCGTACGAAAAACCAAAGCGTCTGCGCCAACAAATAGCGCCAATCGCCAAGCCCAGTAGAACGGAATTTCTAATGAAAATGTTTTTACGTAATAAATTAACTTTTTACAAACATCCACCTTAATTTCTACATTAATTGGGACTCATAATTATGATAATGTCAGCAATTATCAACTTAAATAATGAGAGTGAAAAAGAGCGACCAGATTAAAGAAAAGTTTTTGTTCTTCTATTGTCACCCATAAAAGTGTGAAGAAAGTGCTACAAAAATGTTAACGGTGTAAAGTTAAACCAAGCCGAACGTAAATTTTTATTGAACTAGCGTAATATTTTCGGTAAAGTGGCTATTGATCTTATGGTTCTTAACTATCTAAGCTCTTTATTAGAACTCGTTAAACCTCTTTAATGGCTGCAACCTAAATAATGCCCTTTACTGCTTAATCGCTTCGTCGTCGTCCAGGCAAAAAGGCGAAATTGAATTTCGAAAAATCTGAGGAGTGCCAGAAGATTTTGTGCGAAGAAAAAGATTTAATTTTTAAAAGTTTCACTTTTGTTCGGCAGTTAGAAAACTTTTATCCATGCTATTTTATGGATCACATTTTTGTAGTTTCGGAGAAAGAAAATGAGAGCTTTGGTAGTTTACCATTAAATGCAGAAGATAAAAAATATATGTTGTGAGAAAAATACTACCTAATTTTTCTGTTGAGTTTTAAGAGGAAAGTAAAAGAAAAGAAAATAGTAAGTATAAAATTAATAATAAAAAGAGATGTTTCAATCAGATTTAAACTGATATTCTTTTTTCGGTATTCATTCTGAAGGTTTTTAATTCAAAGAAATATATGCTCAAAAATAGTTTTTGCAATACTACGACGAACACATAATTCGATAAATTTTCAATCTGAAGCAATCCTTAAAATGAACTCTTGCTTTTGTGCCAGATGATTACTTTAAAAAGTCGAATGCTGTTTGATGCTAGATTTAAGACTTTAAATTATTTTAAAACAATTAGCTTTATAAACATAATTTTACTTAATAATGCTTTTAACTGAATTTCAGTTTGGCAACACTCTTTAAGTTTTGTACGTGCTGCATTCTTCGAAATTAAGTGTAACAGTTTCATTTTATATTTTTGATGTGCCATGTGTCATTTTTACGTTGTATTTTTAACATATTGTTCATTTGCCATTTTTACTTTCAGTCAAAATAAAATTGCTTTATATGAGAATATTGCAGAACTCCGCTGAATAACTCGATATTTGAGACTACTAGATAATACAATTATTACATACATGGATTTGGAAATACAAGGAGCTTCAATGCAAAAAAGGAACAAAGAGAGAAAGTAACTTTAATTATTGTTCCTGATGTTTCGTTTTACAACTTCATTTCACACAACACCTGTTTCAAAACACCTGTATACAGGCCATGGGCTCCACATTCATAAGGAGACCCTGTACCAAATCATGCAACAGGCCTCTTCCATTCTTTCCGAAGTTTAGACATAGGTATTAAAACATAAGTTTCACCATTAATTTTTTTTTTTATATAGGACTCCTTTTGCACCCACTTCCGTTGCAGTGATACCCCTAGCTCTTATTATGTTAGTCAGTTTCGCACACAAGGGAGAGCTCCAAGGGGTCTGGACCCCTCCCATAGGTCTTGCTTTTTTCTCCCGATTGATTACGATTCTATGTATTTTGTATGCAGAATAATTTCAAACAAAGGTAACAATACTTTCAGTTGTAATAAGTGAAAAAATAAAATCCTCAGGTTAAAAGATTTTTCTAAATGTTGTGCACTTTTCCCATAACGAATTGCATACAAGAAGCAGAATGGTGGTTATAAATGAATACACTGCAATAACCATGTTTTTAGTTTTGCAATTACAGATTAAAACGAGATTCTATGAAGTTGAATCCATTTTTACTTCCTTTTACAAAAAAGGAAGTATTGTATTCGTGAAAAAATTTTCACTCAAAAATCGCCCTTAATTTCCATTTTGCTCACCCCCAAATGAATGTTGAGTTTTTTTTTCGATTCGACCACATGCGGAAAAGTGCCTAAGAATGTATAGACACGCGAAATATCCATTTTGACCATCACCGAGGTAATTACAACGACTTTTCTCGTGACGTCTGTATGTATGTGCGTATGTGTGTATGTGCGTATGTGCGTATGTATCTCGCATAACTCAAAAATGGTATGTCCTAGAAAGTTGAAATTTGGTACATAGACTCGTAGTGGGGTCTAGTTGTGCACCTCCCCTTTTGGTTGCTTTCGGATGTTCCTAAGGGGGTCTTTTGCACCTTTTTGGGGGGAAATCATTGTTAATATCAATGCAAACTTAAGTGGTGTTACAATTTGGCGGACACTTGGCGATATATCGCCAGTCTTTTGGTCGCCAAGTTTTGTCGCCAACTTGGCGGAAAATTTGGCGATTTTTTTTTATCTGGTTTTAATTTGGCCATCGTTTTTAATATTTAGAGATTAAACTATTGAATCACATTAAAATTGCCAATAATGGGAAAATGACATTAAAATGGAGTAAAAGGAAGTCATGTGAGGCACACATCAGCTCGTTTTATATAACGAGGAAAGTAAAAGCATACATTATTTTGCTCTCTGATTACATATTTAAGTACATTTCATTAAATACCGCTAATTATTTATTTAACAGTTTAATTTTATACTGTTTATAACTGCCGGGAATCGATGAAATCAAGTCAATATGTTTGACGGCGTATTAGGGCAAGATATAAGAATGAGGTTTTCGACTCGATCCTCCCCTTATATAATTCCTGTGTTTGCCACTGGTTGGGGCCATGATAAAAGTTTCATTGTGAATGTTCAAAGCACTGCTTGATTTTTCATCGGATTTAAAACAGGGGGAAATTAATATGCGGCGCAATATTAACTAATCGTCAACAGAAAGTTAGACGATAAAATATGGAAAAAGTTTTTCTAACCAATAACACTGTTCAAACAAGATTAATTTTCCAAATCCTACAACTGAAAATCGATTATCCTCCAGGCAATTTTCTTAAATTTTGAAACTAAAACTTTTTTTTTCAAACCTGACGCGTAGACAATGAACAAGCAAGAGGTAGACACTTCAAGAAAATTTAAGAAAGAATTCAGCGTCCAACCCTCCAATTCGTCCCCAAAACTATAGGTATCTAGCATGATTGATTATGGTTCGCTGCATAGGACGTAAAAGACAAAAGAATAGAACGATTAAAACTAAGGCTTTTCCACGCTGAGGAAAAAAAAAGACTTCAAACTTGATTGATATGTTTCTAAATAGGTTTTAAAAGAAGTTTCAGAAATAATTATTCTACTTAAAATTACCGTTAGGTAATATATATTTTCGAAGTTGTAAGCAAGAAATGAATGACTATAAATAATTGCAAGGCACTCCAGTTTAAGTACAGTAACTAAGGATACTTTCGGTTGTTGGAAAACTAGCAGTTACATTGTTAAAAGAAAATAATAACATGGTAACTTGTACAGTTAAAAAGAGTCAGAAAAAAATGTGCATTTTTTTTTTTTTTTTTTTTTTAAATTTGGGTACCGCTTCAACCTTGTACAGCACAAATTGTTTTTTTCCCGAAGAAGAAATATTTAAATGTATGGAACGTTCAAATATTAATGAATCATTAAGCACATAGACGGTGGATTTTTGTTTTTTAAAAAAATTACATTTTAAAACAGGTTTATGACTGAAATATTAATATGAGTCAAAAGCAGCAACTTAAATGTAAAGGAACTTTTTTCCATCACTCAAGTCACAGGGGTTAACAAAGGATAACCGCTAGGGAAATATGATGAAGTTTGATGTGACCTGAGTCACGGTTGTCAGGATCTTTATTTTTCGTTAAAAATTTAATTTAAAGTTACTACTTTTCTTCCCGGCAGATAAAATTGTAGTGGATAAAAATACTCTTAATGATATACATTTTGTTTATTTAAAAAAAAAAAAAAAAAAAAAACATAAAAAAATTGTATTTTTTTTTCTCACAAACATAGAAAAAATAAAAAAAATCATGAAAATGTATCTTTTTTAATTGTTTCTCATGAATATGGGTGTGGAAATCTCACGCATTTTCGTTCGACCTTTAAAAGAAAAAAAATAAGAGAAAACAAACTTTCTTACTCTTTTCAAGAGTCCGTTCGTGATTTTTTTTTTATTAAAAAAAAAAACGAACATATAAAAATTTGTATTTTTCCTCTCACAAAAATAGAAAAATAAAAAAAAAAATCATAAAAATGTTTCTTTTTAAATGTTTCTCATGAGCATTAATAAGGCAATCTCATGCATTTTCGTTCGATCTTTAAAAAAAAAGAAAAGAAAAAGAAAATGAGGGAAAACAAACTTTCTCACCTTTTTCAAGAGTCCGTTCGTGGTCCCAATGAAGGCAACGGTGTGGTGAGAGGTGGTGGTGGCCACCACAGATGACAGCGTGGTGTTCTCATAGGCGATGACTGGATAGGATGTGATGGGTAAGGATCCGTTTAATTTCAGAGGTTCTCCGCAAAAGTTGAAAATATTCCCTCCCTGTTGAAACAAAGGAACGGTCAAAGCAAGCCTTTCGGATAAACAGTGAAACATTGCATCTCCACAAGCTATAAACTGTATTAAAATTAATAACAAACCATACAAATGTGAAAGAATCTCAAAATAATAACAACGTTCAATGCATTGTGAGGCATTATTCATGTTCAGGAAAAACTATTTCAAACTCCACTTGTAAATTTGCACTGATAGATTTGACAACATGACAGCTTTTTTTTTTTGCATGTTTCAAAATTTGTTCAATCAATATGTGAATTTCAGTGCTGGCCAAATTACTTTGCAGACAAATCTCATTGTCTGTCCTTTGAAACAAATATCTTCCAACATAAACCATATATATTTTTTCATCCCCCCCCCCGTATATATTTTTTCATTCATCAGTTTTTTTTTTCCCTTCCTTTCTTTTTTTTTTTTTTGTTAATATTGATTCGTCTTTTTTTTTCTTTTTTTCAACCTGAACTTTTATTTCTTTAATATATGCAATATGCATGCCCTAAACCCTTTTTAAAAAAATGAACAAAAATTATAGCATCCAAACTTTTCATTAAAACTGTCATTTCAACCTGGCAATTTAAAGCTGTTGACAGAGGTGTTCCCATAGGGCGTTGTACTCCATATGGGCCGCATACTCTCAAATATTTTTTAGACATAAAGCGTATATACCCTCAAGCTTCAAAAATTTTCATATAATGACAGATTACGCACATGATCGCATACACACATTGTGCGTAATGGAATATTGGAAGTATATCCTCAGAAAAATAAATGGGAACATCACTGGCTGTAAATTTATGAGATAATATCGTGTCATGACTAAAAACACGAAACTTCAAAAATCCTTTCCAGAAACGGTTTCAAGTTCATAAGCGCTTAAAAGTACTATTAAATATGTTCTTAATTTTGAAGTTGGAAAATTGAATTTTCTCACTTTGCATAAGCTTTCAGAGCCTGGTATTTAGTTGCATGAAATATTTCCAAATCTTTTTTTTTTACTAACTGTGGTTTTCAAAAACATAATGTATTTTTTTCATTTCTTTCTTTTGAGGGACGTGTTGGAGCTCAGGGTCATCTATAGTGATGACAAGTATCAATAGATGGCGCGACATGCTCAGGATTAATGTCGGTAGCATTGAAGTTAGAGTTATCTCCTCAAACCGATTGAGAATCGATCGTGTAAAAGAACTTGGAAGTTGTCCGTCGGCGGTGTCCTTTCCACACTAAACATGCAGCCGATTTTATTATTATTATTATTTTTTTGTTCTTTTTTATCGTAAAAGAATTTGAGGCAGAAAGGATTTTACACTTGAGATATTTTACAACGAAACGCAAAGGTTAAGAATGCATTCGATATTTTAAAAAATGACATTCATTAAATGATCTGGAAAGAGGGCATTCCATTCAGGGTGTTAATTTAAATAAGATTCAGCAAGAATTACGTTATAAGCATCATGTTTACTACACAGTGTAATTTTTCCAAATCACCCTCAATATTCATCATCAAGTGTCAGTAAAAAAGAAGTCTTGGGAAGAGAAAAAATGCGACTGGAAAATAAAGGATTTCTTTCTTCCTTAATCATTAAAAAGTTTTATTCAGCTTCTTAGTGCTCACATATTTATTGAATATTAATTAAGAAGCTTATTAATTACTATTTCAAATGTTTCATGGCTTCAGGTGAAATTCGTATTTCAAAAGCGCACTTCTAATCTGTAATTTGACTAAAATATTTTTCTTTTCCATCCATTTTCTCGTACCCATGATTTTTTTTTCTATTCTGTGTTCACAGTAAACTTCCAATTTTCCACGAGTCATTCAACAATCCAGGATCATGCATTTTCGCAGCAAAAAGCAAATACCAATGACTATTTTTTGGTGAAAAACTTTTAAATTTAAACTCAGTTGTTTTTATTTATTTATTTATTGTGAAATCTTCATCTTAAATGTTATACACGTATTAATGTTAAGTCCTGTTCTGCAGCAACAATATAAAACTATTTTACTGTACTGTATATTTTCAATGTTTGTAGAAAATATTATGCATCAATACAGCTAAGTTTTTGAGGAAGGACATTTTTTACCTGATTTGTCCTTCATTTTTATCTTTTTGCGGTTTATTATCCGCGATTTTTATTAGCCGCGTCACGTGTGCCACCCGATTCTACGGATAATCTGGAGTTTACCTACTGTATGTGTTTGTATTTTCCTTGTACAAAATCAGTTTACGTCGGATTTTTGACTAATTTGGCATTGAGGTCTTTTGACGCCCAGGAATACAGATTTGTTTTCTCCCCCCCCCCAACAGAAGATATATATATATATATATATATATATATATATATATATATATATATATATATATATATATATATATATATATATATATATATATATATAAACGTAGGGGTTTCAAAAAAAAAACCGTAAAATCTAATGTTTACGCCAGTTAATAAGAATGTTGGAATTTTATAAAAATCCAAAATTGCTGTTTTCTACACGTTGACGGAAAATTTTAAAGTTTATATATTTTCTTTGAACTAAGCGTGGATGTTGAACGTGTCTTTTGACACGAATTTTATTTTCGACGTAGATCGTGCAGCGCCGGGCAACGCAGCTAGTATATTTTAAAATAGAATCAATTATTAATTACCAGCGTCTTAAAAAAATTTAAAAAAAAAAAGAAATTGAAATACTTCTAGTCTTATTAGATCAACTCTAGCTTTCCATCTCTATATACTGGTGTAATAATCAGGACCAGTGGCTTCGGTGGTGTTGGCACTGGCCCCTAGTAAAACAATAAAATTACAATTCCATTGTTTTTTTAGTATATTGCCTATGCAAAGAACTTATTTTGATTTTCGTCACCGATTCTTCCAAAAAAAAAAAAAAAAACCTTTAAAACAAACCTTATATGTTTTACCGTAGCGTAATTAAGAATTATTCGGTCAAGACACAATCTGATGATTTTTGTAGCTAATTTAATAACTCTGGAGCTTACGGGTTTTTTTATCTAATAGTTTTAAAATCCTGTTAGAAATGTTCCTTTTTTCTTTCTTGCTTTTGAACATAGAGCAATAACGAAAAGTAAAAGAGACACACAGCTTTGAAGTTTTAATTAAGTAGTTCTGTTTATAAATAACCGAACTATTCGAACGTTTTACGATTGTAAAGCTGGGCATAAAAAAAATCATTCACACAATAAGGAGCTGTCTTTCAAGAAAGGATAAATACTCTTAAAAAGTGTCCTGTAAGACATATTGCAGAAAGATTTTTTTTTTTCATATTCTAAAGAACAATATTTTCTTAGAGTTGATAACTTGCAACCACCAAGACGTACAATGACTGCTACAGAATGCTCAAAGTCACTGCACTGTTTCAGCAGCATTGTTATGTACATCATCACTTTCAAACTGTAATGCTGAGCATTAAAAAAAACTAATTAGCTGTCTTTCAAGAAAGGATAAATACTCCTAAAAACGTCCTGTAAGAAATCTTGCAGAAAGACTTTTTTCACAATCTGAACAATCATATTTTCATAGAGTTGATGCCTTGCAACCACCAAGACATTCAATGACTGCAACAAAATGCTCAAAGGCACTGCACTGTTTCAGCAGCATTGTAATGTACATCATCACTTTCATATCAAAATTCTTTTTTGAACTCGGAATTTAGTACGATTACTATTTTCGTCAAGTTGATACCTTGCAACCGCCAAAACGTTCAATGACTGCTACAAAATGCTCAAAGGCACTGCACTGTTTCAGCAGCATTGTAATGTACATCATCACTTTCATATCAAAATTCTTTTTTGAACTCGGAATTTAGTGCAATTACTATTTTCATAGAGTTGGATACCTTGCAACCACCAAGATCAACAATGACTGCTACAAAATGCTCTAAAACGCTGCAATGTTTCAGACGCATTGTTATGTACATCATCACTTTCAAAACAAAATTCTTTCTTGAACTCGGAATTTAGTACAATTACTCTTTATTCTCATTTAGTTTCGAGACTGACGCGTAGAACTTGTTAGCAGCGGAACATTAATCAAAAATAAAGAATTACCAGAAGTCGTCAGCGCTATTCCTTGATAACTTGCAAAATGGCTTCTTGACATCGTTTTATAGCTTTAGAACACGGTTGTTAGACTAATTTCGCGGGGCAATTTACCACCCTTAATGTTAAGGGAACGAAATAATTTGGCATTTAGCTACATGTTCTCATTATTTTTCAATTATATTAATTAGGGTGTTCTACACGTGTGTGCTTCTAAATACATGAAACAATTTTGTTAATCTGTTTTGTAGATTATTACAGTAGTTTGAGGCTTGATACTTACTTAATAACACGACATTATAGCAATCATTTCTGTTTATGGAGTCATAAAAAAGAAAGATCTTTAAAGGCAAAATATCAACACATAATTGGATACGGAAATAAATATTAGACAGTAAGTTTACGTAGCTACTACATCTGAGAGATATATCGAATAATATTTGGTAAGTTATGAGCAATATTTACGCCGAAATGTCAAGTGAACAAAGTTTTAAGAAGTTGGTAACCGTCATTAAGCGTCAAAGCTCCAACGATTGATTGACTTACATTAAAGGGCAGCATTAGGTGAAGCGTTTATAAACGCAATATCTACTTTGAATAAATAGTGAGGTTAACTGCAATATCCCGAAGAAAAATTTGCAAAATATGAGGATGGATTCTTAAATGAAAATTAGACCTATTTTACAGAAGAATTACTCTACCTCTGGAACATATTGAACAGTTCTTTGCATTACAGGGAATATTCCTCACGCAAAGAAGTAAACAAAGTTTGAAAAAAATCAAAGAAAAAAAAAACTATTTAGTTTTGTTAGCTGTTGAGGTACTTCTTCTGAGGACAAGCATCAGTGTCCATAACTTAATATCAAATGTTGATAAACGCAACATAAAGCGTTGGTAAAGTAACATATATTATGAATATTTTAGTGGGGCAAATTAAAATGTGAACAATGTTAACCTGATTGTCTTCAGCAATAGACAGTCAATTAAAAAAATTCATTTTGAAAAAAAAAAGTATGAATAGTTTTTAATATTATAGCTCCTCCCAAAATCCCACGTAAAAGTATGCGCGACAATAAGACTCTGCTTCAATTTGTATATCTTAGAATAAAACTAAATATTTTTAACAGTTGTGCGGCCTGTGGACATCAATGTTTACACATGACTGTGAAGTCTGGACTTTGATGCAAAAAGATGTCAATGATTTAAATATTTTTGAGTGTAAAATAATGAGAAAGATATGTGAACCAATACATGTAAATATTTACTTAAGGAGAATAAGAAAAAATAGAGAAATATAAATTATGATAAAAAAACAAACAAAAAGGGAATTTTTTTAAGTCACAACGATTATTCTACCTTGACCACATCGAGACACAGGCGGATAATCGAATGGCGAAATTTCTACATTTGAAGCCAAAGAACAATCGACTAAAAATAAGACAAAAGTGGTTAATTCTAGCTGATATCCTCAACCATACCTGTTGTTTATGAAGATCCTCAATTGAGGCAATGAGAAACGAAGGGATGTAAGTGCCAGTGCCAGAACTGAAAATTTGGAGATAAACTACAAAAATAGTAGGTGAACTTCTCCTCTGTCTTAAGGCACGAGTAGCATAGTGCTAGTAGGCCTGGTTGGAGCTGCTATACAGCATGCTTTAGGAAAACTTTTCAATGAAGGCCTAACTAGAACCGCAACTTTGAACGCGTTTTACTCGAAACTTGAAAATGTCCACATCCCTTTGCTTCTCACTGCCTCAATTTGAAAAAAAAAAAAAAAAAAAAGATAGATTCGCCTGGAATAGGATAGTGAAGCAGGCTAAGACACATTTCGGTGAAGTAATGACAAAAAAGGAGTATGAAATTAAATATTAAAATCACGGCTTTGTTGATTAAGATTGCGCTAGTACTAATGAAGTATTTTCGTAATAATTTTTTTTAAAAAAAAGGAAGCTTAAAAGATAAATAGAAACCATTTTCGGGAATGTGTCAAGACTGATGTTAATACCGACGGACCGAGACAAGCTGGAGGAAATAACCGGCAAGAAATCCCAGAAGACATCCATCTTTTTTACCGAACAGTTTGTCGTGGGGGGAGCATACCGCAAAAAACTGCAACGCCATTATTTTTTGTCACTTGGGGGTGAGTTACGACACGCCAGCGAACAGAAATGTCTCGTTACGGACGAACAAACGTGAGAAACGTCTCCCAATTAAAGATTTTCATCCTCCGCGTCCAATTAGAGAGATGTCGCGTTTTACGAGAAGCTCATAAAACCCTGGACGTCTCTATAAATAAGGAAAAGGGTGGAAAGGGGGTCTCTTCACGATGATAACTGTGTTGCCCTGTCGTGAGCGGGCCCCGAGAAACTGCAAAGGTTTGTGGAATCTTCGGGGAGAGAGCAATAAAAAGGCTTAATGAAAAGAAAAGTAAAGCAGCATCGGCGTTTAAAGAGAAATCTATTTGATCCTGTTAGTTATGTAGGCGGCGAGGCTGCTAAAGAGTGTGTTAGTTGGGGGGAGGTTGTTCAAAGTTTACATCGTAAAAGGCGAAATAGCTGTTAATATTAGAGATTCGCGTCTTGCAAATTTATGTATCCTGCTTATGTGAATGTGTATGCATGTGTCTTGTAGAACAAGGTGAAGAGATCCCTTCGTCCGATGATAGCATGGAAGCTTTTCACGAACTACGAAATTTGTGTGACTTGATAGAAAGTAATAAACTAGTGAAGTAAAAGTACGGTAACAGCGTCGATTTATAGGATATCTGGTCAACCCTCTAGACCCTCTTCTGTTGCTAAAGCTGTGTTAACCTCGATCCGTTGGAGGAATTTCCACTAAGTTTTGGATCGTAAAGTTAGTCTCAGTGTAGTCATTAGTACCTCTAACTTGTTATCCCTGGATATTATAAACATATAAATTCATTTCATATTAAGTCAACGAATGAAAATATGTGATGGAGATTTCATGTGCAATATTTTGTTTTTTGAAGATAGTCTTACTCTTAAAGAGATGAAAGAAACTATGTAAAACGCGTCATCTTTTAAAAGTATAGTAGTAAGTAGTGCATGACGACATGCTGTAAAAGGCGGAATTGGGCCCCTCCACTGAAAAAACAGACATTTTGTACCGTACGTGCTACAGCTTACATATTTTATTAAAAATAATAATTTAACGAGCTGATGTGTGCCTCACATGACTTCCTTTTACTCCATTTTAATGTCATTTTCCCATTATTGGCAATTTTAATGTGATTCAATAGTTTAATCTCTAAATATTAAAAACGATGGCCAAATTAAAACCAGATAAAAAAAATCGCCAAATTTTCCGCCAAGTTGGCGACAAAACTTGGCGACCAAAAGACTGGCGATATATCGCCAAGTGTCCGCCAAATTGTAACACCACTTAAGTTTGCATTGATATTAACAATGATTTCCCCCCAAAAAGGTGCAAAAGACCCCCTTAGGAACATCCGAAAGCAACCAAAAGGGGAGGTGCACAACTAGACCCCACTACGAGTCTATGTACCAAATTTCAACTTTCTAGGACATACCATTTTTGAGTTATGCGAGATACATACGCACATACGCACATACGCACATACGCACATACGCACATACACACATACGCACATACATACAGACGTCACGAGAAAAGTCGTTGTAATTACCTCGGTGATGGTCAAAATGGATATTTCGCGTGTCTATACATTCTTAGGCACTTTTCCGCATGTGGTCGAATCGAAAAAAAAACTCAACATTCATTTGGGGGTGAGCAAAATGGAAATTAAGGGCGATTTTTGAGTGAAATTTTTTTCGCGAATACAATACTTCCTTTTTTGTAAAAGGAAGTAAAAAGGTAGTGAACACAATTTTGTTGCTTAAGAAACCAAATCTATGCGTGATTTGCAAAACAAAAACTTTGTTCAATACCTTTTAAAATGCATTGTTGTTAATGAAATATATTAGCTGTTCCGTGTGATACAAAATGGCGCCTGTGAAGTGGAAGGCTCTATTGTGTTTCGTACCAACTTGACTGAATTTTACGTAACGACTATTTACCTAACTTGACTGAAAAATGATAGTTTTTATATGGTACATTTTTTCTGGTTCCATCTACCATGCTACATACAGTTACAAGTTGATAACCCAGGGAAAGACAAGGCAATATTACTTTTTATACAGTTTCAAGCAATTATTTTGGAGCTTGCATTCAATGACGTATTGATTTTCAGGACCTTTGATTAGCAGTTTATACAAAGATAAACTAGCTGTTACAAACCGTTTCATTATTGATTTCTATTACTCGTGTAAATTGCAACGTCCGTCTCTGAAGACAGATGTCAAGTTACTGGAAATAAGCTCTTAAATTTATTTCTGACGATGTAAAGGTTTGAAAGTAAAAGTTTTATCCTCGATCAACAGCTACACAATCAGGGTGTTAAAACATTTTCAAAAAACATTTTGCACAGTTACCAGCATTTTAGATGAAATACACCACTTTTGTATTGCTTGAAAGGCAAAAGATGGATTGGGACAAACCATATGATAACAAAATGAAAACAGCTAGGAGAAAGGAAACGATACGGTAGGATCACAATAAAACACTGCAGGTCAGGGAAAGAGGCACAACATAAAATTCAACTAGTTAAATGATAGAAACACAGAGAAAATCATATATCTCGGGGAGGGGGGATCAAAAGTGTGTGTGTAAATTTAAAAATTTTGAGAATGCACATCGTTTACGCTTTATACTAAAGCAAAAAGATGTTTTATTATCATAAAAATGTATTAAAAGGTGCATGGACGTGTCAGAGGTTATGCTCAAGAATAACCACGCTTTCCAATTTCTTTAAAGGGTACTCAATAGTTTTGTTATGAATGATTTACGCGTGCTTAAAAAGGAGACTTTTTTATGTTCTTAATAAAATGTAAGCATATGATTCCAAAACATACACGAAGGCCTCGAATGAATGGTCATCTGTATAGGGTTTCCGTAGCTTGATTCCTTGAACTCTGAGGCGTCAATTTAAGAAATGAAAAATTTTACGAGAAAAATTCGAATGGAACATTGATGTTTTCATCAGGTCTAAAACAATGCCTGATTTCAAAAACTATAATTATAAAGGACAATGGATTCTCATTCATCCTGAAGATATTTGATTTTTAAAAGTCATATCATATGCTGTGTCCTTGTGCTATTGTGTAAACAGTGAATAAAATCCTGACCATCGTAAGTCAAAACAATTAATTCGGATTTGAGGAACTTCAATTTAGTTCAAGATATTAGTTGAATAATAACTAGTTCTTTGCAGAAAAAAGTGTCTAGAATTATTACTTAGTGTGTGGTTGTGTATGAGTGGTACATAGGAAAGAACTAAAGAAAAGTAACTAAACGAAAACAAAACAAACGGGGGAGGTACCTGTGAGGAAAGCAAGGCGTTAAGAATGGCGTCACGTACCCCAGGTTCAGGGCAGGCCTGTATGCTTCCTGCGATGTAGTCCATGTCCCTGGACGGAACGCTGCCATTGTAGCACAGGTGGATGTTTTCGATGAAACGCTGCTCCACGTCAGCAAGCGAAAACACACACACTGCAGAATGACCAGAAATCCGGGCCGTATGGTCCTTGCTGGCAGCGAACACACCAACCAGCAGGTCTGCCGGCTCAGTCCTGACCAGATAAGCGTCCTGGAGTAGATTGTAATCTCTGCCGTCTGGTCCCAGACACTGCAGCGTCGTCTCGACATACGAGTTGTACCCCGCGTCAGAGACGCAGACACGTGCCAGGCGACTGATGTAACCCCACTCTTCGAGAGAGCGCAGGTGTGAGCGCCGCTGCAAAGTTGCAAAGTACACATAGTCCCCGGAATGGAATCCCGTCACATAGTCCACCAGGTAGTAGTCCCGGAGCTGCGAGCTGATGTCAACACGCGAGATGGTAGAAAAGGATTTCTCGATGACTGCGAACAGACGGCGGTTGTCGTCGATGCTCCTGCTACATATGGCAGGCACCATGTCCCTGTAGGGCCCGAGCCGACTGTTGGTCGTGGCTACGTAGAGCACGCGAGATGGGTAACCAGCGTACCTAGTCGGGCCGACGAAAGCCACCGTCGTACTAGTCTCATCGTTAGCCGCCACTGGCAGCGCCACCAACTCCTCAGCAGATGTTATGTTCTCCAGCTCGCGGCGCCGGCACGATCCCTGGTACACACTTCCACAAACAAGCAAACGCCGCGACTGCTCGTCAACAACAAGCAACTTATTGACATTATCCACCGACGACAGGGAGTCGTCGGAACACGCACCAGGATAGCACTGTATGCTGTCCTCCACCGGGCCAGTCACCACCATCTCTTCCATCCTCAAGCCAGCATCGAACTGGAAGAGTCGGTTGGTGGCACCCACATAAATCCTCCCAGACATAGGGTCCAAGGCGACGTGCTGGAAGGTGAAGCTTTCGTTGGGCGTGGTGTAGGAAGCCACCACGAGAGCTTCGGTGGTGGAGGACGACCATGCAAGACAGAGGACGGACCACAGAACGCACCACCACCACCTGTTGCTTATCCTCCTCTGGAGGGAGGCTTTTCGGTGGCCATCACTCCAGGATCGGCGGTGGGGGAAGATGTTACCCATTTTCTCCATTCAGCCTCGACCTTTATCCCGCCGCGGCTGCATCTCATAGGCTACCTGTAAAAGAAAAAACCACAATTATTCAAATTGTTTGAAGAACTGTTTCAGTTCCTTGATAACTATAAATTTCTTCGAGAACGCTTAATATCTGAAGAATAAAGTGTCAGAATCAAACGTTTCTGTCTCTCACTGCTTAACATTTTCATCTGGCGGTGGTACGACGGGAGTGCCAGAAGCATTTTGTTCGCAGAAATCATATTTAAGTGTTGTCCCTGCGAAACAAGCCTTTTCTCTACGATTTTTATGACTTAAGTTCTGGAATATTTTCACTTTCGAAAGTCACAAATTTACAAAGTTTGACCATTCAACCGTCTTCTATGAAAATTTACTTCTAGTTCGCTCAATATATCACTTTGAGCCCAAATGATAAATCGATAAAGTTTTATAACGGTAAAAAAGTTGATAGTACTTATACTATGTACAAAACTGTCAGAGGAATTCTCGAAATTTTCAAGGATGGTAAACATTGCATAGTTAAACGAAAAAATGGAATGCACAAAATATATTGCTAAATTTTACATTTTTTTGAGGGGAAAAAACAAGTTCAGTTTGCATGATATTAAATATTACTTACCATAGAGTTTAATTAATAAAACAATCATTTCTAGTAAGATAACTTTTTCTCGGACGAATTTCTTATTTTTGTTTCAAAAAAGGAAACCTTATGCTTGAAATTATATATTTATGAAAATAATATCATTACAGACAAAATAACTAAATAGACAAACACAAAAGTTTACTTTGCTACAAAATCATCTATTACAAAGCGTAACGTATTTCCCATTAATGGTTGTAGTAGATAGGTTTCAGCAAATAGCTAACTCCATCGCAATAATGTCTAATGGGGCTCGTATATTAAATACAGTACAGATATCTAATATGTTAATCCAAATTTACTGTACTGAAGGAATGTTTGTGTCAGTCTATCACAAATGTACTACGAATCTATAATATCGCAAGTGATTCAAATGAATTTCTGAGGGCTCATGTAATAAAAAACAATTTGCAAATTCAGCATTTGAAATGATTTTTTCTTATTACAGCTCTACTAAATAGCAGTGAAATAAAACGTCAAAAATAAACGCTTCTGAGCTATAAAAGGAAGCAAAGTTGACTCCAAGTAAAAATGAAAATAAAATTGATTTCTTTTTTATATTTTTAATTGTACGAAGTTTTCTATTAAAAACAAGCTGTATAAGAATCTCAAATGTTTTATGTGTCATAATGAAGACGTTGTTGTAGTATGAGCAACCTATTTATCTCCTTGCTTTTGACAAAAAATCTGATTGACCTTGTGAATGACATTTGAAAAGTTTCTATATTAGAACAATAACACGCAAAAGATGATAAATTTGCTGGAAATTAGGTAACACGTTTTCGAACAACACAATAAGAAAAGTGTGATAAAATAAAAATGAATAATTACCCTTAGTTAAATAATACATTATTCGATAACTAGTCAGTTTGCTCTCTAGTTAACATTGAGAAAAGAATTTATCGAGCCTAAATATGTTTAAGTGGTTTCCTATCTATAAAAACAACAAAATGCGAGAAAACTTGGGCAAAAAGTAAAAATGGATAATCTATATAACAATAATGTGTTATTTGAAAAGAAAAACAAAACACCTCGTTTGTACGATAATTAACATGAAGATAAAGATTCATCAAGTCAGAATAAGTTTTTAATAGAAAAAAGAAAAACTTTCCTCTGCAGTTTGGTATCTTATATTTAAAAAAAATATTGTTGAGCTAAAGTTTTTTTGCCTTATCTTGGTGGTAATTGTCTGGCAGACCTCGACAATCTCCATGAATCGGAATATCTTCAAAAAGTCCAAAAACAATTGTGGGTTGCAAAGGACCTTACCCCTCGCAAATCCCAAGCAAACTAAAATGCGAGCAGGTGATGTCTCATCAGCAGAACACCAGTGGCATTCCTGGTGAGCTTACGCTACATCAATAATTAAAACCAATCTGAAACTATTTTAAAATTTATTACAGTATTTTCCTGTCTTTATAAGCAATAACTGGAAGACAAGATAAATTCACTGAAGCAATTAATTTCTACGCCTGTGGGATGGAATACAACCCGTGTGCAGCAGACCAGAGGATTGTTAATCAGACAAAGCGCCCTTTTCTAATTTTTAAGGGTTCAGCGTGAACTGCAACAGCGTAACCGCATTTCGCTTCCTCGTAAATCTCGCCAACATTCATCAACTTTTACAAATCACTGGCGTCTGCTTCAGACCACAACGAGCAGGCAGTGAATAATTTCGCTTCTTAAGCGCCAGGGAGAAAAATTAACCACCACTTAAAACCTCGATGCAGATGTTAGAATCATCAGGCAGCAACTGACTTTCATCAGCAGGAAAAGTTGCAAAATCCGGCCAAATGCGATTCCTATCCTGACAGACAGACAAGAGCGTCCAAGATAGCGCCCGCATCCAAGAAAATGGGGAGGGGTTGGTAAGTTGGTGGGCGGGGCCAAAGAACGCTTAATGGCAATTAACAAAATTAGGCGTGCAGTCTGGGGAGGAAAAAAATCTGTCCATCTTGCCAGCAGGTCAACACCTTAGGCACTCCGCTAATTGCACAGTGTGCTTCTTAACGGGGGAGAAATGCGATTAAGACTGCCGAGAAATTAATCGAGTTATGCCTCAAAAGCAGACGGCTCGGGTGGATACGACCAACATTCCTGAGAGTTAAGAATTTCGAATGTTTAAAATAAAACAAACTGCGCGGTAGTTTCTAGCAAGGTGGTAGACCCGTTTTGCATTTAGGGAGCTGTATTTACAAGAGAAAGTGTAATGAAGTTATTCTTCGGGACAGACTAAAGTAATGAGGGCCACTAATTTCATAATAAACTCGCTCTTCCTGGGGCAGCCAACTGGAAAAGTTTTATTCTTTCAACTAACTGATGCTTGGATTTTGAAGTATTTAAATGTTTTAATCGAAGTTCTTTGAAAAACAACATAACCAGTTAAACATTTCTAATTTTTCGTTATTTAACCGGCTACGTGAGAATACATTATCACAACTCAATTGTAGCAACAGTATTGCAAAATAATCTTACTTGTGCCATTTTAAGCTATTAATAAATAAAAATCAAATATATTTTTGCAAAAACATTTAGCTTAATATACCTGATAATATACTTTTAACATCAATTAACACTTTTAGAGGTTAGTCCTACGAAATGTCGTAGCCATCTTCTCTTCATCGCTGTATTTCAATACTATGTTTTTAAACTCTTAATTATTTCGCAGCATTTTTTTTTAATTTAGGAACTTCTATGATGAATAAATGCTTTTTTCGGTTTCCAGTGTTAGTTTTCTTAATATCGCATCCTCCTTCAATCTCATAGGTACTTGCAAACCGTGTAAAATTCTGAAATAATTCAGGACTAAATATGGAATATCTGGCTTAGTTTCAAACACTATTTCACCAAGAGTCAGACATTTAACTAAACATATTGAGGAAGCTTTTAATTTTCAATCAATGTTTATTGGTTGCAATTAAGGTTTGTAAGGTAGAAGCGTTGTTTCAAATAAATATTCGGGAATGATTAGAAGCTAGATATTATAATTTGCTCGTGACATCATTGGTACTTTACAAGTAGCTTTGATAATCATCGTTATTACATACAGTTCGTTTATTCCGTTTTCATCCTTCTTTTAATACAAAGCGTGGATCACGCTTTGGAGTCATGGTGGTCACCATTACGTGACCGAATATAACTTAAAATGGCATTTTGGTGACGCATTTTAAAAAGCTCACTCCTACACCCTCCCCCCAAGTTCGACCTTGACTGTCCCCCATCTGAAAATACCTCCGTCCAAAACCAGAAGTTAGATCCGCCCTTAGCCAATACTGAAAACTACATTAAATCAATATTAAACGAACATTTGACGTTATAATCTAACTATTGTCTAGACGCACATGAATATGTAAAAGAAATCACCTTAAAAAGCTCTTTAATGAATCAGTATTTGGTAAAAACTGCCAAATGTCTTTCGGCTTTAAATTTATGTTCTTCCTATTTTTAAATCAACTTTAATATGTTACGTTAAATTAACAACAATTAGGGATTCTCCCTTTAAGTAAATAACTTTCTTTCAAAGTAAACCAAAAGACAAGAAATAAAATAAATTGGGATATTAAACCTCAGCCGGAAATTAGAGAAGAGAGAAAAAAAAATCTATAAAATTTCTAAACTTCTGTAACAGATTTCAATCCTACTGTCTTTCTAAAAGACATCCCCATCCTGTATCACTTCGCTTCTTCAGCATCAGATAGAAGAGTTGGACAATACAAATAAACTGTATTCCGTTTGAAAAGGAGTGGTAAGATAACCAAATCACTCCACATAAATCTTTCCCAACGAAGTCAGATGCTTATCTTATCGGAGTCGTTTCGTCATGATCCCAATGCATTCGATTCTTTTCGGGAGTCCATCCCGAAAGAAATAGCAGCGAAAAATCTTTGCTCCCGAAGCTTACCGAAACAAAAAAGCGAAGGATCGGATGTTATCGGAAACGAAAAAGACCCAATCCGTGGCCTCCATCAGAACCTGTTCCGCTGCGGATTCTATTATCGAATCCTCCCCGAGAGATAAGAGCCGGTCCTTTAACGGCACAATAAATCGCGACTGATGTCCTATAACTGTTCTCTCGATTAGACGACCACCCATCAAAAGCAGTGAGAAAAAAAGTCCAGACTCTACCATTACACTTTCAGCTCCAACACCTGCTACAAGCCACACCTTTTTATCATGTAGTCGCCATTTCGGCACACAAGAGATTAACAAAGAAATTAATTTCATTCAATTATGAGCGAAACCAGTTTTAGATTCTTATATTTATTTCCGACTTTTCAGAAGAAAAGAAAAAGTGATGAACATCTTTGAGTAACAGGGGAGTAGCTAGGGGTAGAGGAGGAAGTAGTACGAGCTCCACACACAATTGAACTATAGTAAATATAATTTCTTAAATAGTAATAATAAAATTCAAAGCTTAATAACATTTTCAACATTTTGTACATATATTCTGAACACTCCTCTAGATTTTTTTTTTTTTTTTTTTTGGTTGCGCCCCACATGGCTTCGCACCCAGAGAAAAAAAAAAACCCCCATTAACAGCATACCAAGAACTGGATTGGCGTCATTGTCGGAGCATTCGTTTACCGATTTGTTTAGAATAGAGCTGTAACTGCTGAACTTGAAAACGTCCAAAAGAAGTCAAAGCATCAAAGATTAAAAGGGTGCAGTCATAGTCATGTATTTCACGGAAAATATTCAGTATCATGGATCGCGTCAATTAAATTCGCGTCTTAATTATTAACCTTTGCCATATTACCCCTCCTAATGCATGTACAACAAGGGTTCGACATAAAATGGACGTCACTATCGAAGCATTATTTTTTAGATCTGTTCGGAACATGAGTTTCACTGTAGGTTTACTAAGTGTTGCATGTTAGCTTTTGAAAGGTAACTCACAGCACATTAATACATAATACCTTATTACAGTTTTCTACTGACTTAAATAAAATTAACTGTGATCTTAACAGCTCCACTTAGCAAATATTAGCAATCTGTTTCTAAGAAGCAATCTTTAAACTGTATAGAGAAATAACATTATAACGATCATATCTCTAATTTTAGGTGTAAAATATTATTTAAAAAAAATGAAAAGTTTCTACATGAATGCAAGAAAAGTAAAAATTTAAATTTGTATCAGATTCAGAATTGAAGTTAAATCTTTGAAATTTGGAAACCTAGCAAGTATTACCAATCTGTGCCTAAGCTGTAATCTCCAACTGTGAAATAGCACCATAAGCAGCAAAAGGCTGAAGTTTCTAATGTTAAAGGGAGTCGGTACCCTGTATACTTGTAATTTTAAAATTGTTAAACTTAATGTACTTTTTTCTCAAATGTTTTAATGATAGTAACTTGCATTTTTCAAAGTAATTTTAAGGCAATTTTTATATTTTTTAAAAATTTTAACCAATATTATTTTTTTTAACGAAAAAAGAGAGTGTTTGACAATAAAAACACATGTTGAAGAAAAAAAAAATGATTCCTGAAGCAAAAATTTCACTTCAGTTCAACTATGAACACATAAATAAAATGTGGTTAAAATGTCAGAGAAATATGATAAGTAGCATCCAAGAATAAAAAATAATATGAGTTTTGAAACATAATGTTTTGAGAAACATTGTCGATGATCAGCCGATCGCTTATCTGATTTTTTTTGTGAAATATTTTAATTTAGTTACTTTTAATTTGCATAGAAACATGGATTCGCTGTCATTTAAAAGATCTTTTTTTGAATAAATAGCAACTGAAAAGCGATTTTAAAATGTTTTAGGGTACAAAATTCGCTTAAAATTTTACATATTAAATTTTATATATATATATAAACATTAAAGATTTTCGTACATGGGTACACGAAAAGAAAATATTTTTAAACCTGCACCAGACAGAATTGAATAAAATTTACTTAAAATTGGCTATCGCAAAACTTTTTGAAACATCTCATGAAAAAACTTTTTCAATTGCATAAAGAGTGTCAAATTTCCGAACCTTTCCCGGCACTAATAATTAGACCGGTTCTCGTAGAATTAGTTGAAAATTATTACTTTTGTAACTCTTTCAATAAAGTTCCTGCTTCGATCGAGGGAGACTGAAAAGTGCGAATTTCCGTTAATGGTGGCGTGTAATTGCTCTGGCAATTGAACTTTATCGCAGTTCGTCGGTCAGCCTTTTCATGCTTCAGTTCAAAGGATGATTCAATTCAATTAAAACTCATTACTTTAATTGTAGAGCTAAGCCTCTCTGATAAACTGAAACACTTCGAACATAAAAATGGCAGCGATTCATTTCAGTAGAGATGAAAAACTTGTCTATAAACAGGTAATAAAACATTTTATACCATAATTATGGAAGAATATTAGGTAATTGTTTGAAAAAAAAAGAGATAAAAAATAACGTCGCGTTGTAGAGATATTATTGGGGTTTTGTTACCTTTTTTTTCTTACTAAAAAACGCTGTTATAATATTACGGAGAAGACCGAAATTAGATAATGTCGACTTTCACCGGTTAAAACATAGTAGTGAAAAAATTAATCTTCAAAAAACTGATGTGGTCAAGCAAAGTCACTAGGGCACAAAGAGAAACACATGCGTTCCGGCAAAATCACTAAGATACAAAGAAAAATATATGCGTTCAAACAAAGTCACTAAGATACAAAGAAAATATATGCGTTCAAACAAAAGTCACTAAAACAGAAAGAAAAACATAACCGTTCAAGCAAAGTCACTAAAATTCAAAGAAAAAGATATGCGTTCAAGCAAAGTCACTAAGACACAAAGAAAAACATATGCGTTCATTTAAAAAAGTCACTAGACACAAATACGCGCGTTCAAGAGAGTTACTACGACACGAAGAAAAATGCTTGCGTTCAAGCAAAGTCACAAAAAAATTAATCCACAAAAGACCCATTCGTTGAAGCAAAAATCACGACATTCAAAATTTTTCTTGATTTTCAGTCAATCGAAAACTTTAAATTGCAGATAACAATGCAGAAACAAATTTTAGATGCGTCCACTTCCCACGCAGTACATTTTCTGAAACATCGACTTATAATTCGCTATTCGGCTTATATCATAACGTAATCAAGTAATTACTTGGCAGTTTTGATCGATTGTAAAAGTCGGTCATACTGTATGTCTTTTGTGGACTTATTGAATTTCGTTTGAACGCCCGACGATATCCAACTCATACATTTTAATCATCCTGTAGACAGATAAACTAGCTTAATATCACATTTATTGCAATGAGCAACACCATGTAAACATTCACAAGCAGCCCCGATAATAGGATTTGGAAATTCCCACGACGTAAGGTCATATGATGAAATCTAGTTACTTGTTAAATATTTCTCATATTCCGATCTCATAGCGCTGTTCTGATCACTATAATTGAGTTTGCATAGCTATATATTCGATTTGTTTCAGAATAAAGCACATATTCAATTTGTATATTTGTCTTTGTTGGCTTTAATTCAGTTTTCTAATATAGTGTGAACTCGATACAGCGACTTCTCATTTAATGAAATTATGTTTATAACAGGTGGGAGAAGTGTAAATTAAAAAAATATTCGTGAACTAAGTACTGTGGATATTCCAAAAGCTATAATTAAAATAATTAAATGAAGGGGATAAGAGAATGCAATATGCAGTCTTTGACTTCTTGTTATAAATAAATTATTAGATGTTTCAAATAGAAATAAAATAACGCATTGAGAGAGAACATATTTTGTCAAAAGCATCATTGTATATGGAATTAAGAAATTACAGCCGAAAAAAAATAAAAATTAGACTATCAGACATATTTTCCTTTCTTTTTCAGAAAGGATGTTAGAAATGTGTTGTCGTAATTGAAAAATGATATTTTTTCCTTTTTTTGGCGAAGAAAATTCAATGTAATCGACTCTAACAAATTTATTTAATCCGGCAATGCTATTAGACTGCGCAAGGTACGTACAGATTTTTTTTTTCTAGAGTGTGACGGCTCGGTTCATTAAATTGAAATATTCATGTCACCAGTACTGGAGGAAATCAGGGTTTTTCGCAATACTACTTTTAATTAATTTAATCTAAAATACACTGTCTATAATACACTGTCACTATTGTCACTAGCAACACTAATGTAAACTAATTTAGTGCCAGTTTTATTTTTTTTGTCAAAAAAGAGCATTAAATTTAGGTTTTGAGTCAAAAATCATTACGTTTCTTCAAGTTTTTGAGCTGCGCCACTATTGTTGTTGGCGAGCGGTACATAGTGCGGCTATGATGAGTTGAGTCACGACCTTGACAAAGTAAACCTCTTTCTTGGGTTATAAGGATGGGAAAGAGCTATAGGATCGGGTAGCTAATATAGAATTAGCTACCAGTTTGCTAATATAGAACTGACTGAGCTGGCGGTTTGTTTCATGGATATTATCCATTCATCATTATTGTATGGGATCAAAATTTAGTGATTGCATACAAAATGGATGGATAAAGACTATCATGCAAACATATTATTATACATTTTGTTCAAATACTTTATAAATAAAATACAAGTGATTACCATAATCTTTTTAATTTATGTATTTCTTGTTTCAGTAAATATTTGAAGTAATATCTCCTTTCAGTGCTGCTAAAGTTAATAAATAATGTTTATACTCTACTAAGCATCTTATTCCTGGCCAATTTAGTGCTTTTTATTGGCACCCAAACAGTTCATATCAAAAAAATTTTAACATTCAAAACTCGTATATTTTTCAGCATGACCCTCCCCCCCCCTCCCACTTAAAAGGCTAGTTTATCAGCTCTTGTTCATGAAGCATAACTTTATTTTAGTCGTCTTACGTTCTACAATATATCTGTTCTGGAATTAAAAATCACCAGGATATAAAGTTTACTGGCGGGTAAGAAGCAGCAAGAATACGGGGAAGAGGGGTACAAAACCTTCCACCGCTATTGATAATATTATTTCCGGTCCAAAACACCATTGGTGGCCAAGGATGGCGACATTACAATGCGATTCGCGTCTACTTCTTTTTTCTTAATTTACGACGCTGATGCTCTTGAGAGATTAGACGCTGTTCTTGGCCCTTAAAAACGTCTCCTCACGCCGCTCCCAAGTTATGTCACTTAGATGGAAACGGTGTCGAGAATGGAAAAAAAAAGTCACAGATTGAGACGCCTGGTTGCCGCAACATCATGCACCCTATCAAAAAGGTGGGAAAGGAATTTCCCTTATCTCCCCAAAAGTGACGCTGCCAGGGGGGCCCCGAGGACAAGGGGGAAAAAAGATGCATCGATCCTGGAATCTTTTCTGGACGCAGAACTATGTTTCGCAATCACCTTATTTACTCTCTGGGTGTGCGTTTTTTGTTTTGTTTCCGCAGCGGAAAGTTTCCGCTGGAGATAAACTTTTTCGGAATGGTCTATTAAACCCTCGCGCAACGCCTCTTGTAATCTTCGTTTGGGCCTACGCTATGAAGACTTTCCAGTCGCTAATGTACTGGACAGCCCTGGTCTTCTGTGAGCTCCTCTGCATCAGCTCGCTTTATTTGGCTGTAATCGGCGGAAAGTAAAACGGTTATTCTCTCTCGGAATCGATTCGAGATAAAATCGATACGACAAGAAGACGATAGAGTTCATCGCATGGCATTTCCGGATAAACATGTTTTGTTTTCGGAGGAGAAAGAAAGCGCAAAGTTAGAGGAAATCACGGGATGAAGTAAAGTTACAGTGAACTCCCGATTATCTGCGGTCGGATTATCCGCGGATCTTTTCACATTTCTTTTTTTTTAACTCATGATTGAGTTATTATTCGGTTTTAGATTTTATACATTCCTTTTCTATATTCAATATTAATAAATGCAATGTAGCAATGTTTTTAGTTATAATTTAAATGAGTGTGAGAGAGATCTTAATATTTTTAGGCTATTGATTACACTAAGTATCGAACTTTACCTATTATTCGGATTATCCGCGGTTAACGTGTTACCCTATTCCGTGGATAATCGGGAGTTTACTGTACTTGTATTCTATCTATATTTTTGTAACTGATAACTTTATTTATAGCGTTAGGTACGCTGCATTTCCAGATGCCATTTCTAGTAAATAACAAGTGTAAGTATAGTTTTATGTGCTATTCAAACATACCTATCATTTCTGTTTGTGCCTGACTGGGGGGGGGGTGAGGGTAAAAAAGTTATTACGCATTCAAAAGTGTGAATATGTGTACAATGATTATCATCCAAACGTTCAAACGCTATGTATTAAACGTTGCAACCCCAATATGAATTATTTCATAGATAGCAAAGAATTCAATATCGTTTTATTCCAACCCTTACTTAACGCATAGTTGGTACAATACCTAAATTCGATTGCCATAATTTCTCCTGCTGAATTTTACACAATGAATTTCGTAAAACTTCCCATTTTCAATACTACACTAAGTAACTCAATGTAAAGCTGAAGTCCCACAGAAAAATCGTTTCGTATGAAATACAAGCATCATGCAATTTTCACGGGTAATTTGTAACGAGAAAAGTTTATCTAATTTTTCTTCAACGTATACAAATTCATTGTAATGGTAATTCTGCATGTTATGAGTTCAAAAAGGTCATCTTAAGAAAATCTGTTTTATGTAAACCCTTGCGGAGGGAGGGGGGGGGAGGTATTTTTTTCAAATTTTTTCTATCTTATACAAAATAAATTTAACTCAATCCGCAATATAATTGAAACAAAACTTCAGCTTAATTCAAAGCAAAATAAACGATAATCTTTAGTAGCTTTTCCCTTATCTTCAAAAAAATCCAAAACTATGGCACTAAAAACTTTTAATAATAGGACATTTTCCATTTACAGCTCACACTCCTATGCCAGGCTGATGAGTGCTAATAAGCACGAAACTGCAGTCCTCGGCTGGAAATGACTGAGCTGGCGGTGTATTTCACGTATATTTTCCTATTTAGAAGTGAGAGTTTAAAGATCTTCTCTCCATAATTTTGAATATGGTTTTATTTAAAGTAAAACACGTATGCATAAACTTCAGAAAAAAATAAAAATATAATAAATTATTAAACAAAAGTGCAAAATAACAGATGAAACTGTTTGACAGTGTTTCGAAGATTTAAGTGATGCATAGGGGCCAGTGAAACAATCCTTGTTAAAAGTAATCATCTTTCTTTTCGCTAAATAAACTGCATATTGTTTTGGAATCTCATTAAGAGGGTTAACGTACGGCAGACGACCATGAGAATAAATTACATCATAGACGAAATTGGCTGCAAAATATCCTGACCCTTGCAACAAACTGCGGACGAAAAATTTCCAGCAAAAACTTTCTCCGGCTTTCACATGCAAGGCAATTGCATTTCGAACATATAAAAATACTCTCCTAACCCCAAACGATATCATGCTCTTAATGATTCTAGACCCCGCGAAAAGACTTTATGCGTAAGGGCAATTCATTACTTCCAGCATTCATTAATCATTTTCAAGAACGAATTCATTAAGAACGAATTACGCTTTTGGACAAGTTACGATTAATTGGCGTTCTCAACAGCCAATGAGCTGTCGAGGCAGGCTAGGGGTATTTAATATTTTAGCAAAACAAGAGCTGGTGTAGGAAATGTCAAATGGAAATAGCGTCACTGAAAAGAAATTGTGTGATAATAGTTGTTACTGACTGTGTTTTTGTTCTTAAAAATAACAGAACGGGAAACGAAAATGCAAGTAATTATGTTTCCAGAAAAGTTGGTTTGTCTCCTGAGCTTAGCAAATGAAGTACTTAAACTCGACTTGTTGGAGCGGCAGGATTTAACCTATAGTATTTCAGGTATCCCTGCACGCAACAACTGAATTATTAATTATATTGCTGGTAATAATTGTTATGATTATGAACGACGCATATTAATGCAAATGCAAATGATACGCTGACGTAGACGGAAGGCTTTTAATAAGTCAGAAAATAGGCAGTTTAGGCACAATTAATAATACGACAGCTAGTGAGTTGGTTAAGATTGATATAGTTACTCATATACTTCAGAAGATTATAGTGTGTGTACCCTTAAAGGAGGAATTAGCAACTGGAGCGAGCAAGTTCAATCACTGGCTTTAAGGAAATGCTGAGGCAAAGTCACATGGTTCGACTTCGAGGAATAGGAGACACGTTTTAAGCGAAACGAGTGAAAGAAACCTGATTTAATCCAATAGTTTACTTTTAAATATATCACATGGCATAGACTCTTTGCTTCAAGAATTGAAGACTTCATTCTCCCTACCTTTCATTTTTTTTTCAATGCGTATACCTTGCTTAATCCTTTGCAAGACTTACTTTGAACGACTTTGATAAGGATTTCTGAATTACTCAAGAGGAAATCCTCTAGCATATACAAGTTTAGGTTAAGATCTTAATTTGCTAAACTCAGGACACAAACCAACTTTCTCAGAGTATAATTGCTTACGTTTTTGATTCCTGTTCAGTTATTTTCTAGAACAAGACATAATAATAAGACAATCAACTATTACAAAACAATAAATAAACCACAAATTGTTTAATACTGCATCTTATACACAACTCTTCAGAACTACTGGAGGAAAATCCCAACTGGAAGAAATATTCTTCTAGATTGATGGTCTAGAAGAATATTTCCTGTTTCTTTTTTTAAAAATTAAAAGCGTGGTTACTCAATGTCAAAAGGACAACATACGAAAATTAAGTCAGATTTCATTAGTTGATTTCGTCTGTCTAACAACGGAGGTGAAAGAAAACACAATTGATGAGTTATTAAATTTCCCCAAAAAATGAGAGCTGTAATCGACCGTTAAAAACCTCTGTTTTACACTTTATATTGATTTTCCCAACTTAAAATAATATTACTTTCGATCCATTACTTTCTTAATAACGAACATCGTAAAGAAATCTAACGCATAAACTTAACACCCTCAGAACTCTGCAGAGATAAAAAAAATTATTTTCACTCCTTTAAAATCAATTTCTTTCAAGATGTGAACGCGTTTTTTAACTTTCATTAACAAAGGAATAAAAAAAAAACCTTTATGAATATTTCCATTCCAATAAAGGAAATCTGCATTTCTTTCTTTACAAATGATGTAATTTACATTTCCTTTTGAAAATAATACAATATGTATTTCAAAATCTCTTGATACGACAACAATTTTCATGAAGCACTCTACGATTTACACTGCACTAATGTATTATTCAAACTCGTTATTTGTGGAAAATAAGAATGAGTGTCTAAATAAATTTCGGAAATAAAAATGGCGACAAAGATGAACGTTTCATCTTTTAAAATATTTATTTGAACCTTATAAGACGTGGAAAATATTCTTTATATAACAATAATAGCAGCAACAATAACAATGAGTCAAATAATTTTGTTTCGGTTGTAAAACTAATAATATTTTAGAAGAAATGAAACATATTTTTATCTTTTCGGTTACATAAAACATTACATATCTTTAGACACTTCGGTTGAAGATAGTTAAAAAATACTGGATTACGAAATAAAATTTAAACAAACAATCTCTTGACTTTAGTATCCAATAAACGGTTTCTTTTTCTTTTGTTCTTTTTTAAGGGAAAAAGAATTCTTTAGATGATGATTTACATAAGTCAATACGCGCTACTTCTATCGCGTATTCTATGATTTAGGATTAGTTTTCAAGTTTTTACATGAAATTTACATCATACATTCGTAAACAATCATAACTGGGCGAATATTACAAATAAATTTTTTTAGCATTTTACAGAAGTTTGGGAGTAAAGATGAAATAGTGCGAAATCGAAATTCACATTCTGAGGAAAGGGACGAGAAAGCTGTCCAGATAAGTCTGCGTTTCAAGCTTTTTCCAAATTATATGCAAAGCAAAGAACTTATAAAAAGAAGCTAGAGTTTTTGTCATTGCAAAGAATTTCATTTAAAAAAAGAAAAAAAGTCTAAACAATCAACAAGCATAATACCAACCTATTCAGATGCAGATGGGTGGTATTAACACAAGACACACGCAAAATGAGAATTTCCTTCTCCTTTGTCCAGCTTCTAAAAGCACAACAAGTAGGTACTACTTGCTTTCTGGGAAACCAAACCCCGAAACCAAAGGATTTAACAAGTTTCACCTTACTTTTTCTAGAAGGCGTTGTCAACAGTTTGGAAGTAAAGATGAAATACTACGAAACCAAAATTCACATTCCAACGAAAAAGACGAAAAAACTGCATAGAACTACGTTTAAACTTTGCCCAAAGTACAAATTATATGTAAAGCAAAGAAAGAACTCTAAAAGAAAAGAACTTATGAAAAGAAGCATGAGTTTTTGACATAGCAAAGATTTTCAATAAAAAAAATTCCATATAATCAACAAGCATGTAATACCAACCCACTCAGGGTGGTATTAACACAAGACACACGCAAAATGAAAATAGCATTTACCTTTGTCTAGCTTCTAGAGGCACAACAAAAACTCCATAATTTCGGGAAGACCAAACCAAAACGAAAAGATGGAACAAGATTCGCCTTATAATTTCAGGCAGCGACTATCGGCTGGGACGTCTGCGACTAGAATAGCGAACAACACTCGAGCCGGAACGCAATAATAATAACAGCCCAGGGGTCAGCAGGGGGTCGCCCAGAGACAGAACGCTATTCGGCCCAGAACAAGAAACAGCTCCAGGGGGCGGGACCCACGTTAATTAGGCATTAGCGGGGTCTTGGGGGACCCTGCGGTTCTCCGGGTTAACCTATCTCGGTAGTTTATGGGTTCTCCGGACATCACGCTGAGACACCACGGGGGGAGGATGCTATGTTCGAAAAAGCACACAAAACTTCAAAAAGGGGGGAAAGATGTCGGTACCGCAGAAGATAACTTCTGGCCGAAATGGGGCGTCAGTTTCTCGGGAAATATTAGCGGGATCGGGGCGGAAAAAATGGATAATTGGGAGGTAGCAACCGTGTAGTCGGCCCTCAAACATCCCCCGAACAAGGTGGGGGTATTTTCTTTTCGGTTTCAAATGGAAAACAGGGTTCATAGGAAAAAAGAAAGTGCACATGAAGGAAGGAAATAATTGGCAATTTTTCCAATCCTAATTCCGATAACTAATGAGTTTCCTGCAATAAATAAGCGAGGTTTTGCAATCATCAAAAGAAACATATCAATGGAGTAAACTGATGGGGAGTGGGAGATAACAATGTGAAATCATTTGTATTTGAAAGGCCAAAAATGCATCCATGGGCGAATGCTACAAGTAGTAGGCAACTTTGCAACGAGGGAAACTCAAGAGTTTAATATTTTTACATTATGTTTGGGAAATGTGAAGACTTAATTTAAATGTTATTTAACTACCATTTCTAAATTTTATTTATTTAGAAGTATATTTGTGTCTTTTTTCGAACAAAAATCAAAGGTGAAGCATTCTATATTTTCTCCAAATTTGCAGTTATCGAATTGTAGTACTTAGCCGATGATATATAGTTGAATTATGCAACGCAATGAGGATAGTACTATGAGTTTTTAACTTAATTCATATTATTTAGTTATATCTTTAAATTATTTGTGTACACCAAAACTGCTCAAAACGAAGTTAGGATTTATGAAAACCAAATTCATGCTTTGCAGTTGATAATAATATAACACGATGGATCAGAATGTTAGTGTTAGTATCCAATAGCCATGTTTACACAAGAATAATGGGAGTAGATACAACACTATGAAAATTAATATTTTCTCAGTTCCAAGAAAAGGCGAAATGACGAAAATAAACGTACGCAAATTTTGTAAGCCTCAAGCATTAGAGACTCACTCATAACAAAGACTTCATGTTTAGTCTCCAATTTGTGACTATATTATTATTTCAAATGCTACTAGTGCTAAATAATGCTTAATGTGTAACGTTATTGGTAGAATAATTAATAGTAGATACGGTATGAATTTTCCTAAAACAATTAGTAAACAATTTTTAAATGTTGAATCTTTTTATTTGTAGCGCACCAATGAACATTTTTGAAAATCATAAGTGTTGCTGAATTTGATATTCACTGGAACAGTTTTGATACGCATTTTGAATTCAACTGCAGATAGTAAGCCTTTCCTTTACGAAACCATGTTCTACACTTTTCAACAAAAGACAGTCATTCCAAAAATTAGTGAGATTTATACGGTCTCCAATTTAATGATGCACTTCGCTGGTCCGGATTTGACTGTGTTGAATGTCTATGCTCCTCGATTTAATGATATCCTTGATTTAGCGATAAATTTTTCCAGTCCCTTGACAATCGTTAAATCGGGGTTACACTGGATGTTTTTGAAGGGGAAAAGAAGAGAATCTGACATTACTTTGCTGTCAGATTAATCTATCGAACATTAAGTGATTTTTCAACACATATCATGATTTTTCAACACTATGCTCCTCGATTTAATAATATCCTTGATTTAACGATAAATTTTTCCAGTCCTTTGACAATCGTTAAATCGGGGTTACACTTTATATTTTTGAAGGGATAAGAAGAGAATCTGAAATTACTTGCTGTCAGATTAATCTATCAAACATTAAGTGATTTTTCAACACATTCGAGTGACATAAAACCCAGAGTATACCTACCACATAATCCTCACATCTTAAAAAAATACCGAATCCGTCCCCTCAATATCATTCCATCCAAGTGTAAGCTGATCAGTGAGATCAGTTACACTCCAAAAACACCCTTTCCCACGAAGGGGGGCTTCTGATAAAACTTGCAGCGATAGGAGGTCATCGGTCAGCAGGGGGGAGGGGGGGTAAGAGGATTGTCCAGTGACCACCGCCGCATTCCAAGCAGCTCGTGAGACAGGAGCCCCATCCCGACACTCGCGGGCGCCATTTATTAGAGCTAAGCCCTTTCCACTTTGGGTGCTGATTCCGTGGCAAGAATTCCAGAGGCACGTCTGGACGACATTTATTATCGAGCATTTTTCGAAAGATCTGGGATACTGAGCGTTGGAATACTCCTGGGGAGGTGGAAGTTATTGCGAATGAAATTTATTACAATTCGAGATTTTTTTTTTTTTACAAAGAGATAACTGTACATTGAATTTTCACACACATGACGTGCTTCATGCGTGTTTAGCGTGCTGTTTCAAATTCTGTCTGAAGAGTTTACTGTTTTAAACCGCATTCATAATACGTGCAAGGGCGATTCTCGAAAAAATGTCCCCCCGTACGTAACGCTAAGTTTTTTTTATTTTATTCAAGTAACTATTAATTAAGTATGGAATTAACTGTTATGTTTTGATAGTATATTAAAGCATGTATTCTTTATTCCCCAACAGCGTTATTTTTTGAAGGCTTTGTGACTAAAAAAAAAAAAAAAACTTAGCGTTAAGCACGGTACATTCTTTCGAGAATCGCCCACAAGATATTTATTTCGATTACTTCAATATTCAAACATATTTCATGACAGTGCAGATACATACATGAAACTGCTTTGCACACGTATGCAATTTCATGCCAAGTCTGGAACCCTCAGCGGGATAACTATATACCGAGAGTTCGAGTACCTTGAACCGTGTTATGCTTCTAAAATGTTTTTTACACCAAAATGTATATTTAAATACAAAAACAAAGGAAGTGCGTAAAATGAGAGGTGTCTCCCCAGTTTCGCTGACATTTCGTCCCCCCCCCCATTTCTCAGTTTCAATCACACCTTCTGATATATTTAAGGGGGGGGGGGCATTTGAAATGTCGGTGAAACTTGGGATAAACCACATGAAAGCATTGAAATTAAATCAGCATTCTTCTGACAAAATTATTTTAAATATGGGATAGAATTTCAAAAATAAACTGAACATTTTCTCTTTTAAATGAAGCAAGCAGCGCTAAACTCACATCCAATTACAGAAATTGAGCTCTAAATTTTCCCCAAATCTAATCCGAATTACGAAAGATGCACCCGAAGGAAAAACGCTATTTTGCGAATTAAACCAGCTTTATGAAAAAGCTCTGGATGCTGTTCAAACTGAAAAAAGTGACATTAGCGACAGAGCTTTGGACAAAAACAAACTTTTAATGAGTTAATTTTCCTTAGATGTAAACAACTGCTCTCGTGCAACATGCGCCGCGGGAAAAAAATGTAATGTGGAAACGAGAGATGTAAAAACTGCATATCTAAAAGGATGTTAGTAGTTTTATAAGTAGAGAAATGTCTTTTTCTTGAATTAAGCCGGGTTTATGAAAGCATGATTAATATCAAGTACTTAGCTTTAGTGCCAGGATGATTATGTTAGAGGAATTTTGTTTTGTAGAAAGGTGACTGCAAAAACAGGTTTCAATAAGTGAGTTTAAAGAAGTGATTTTTACGAGAAGATATTAGTTTATTATTTATGTCCAAAGGTGGTGATGTAGAAATTTACTTAGCTAATGAGTTTTAAGGAGGCAATCTAGTTACCTACATAGAGTCATGATAAAAATGAAAACTTAAAACTGAATGACGATTATAGTGTAAGAAAATTACTGTAATATGTAATTAGTCTCGCCGAAAATTACCAATGTTCTTAAAAATTCTTTAAAAACTCTATTTGTAGGATTTAACACTCTTTAAAATATTTTTAAAGATAAGAGGATGCCAACTGCAGACCACAGACTATAGGTACTGTGAAACCTGTGTATGTTGACCACTTGCGGTGCAGTACTTCAGTGGCCAACTTAGACAAGTGCTCAACTTATGGAGGTTGATATGTATGATCCAGGACTAATTCTGTACTTGAAAATAGCGGTCAACTTAAACAGGTGGTCAACTTACAAATATGGGCATCTTACAAGCTTGGTTAACTTACAAGGTGGTCAACCTTACAGGTTTTACTGTACCAAAATTAACGCAACAACAAAGAAACACATGGAAAATCAATGCCTGATTGTTTGAAAATATTTACGAACAAATTAAATGGAAGAGTTAATTGAAGGATAACGTAACGGAAGATCTTCATACAAATGGGATTTTTTTATGCAGATGTATAACGGTGCCATCTTTTATCACGTAATCTCCCCATGCCACGAATTCTTTAAATAAATTTATTTTGATTAGTGCAACCAAATCCGTCTAAATCAATGATGTTAGATCAGGAAATTATAGTGATAACCAGAGCGATACAAGAACCCAAAAATATAACTTTATTTGGTAGGTTAGAAAATTCCAGTAGCACCCGAGCAGAATAAAAACTGCCAAAGATCAATGCGAAATGACAATTTCCTTACTCCAACCTATACTTAAACCAAAGTATCCTGGAGCAAGAAGAAACCTGTTGTAGCAGATTGTCCCACTAAGTTCTTCAGATGTAAAACTCCAATATGAACACAAAAGTCTTCCAACGGTTAAAAAAAAAAAAAAAAAAAGTACATTTCCAATTAAATAATCAAAGAATATGTCTACGCAACTAAGGCATTAACTTCGGCCCAGATAGAAAACGATCCTTTTGCTGTAAAAGTCATTAGCAAACAAAACTCATCCATAAAAACGCCCCAACCACGCCATCTCCAAGCGACCGACAGACCCCTATATGGCACAGGTCTGCCCAACGTTGTCTGTCTTGAGGTTAGAAAGAAAGCAAATTCATTTATGGAACAAAAGGAGGAGAAATGTGGGTGGAAAATTCTGACCCCCTTTTAGAACTTGTTTGCCGCATCCTTAGAACAAAACCGTGTTCTCAACGACTGGAGGGATAATAGTCATGGTTATGCAGTTTGAAAAAGAAACCAGTCGTGGCAAGTTGCTTTTTTTTTTCTGCATTTCTTCATCTCCTTGTCTTTAGTTAATCTTTTTGTTCTTCTTGCTAAGTTGCGCCGAGCCTTAAGCATATACTTTTTCAATAAACTCTCTGATGGACGTGGGAAGGTGAGCTTGGGGTGCAACATCGCAACAGACGAGAGGGATAGTTGGGAGAATCGCCTCAGGCGTTGCAGATGTTGATGAAGTCGATGCTTCGTGTTGTAATGAATGATGTTTGTGACTATTCACTGGAGTAATAATAATACTCCGGTGCAGGTATTGTATCGTTCTAAGTGTTGAATGCTGTGAATTTTATGGATTGGTGAAAATGGTGACTTGATGAATATTTCAATAAACTCTCTGATTCTGATGGAAGCGGGGAGTTGAGCTTGGGGTGCAAAATTGCTATGGACGTGAGGGACACTTGGGACAACTGCTTGTGGCGTTGCATATGTTAATCAAGTTGACGTTTCGTGTGGTGATGGATGGTATTTGAGACCATTAAGTGGAATAATACCGTATGTGCTTGTGTATAAGTCACAACATTTTTGACAAATTGGCACGTTGAAAAAGAGAAGGCAATATACCGATACTAGGGGAGGTGAAAAAAATGTCATCCTAAACCGCTAATGTTTGATGCGATTGACTTAATGCGATTTGACTTATACGCGATTTTTTTTTTCGTTTTTTTCTTAAGAAGTCAGGTTGACTGACTTGTATAATACGAGTTGACCTACATAGGACTACATATACTTGATGCAGGTATTGTATCCATTAGTGTTGAATTTCGAAAGTTGCATAGAATAGTGAAAATAAATTATCAGCAGCGATCACAAGCATATACTTTTTTAATGCTTTAATTTTGGTGGCCCGTCCAAATGGAAACATGAATCAACCTAATCTACAGATATATGTATCCATCTGTTAAAAATAACATGAAATATCTTTGGATTGATGATGAAAGTTCTTCATACGCATGCACATGACACTAGTTGGAGATGAACTTGCTGTCCGGTAGCTTCATAAGTTAGCTGCTTATCAGCAATTTTCTCAAATAAAACAAGTGTTCGAATGCTAATTGAAAATTTAAAATACAATGCAGAGAATAAGAGTAATTTAAAAGGAATTATCACTTCTGTAACAAAATAGCTTACAAATTATTTTAGAGAGAAGTATTTATGATTTCAAAACTGCATTTGTAACGCCTGTCCTTAGAAAAAAAATTCATCCGCTTGATGGAGTTGAATTGAATTTAATGTAATAGACAAATAGAGAACATTGCTGTCAGGGCGAACTTCTTACGGTTTGTAGACACATATTTACTCACAGAGTAAAATATCATCATTCTAATACATTAACTCATTAATTAATGAAAATAAAAATTTCATTTCTAGTTTTTGTTCTAGAGAATGTCCTGTCTTGAACTGGGCAATTTACTAAAGATCTAATTATCGTTCATTAAATACCCTAATATATCATGTAAGCGCTATGTTATAGATACATTCAGATTACGAAAATGCCTTGAAATTATTTTATTCAGTATTTTTTTTTCTAGGGGACTCCAAAATAAGACTTTTTTTCACCTTTTTTCTCTGGAGATGCGATTTTCCGGGAAGACAATAACCAAAATGCGAGAGTTAAAGCCAAAAAAAAAAAAAAAGTTTTTTCCCGTACGGTATCAGCACTTTTTAAAAAAAAAACATAATCGTTTTCTTTTAAGTAAAATTTTGAAGTTTCACAGCTTTTTTTAGGGGACGCAGTACAATTATCATCCTTCAAAAAATAGCATACAAAGTTCAGAATCGGACAGCGTAACGATCCCTTTATTACACGGCAGTAAAAAATGAAGTGAGGCATGGTCTATTAAAGCAGCGGCTGAAAATACATGCCAGTACATTTTCATGCAAGTCGCTGAGTGAAAAAAAAAATGATCAACATTGCAACTATCCCAGAAGATTCATTATACGATTCGTCTTGAATGACTTCCAAATTCCAGTCCTCAGCTCAAGACAAGCTAGATCTTTCCGTTGATAAGAAATCATGCCTATTGTTTTGGCTGTTCACATTTCTTTTCAGAGCGATTGCTTGTTTGTGGCATTTGGCTGGATGCTTCGGAATCATTAATATAGTCACAAATGAACGAGCAGAAATTTTACTTTAGCTTTCAACGTCGCCGAAATAGTTTTCTACAAATCTATCAACGGGGCTAAAAATGAGAGGGTCGAGCCCTTTGTTTGTATAAGAGGTTTCTTTAAGTTAATGGTGGTTAAAAGAGCGGTATTTCCTTTAGTTGCAGAAAGAGGGACTCTTTATATTGTTTTGTGCCGTTTGGTAGCCGTTAATTGTCGTATAAAAATTACAGCTCCTTGATTTCCTTTCCTTTGATTCAATCAATCAATCTCTCATTTTTTTTTCAATGATGTCTAGGAGCAAATGTATTTTAATTTTCATCAATTATTTTTTTCTATCACTTTAAGCAAAAAACTAAAAATCCACCCAGAGTATCTGCAAGTCTTTCTATTTCTCTCTCTTTGTTTCGAAATTCTACCGTTGGTACTAATACGAAAACATCTTGAGTCGTCAAAGGATACCTTTAATAAAATCAAATTAAAAAACCTTTTTATGCTCACGTTCTACATCAAAAGTTCCCAACGACGCCATGTGGGTGCATTATTCAGAGGACATCCGGTTATTTGGCCAGAATAAATGTACAATTACACTTTCGCTACGGCAATAAAAACAATTAAAGAAATTATCTCAATTCTTGAAAACAAAAGTGAACCAGCAAAGAAAAGCTTTCGACTCTTGGCAAAAAACCTCAAGAATTGAGTTCCTCTTCAAAAAAGAAAAAAACTATGATGAAGAAGGCAACCAAGAAACGACGATTAACTTTCCACGAAAAGGAAATCTTTTACAACAGCTTAAGTAATTCAAAACTCATTACATTTCAATATAATGAAGAAGAACTGTTATTTATGGGTCGTAAAAGAGATTTAACAACGCCTCTTCATATTAAAAATAATAACGGCGGCAAAAAAAAGGGGAAAAACTTCTTCGGCCCAGCATCACGTCATTAAATGAAAATGCAAATGCGCCATCCGAAAAGATCACGATTACCTCAAATTATCGCATATTCCAAACGGAATGGTCCAATAACGGAATCTCCTTGAACAGCCCATCAGGAGAGGGATTCCATCCACTCGACGGAATTGGGTTTCCAATTAAACAAGTTAATTATTCCTTGGATGGGCCGGCTGCCGGATAGACTGTTGACTTTAAGTTGGTACTTCATCGCGTGAGAAAGGGTCCGACTGTGGGCCCAGGGCCAAATCACGACGTTAGAGCCACGAAGAGCCTCGATGTGCCAATCAGTGGACTGGGATGAGATAGGGTTGGTGGTAAGCAGAATGGAACTAGCAGCCGTTTCCTTCTGCTTTCGTTTTTTTTTTTTTAAATTCATCTTTTGTTATTTTTTCCCTCTCGCACAAACGAGTTTCAAAGCGAAAGTGAAATCTGATATCAAAAGGCAACTTTTTGACTACATGTAATCGCTTCGACCATGACTTTTTCAAAGAATTTAAATATACAAATAAAAGTTAATAAATAAAATAAACAAATACGTAAATAAAAACAAAAATAAGGGAATAAATAAATAAGTAAAATCAAATGATGTTTGTGCAATCATAATTGTTACTTCTTTTTCTTTTTTTTGGAATCGTAATCATTACTAAAATGATGCAGTTACTTTAAAGATATGAGACGAACTAAAGTAGACAAGAATAGATGCTTGCAAGTTAATTTGTATTTTTAAGGTTTAGTACCAGAAGTACAAATTACGCCATTTAGAAACACGAAAGAGTCCAAAAATTTAAATACTAAGTAATCGCGATATGTTTTGTATTTATGTGATCTTACTTGCAATCATTTATCGATCCGCGAAAACCAAAAATAAGCTTGCAAATAAATAAATAAAATTAAATGATGATTGTGTAATCATAATAGAAACCTATTTTTTTTTTTTTTTTGAAATCGTAACGATTACTAAACATGTTGATGTAATTATTTTAAACTAAGTAGGCAAAAGAAGATGACTGTAAGTTAATTTGTATGCTTAAGTTATTGCACCAGAAAGCATAATGATGTGTTTCAGAATAATGAAGGACCCCGAAATTAAGTAATAAGTAATCGGGATATTTTTTTTTGTTGATGGGATCATACTTGCTATCATTTATTGAAACATGCAAAACAAAAATAAGTAAATAAATAAAATGATAATTGTGTATTCATAATAATAATTGCATTTTTTTATGGAATCGTAATGATTACTGAAAACGTTGAAGTAATTATTTTAAAGATATAAGATGGAACTAAAGTTGGCACGAGTAGATGTTTGCAATTTAGTGTGTATTTTTTAGTTATTGTAACAGAAAGAAAGCGTAAAGATGTCTTTTAGAATCATAAAGGAGCCCTAATTGAAATAAGTAATCGTGATTTTTTCTCATGTGATCTTGCTAGCAAGCATATATCGAGACGTGCATGTACTCTAGACAAGATAATAATTTTTGCATGTTTAAAAAGTAGTACTAAGTGCAATTATCGTAATAAAATTTTATTTTATAAAGGTTAGAAATCGAACCTCTATGCTGAACAAATGAGAAGTATTTTTAAAATTTCAAAAATTGTAACCACACCAAAAAACCAAACTTTCCTTTTCCCTACAATCTTCCTTCAGCATAAAAGCTAAAGAAAATCATGCGTAGCTGCTTAGCGAGGGTGAAGTGATCAAGAACTTTACTTATGTCATCGTTAAAAAAAAAAAAAAAAAAAAAAAAAAACACTTAAAAGATTACTCAATAAAGAAATAAAATTGGTTAGTCGCGTCTGTGTCCACCATACAGTGTATTATCAATTTTAAAAGAAATAACTATCCCATTTAAAAAGTGAGAAGATGATTTTTTCTAATGATGCATTCTGATTATTTAATTGAAAAAGAGGCGATTTCGTATTTTCAATACTCTGGACCTTTTCCTCATACCGACGAGCTCAAAGAAAATGAAATTTCTCAGCCTGAAGCAAGGTCAGAACTTATTGCGTCAAGTAAATAAATTACCTGAACATAATAACTCACAGATATGAAATTAGCAAGAACTAGGCTTGAAAAGTGAGAAGAAACGTAAGGATCAGATAATGAAAGAACAAGAATTAAGAGAGAAAGAAAAAACAGAGAGTGTTCATCCCAATACATTCTGGTTATTTAATTGCAAGAAAAGGGGAGGTTTCATGTTTTCAATACTCTGGACCCTTTCCTCATATCGATGGGCTCCAAGAAAACGAGTTTTTTCGGCCCGAAGCAGGGTCAGGGAGTTATTTCCTCGACACGATCTCGTTTGCATAATTCCCCTTGCGCCAGAGGACGGGGATAACTATGTTCCTATTCTAATTTATGAGAGGTATTCGTTTTCTCTGACAGCCGTACCATCAACTCCCGTTCTTTCTAGATGGAAGAGACGCTCAATATGGGAGAAGAAGAGAAAAAAAAAGTCCTCCTCACTCTTTCCATCCTCCTTTTTTTTTTTGTTTACTTGTATTTTGGGGGGGGGGGGCATTGAAGTGAATATAAACAAATGCAATAACGGTGATGTCCTTTCACGTGACTTCTGGAGTCATCGATGAGTTTCTCCTGGATGTTATTGTGGACGGAGAAAGGTCGGAGATTATGGAAATGTACTCCTGGTGCGGATGGTTCTAGCAAGCTTGTCCAACGATTTTTCTCCCAGCGCAGGATTTAAGTGCTGCCATTAAGTTCGAAAAAAAATGAGGAGAGGAGGGGGGGGGGGAAGGAGAGGGTATATTATCTTGTTTTTGCTATTTAAAGAACTCTGTAGGCATTGACATGTGAAGAGGTCAGCAGTTCATTTGCATTTAAGATTCGTGTGTATTTTTCAGCTTCTGGAAATTTCATCATGAATAAATTTAGAATGGAATTGCCACAGAAGGAAGAATTTGATTCACTCTCCTCAGTCCTTTTTCAATAAAAATTCGACAATACATGAAGTTCTACTGAAAATGTTTTTCGTAATTAAATGCATTTTGCAATTTTAATTTAACGCCGAAGATTACCAAACCAATGGGTTAAATAAAACTGGAAAATTAACTTGAGGTTAAGTAAATAATCATTTGTGAACAAGTAATTTGAGCGGTTATTCAAAGAAAGTTCAGTAAATGTTTTAAAAAAAATCAGATACAAAAGTTTCAGCTTAATCTCTGAACCTTGTTTAACTATAATCGAGAAAAATTCTAAAAAATCCTGAATTCACAGTAATCCCACTTCTTAAAAAGTAAGCAAATTAAATTATTAACTTTACAAGGGAATGAAATTTTTTTCGCTTTGTACACTTCTATTCTTAATTAACCAATTAAGAGGCATGACGCTATTAAGGGGCGACAATAAACACTTTAAAACTTACGTAAAACGAAACAGAACATAAGAAATGTGCAGTAATACTTTAATGTTTAAATTAATTGGCATGGGAACAAATTCCAAGAACTTGATTCTTTCTTAATTTCTGTTCATAATTAATATATTGCGAGTTGCAAAAGTTTGAATCTCTGTACCAAAGAGAATGGAAACATATGGAAATGTAAACACTATAACACTTCGAAACTTAAAGGAACTAATTTAATCAGTTAAACTAAAGAACTGATAAATAATTAGCTTTGAAATACCGCGACAAAGGAGAAAAAGTGAAGTGATATGCAATTAGCTTTAAAGTTGTTTGTGTTTAATTAAAGTCTATTTTTAATGAATGCGTTAAGACATATCAAGTTAGGTGGTAGAAAAAGAGGAAGATACGTAAAATGCTATAATACTTAGTAAAATTATTATTTTCTTTTAACATTAAGTCGGAAACATATTTTTTCAACTTAGATTTGTAATTGACTTCTTATAAATAAAAACATAAAAACGTGCACAAAACAAACTAAATAATAATAACAATAAATAAATTAAAAAAATAAATGAATAAATAAATTAAAAAAAACCTGTTAGGTTTGCCCGCATGAGAGACAGAAAATATTGAAAACGTGACGTAACAGTTTCATATTCGAGTGTTAAAGTGAGATCTCTAAACGGGAATCGCCAACGATCTGCATCAAATTATTTAGAAATGCATTGTTAATGATACGTGACATTAGGCAACATAGAATGATTATTCTCAAGGAAGAAATTGCATAAAATTTTCACGCCAAATTTAAACGAAACTATCCAAGCAGTTATTGGTCGTTATTAGCAACAATTACACATGATTGAGTGAAACATCTCCCATTGCACCATTGCAGTCTCGTAGCATCACAACTACAGCCATCCCGAGGGCATCATGAAGAAACTATGGAAAAATCAGTGAGCAATCAGATAGCAGTTAGAAGATCAGTGATTATAACCACCAACACTTAAACGAAATGAAAAAAAGAAACAAACTCGGCAATTTTCCTAATGACAATCGTTTTTAGTTCGGCGTCTTCTTGACACCAACTCTATAAAAGGCCCACCCGGTTCTATTGCTGATTTCTCAGTTCCACCCCAGGTTAAGAGTTTTTCTGGGTAAAAGCGTGCATGGGGACCGATTAACAGAAAGGCCATGATTAGGACTCTAGCGATTGTTTTAGCGGATGCGTGACTTGCCTCGCTTAAGTCTGGAATCAACTGGAATCTGACAGACAGACAAGAGAGTTGGCCATTTTTCACGAAGCGTGTCGCTTTCCATCAGGATTTAACCCCTGAGGCTGGGATTAAGGTTATATCACTTTATCATTTGTTTTTCTCCTCAGCCAAGATCTCAGCAGAAACGGAATGTTATAATTGTCAAATGATACTTCTGTTGCAAAGTCTACAAGTTGATGGATCTTGTTTGGACGTAAAGACATGTGGATGGTAAGAGGAAGGCAACTAGACCAATATATCTCATTTCTTTCTTCTGAAGTCTTGTTACTCTCCAAAAGATAAATGTATTTCTCTCAAATGAAATAAACAAGGAGCGAACATATCACATTCCTCTTTCCGAACATTCTTCAGGATCACATAAAGATGTTTTCTATTATTAAATGACTCATAACTTCCAATACAGACTATTTTATATTTCTTATTCTAACGTTTTATGCAAGGAACATATCTGTTTCAGGAAATTTTAATTTATTCGAAGACATAATAAATAAAAATATTTTTATATATTCTACTCCTGCATTGAATCATGAAGTTTCTTTATGATGTATTTTAAGAAAAGGCTAATTTATGAGCAGTGACAAGGATTTTAGGCTTCATGTTGAAAAAAAGAGATCGTTAGCGCATCAATATTTCAGCATCAACAGTTACTGAATGATTGAAAAATTATGAAATTTATAACTTTGCAATTATTTATTTGGCAACTTTGTAGGTACAACAAGTGAAAAACACTAGTTGAAACGTACCCACTTAAATTAAAACTCAAGCGAAAAAACTTTTATAAGATACCCGGCCAAAATACTTTCCTGAGACGTTGGATACTAAGTAATGTAAATGTTAAGCTTAAAACAAAGGGTTCTGTGGATGAGGGTCCGTTCCAGAGTACAAATCGATAAGAGAAGTTTAAATTTGTTCTTTCACAGCTCCTCACAATCCTTCCTAGATTACATAATATCGTCGAGTAATATCATCAAATATGTTAGTGTACATAATTGGTCAAATCGTTCAATTTAGGTGGGAAATTCCACAGAAATAAAGCTCCTACGGATAACCATGTGTAATCTTCAATATGATGTACCTAGAGCCATCCACCGCAATTTACATAATATCTACACATAATATCTTCCATTAAATTTTTTTTGTTGGTGACTGCAATTTGTCTGTTCATTCAATTCAAGCATGAATTAATTCCTCAACAGAACACGAGATGAAGGAGGGGGGGGGGGGAGGAACACTCATTCTTCTCGAATTCACTTCTCGGAAAAATGACACCCCAACGGTTCCCCAAGAATTGATTCTCCATCTTAATTGATGTCTCTCGTCCCAGAGACCGGTCCGGCGGCCTTGAAGAAGCCAATCTCGCGACATGTCCGACTGAAACCCTCACCAATCATTATATGATCAATCTGATCGGTAGACGTGTCCGGAATGCAGAGCGGCTCATTTGGAGAAAGCCGCCGTTTAGCCTATATTAACAGGTATTAGGTCCTACGCTTAATGAAAGGCCTCCCAAGCTCTGCGCGACACTCTTTTTACCATCTACTTCTTTGTTCTTCCAGCTGATCCAGCTTTCCGGAATGCAGATTGTGCAGACAGCCCTGCAGCTGTTCCCATGGCAAGAGACACAGTCGTAATTAATAAAAAAGCACTTGGGTGCTTTTTTTCCTGCTTTAAATTCCCATATCTATGCAGATCTTTCCCTTCGGGGGCTCCTGATAGTAATTTATGGTTTCCCAAATACTATTTATAAGAAATAAATTGGCGATTATAAAAAACGATTTGAAGATCTGCAGATCATTACTAAGCTGTTTGCGTTTGGAGGTCAGCAGATTAAACAGTCAAATACAATTTTGTTGTCAGTATTCGGACATGCGCTTCAATTACGAATTGGTAACAATGTTTTTTGAGAGTTCGCATTCCAGCCGTGTCGCTGTAAATGACAGAGGATTAACGGACTCTGTAAGGACCATCAGTTCACTTTTGGTTGGAAAAAGTTTGGATAATTGGCACTTTTATTTGCCTGTAAGTAACAATGTGTACACTCTGTTGTTTGTATATTTTCGTTGGAAGTTGGAAGATAATACTTTAGTAGTAGATTGCCTAATATGATATATCTACTTCTTCGCTGTAATCTATGATTCGTTACATATTACTGTATTACAAAAGATGTATTTGAATAATAAAAAGTTGGAATGCTCAGAAAAGACGAACTAAAATGCGCAACATTGAAGAAATTATTAAATCATTAACAGAGAAAACGACTGCTTCTTCAAACTATGTTTTCTAGTTGTTTCTTTTAAGAATCAGAAAATCTACGACGAAAGTCTACGACGATCCTTGTAAGATTTTTTTAACTTCTTTGTTTGGTTGTGGATAATCTGACAAAGAATTCATTTTTTTTGGTTGTGGTTAATCTGACAAATAATTCAATTTTTTTTTTTTGGTTGTGGTTAATCTGACAAAGAATTAATTTTTTTTTCTTTGATCGAAAAGTTTTTGAAGTAACTTTAACAAAATTAATATCCACATTGCTTAGTTTTTCAAATTCAAACAGAAGTGTGCTCGTAACTATTAACTAAACCTATTAACTCATGAAAATTTATTTTTTGTTAAAAACGCACTTGAAGAAGATAATCATCAATGTTTATGCTGCCGTGGGCAGATAAAATGCAATAACTGCAAATTTGTCATTTTTTTGCATTTTTGTCATCTATTGTACGTTATCTTTATTGTACAAGCTTACTTTTTTAGTTTCTGCTGATCAAAAGGCGCAAAAAAAGTTAAATTCAAGATCTTCTAATTGTTAGTATTAAATCCTACAGACATTTCTTCAAATAACTCGAAAACGCATTTCTACAGACATTGCTGTTTGCCCACTGCAATATACAGGTAGGAAAGCGTTGCTTACAGCAAGTTATGCTGCTTGAATTACACAGAAATATATGTGTGTGTGTGCATATATATATATGTACCTGGCAATCTGGAAATCGTGCCGCTTACGTAAATGAGTTCAAATAATGCTAATCACGTACAAAAACTTAAATGCGATAGTTGTTTCGTAAATGCCACCATTGCCATTTACGTGTTAATTTTCCCTCAATTTAGTAACTAACTTACATCAGAATGATTCTAAACGAGTGGAAGAAAAATGCAAAAGTAGTGCTTCAGTAACTCTTAACAAATGATGATTAGGTGCTAATTGCCCCTCGCGAACAGAATACGCCGGCAAAAAGATCGAGTTTAAAGCGAACGGAACTATTTCAATTCATGCGAATCTGTCTTTCTACCGTCTGCCAGGAACGTATAGAATTACAAAAGCCCGGGAACAGAAGAGATGAATTAAAAAAAGAATGGAAGAAAGAATTGTAGCACGTTCCGTTCCACAAGCCGTAATATGTGACGAGGAAGTGTTAAACGCGTGTTCTGACTCCTCCCTGGAATTCGTATGCGTCCAGCGTCCCTTTCGAATCCCTTGAATAAATACTATTCCCGCCTGAAAAACGACTGAACTGGGCTTTTAATCGATTTTGGAATCGTGCCCGCCTTTCATTTGCACTGGTCGGGGATTGTAACGAGATGTTTCTTTTCCGAAATAATTGAGAGGGGGAGGGAGGTCTCTAGCGAATACATATTCGACAGAACTCTGATCGCATACTTTCACGTAACACGGGGAGAATTCATGGAAGACCAAACCGATAGCGTTTAAGTAAAACATTGCCGAACATTTCGGGCTGAGTGAAATATTTTCGCGACATTCGAAAACTACTTTCTCTCCCCCCCCCCAACTTTTTTCGAGTGTTTTCATACCTCACATTATTATTGTGGAATTCAGAGCTCTTACGAAATGGAATCTAGAAGAATACATGTCAGTCAACATGTTTGGAAAACAAGAGCAAATACTTGACAATATTTTCCAGTTAAATATTTACTTCTTGTCTTTTGTTTTCTCTATCCTTCAACACCAGATCCACCCCCCCTTTTTTTTAAACACTTGTTTATATTTTTCGACATACAGCAAAATTTGAATTTTACTTTTAAATGTGCTCTGTTGATCTTTCTCGATTGATGTGTGCTTAAAAAAAAATACAATGTGATTTTTGCAACAGAGGATGTACATATTGAAACAAGTAGAACTGTAACAATATCTTCATTTCAGAATTAAACATGACGACATTTTTAACAAGTTTCTTTGCTTGCTTGATACTACATGGATGTCCATCTGTAAAACATTTTCAGCCGCAGAAGAGGGCAATTTTATTGATTTTATAAGAAAGATTACGATTTGCATTTCCCCCTGCCCCATACTTATTCAAATATTTTCACACCTTCTGCCTTAGACTAAAACCATAAAAATTTAGAACAACTATTTGGTTGAATAAAAAAATATACATTTTTTAAATCAGTAGTTCAAAGTTAAGCCTAGTTGATCTGACACAGTTATCTTTTCTTTTGAATTTGATTTTCTCACACCAGCTGAAGCATATTAGGTCACATTATAAAGTTCATTGTTTTCTTTCCCACCTTCTGTTTGTGTGGGTGGGACTGCATAATTCACCTGAAGAGTTTCGAAAATAACTTGACCTTCGCTAAATTCCGTTATTAAAACACTGACGAGGTGTCATTATGAACTAGTAATTAGTTGGTAAGTTAATTAAGTTTTTTTTTTAAATTTAACTTTTGGTATTACAGTTCTACATAGCTTTTCAGTATTGTGTTTTTCGGGGCAAACTAAACATTGGCAAAACCTTTTTTTTCTTGATGGATGTCTATAAAATATACTCAATTGTCTTAACAAACCAAAAATGATTATCTGTCAAAGAAAAATGTTGCCAATTTCAATTCAAAAGTTAAGAATTTGGAAATATTTGGTAATGGGAATTTATAAATGCTGCGTCAAGAAATGCAAACCACGACAAAAAAAAAAAAAAAAAAAAATCATTTTGCAATCCACCATTGATACTTTTCAATTCTAGTTGCTTCCTAGTCCGTATTTTTTTTTCTTTGAAAACGCAATGCACGATACCGGAAAATGCCCTTAATGGCATATCAGATCACGGTTAAACTAACGATAAAGGGAATATAACCCAATAGCGCACGATTTCGATTATCATCAGCACCATCTTTGAATAGAAGCACCATTGCTGATAACACATGGCTTGTAAACGAATGACCTTACAAAATGAGGAGAGACAGTTGAAAAAAATAAAATCCCTTGGGAATAAATATGCTGTTTAACGTTTTTTGAAACATAAAAGTTTTCTTATGACAAAAATTATGTAAGTCTTTTTATAAAAATTAAGTAAGTAAAGTTGTCATTACTTTATGACAAAAAGGAAATTAGGGGAAAAAAAAGAAAGTTTTTGCAAAGGATCAATTATTTATTATTTTTTTATGTGGAGGAACCAAAATGTTCTCCACATTTGGTCGAAATTCAAAATACGTGCATAAACGATAGACTGAAGAAAAATGGCCCATTTTCTCTTTTACTTATTTATTTACAAAATAAATGAAATAAAATAAATAATAAACTAAAGACAATATATATATATATATATATATCAGCGTACCTTCAGAAAAAAGGTTTTCATAGTAGAACTTGAAAATAGCACTTCCGAGTGTTAATGAATGGATTCAGCTTGGCAACTAGATAAGTTACCCTAACCTATCTCCTTTGATAGTGAGGTAAGTTGGCCCACGTCGGTTGCACAACTCAACTGTCGTGCCAAAAGCTGCAAATCCGAATTCTGGAAAAAGGTCCTGAATATCTCATTTCCGTAATAACATTTTATAAAACCAAAGTGGAGATGTTAAATTTTAGAAAATGAGACACTATCATTTTAAAAGAAGAATCATAAGCTGAAAGTGTTGAAACAGATCTGATTATGGTGAATGCATTTCTTAACGAGTTAGTTACGACATAGTTTTAGAAAGGATATGTTTAGCCTGAAAGGAGGGAAGTACTTGAGAAATCAATCAAAAAGTAGGTGATGATGAAATTTAATTTTGGGAAGAATGTTGAAAAATACTAAATTCTTTGATAAAGACTGCAATGTAAATTAACACTAAAATAATGCAATGAGAAAATACTCTTTCTTGCGAAGAGTAACACTGGTTGCGAAACGATACTCCAAAATCTGTGCACAAAAATCTAACTCATAGGCAACGTTCCACTTTCTGTAGGCCGGGGCGCGCCGATAGGAGGTCACTGTGACCTCCCAAAACATTTCCTTATTCGGCAAGTTTTGTCTGATAATTCGGAGAAATTATTGCATTATTGTAATTAGTTTATTATTTTTTACCTCTCAATGTCTCTTTTCATTAAATAAGTGCATAATCATATTTTATCATTCGGCAAAGTCGGAGGTTCATTCGGTAAATTAGGAATTCCCCCCTTCCCCCCCCCAAAAAAAAATCAGTTCTGGGCGCTTCTGCTTTCAGTATGAGAGAAATGAAAAGCTCACCAAACCTCACTTAATTTTTGCTTTACATCTCAATCACCTGGGAAAATGTATTTCATAACGCTATCAAACTTCGTTATCGTGATAAAAAATACCCCCCCCCCCCCCCAAAAAAAAGCTAATAAAATGGAAGCCTATCGGATTTTGAAAGTAAAAAAAAAAGTTCAACACATTTCCTTCCAGATTGAAGTTAATAAGAGAAGAATACACAGACGGCGTGAGATAAGCTACTTTCCAATTACGCCGCAAAAAAAAATTCTCTCAGTCCATTATGCTTGGATCTGCAACTAAACACAATGAACAATGAGCTGGACTTTGTTGATATTTCCACAGATTAAACGGCTATTCTCAACAATTGTATCTGGACAATAATAAAGTTAGTCAGTTTCAGAAAAAAAAAAAAAAAAAAAAGAGAGAACCTACACTAAACATAGTTCGGAGTAATAAAAGGTTCAAAATCAGAATTTATGTGGGAAGGTATGAATGAAAGTTATTTTTATCAGATAAGTAACTTTTATTCTTATGCACCATGCGTGATTGTAGTCAGCGGTTATTTTAGAAACTAATTTTTATTTTTGCAAACACAAACAATTCAAAAATACTATTAATAGCATAATAGTTTTGTGTAATAATAACCGGCGGTCGCGATTACATTCATTTATGAATGAAACTTTTATGAAATGGTTTCTTATGTTTGTAAAATAATAGCTAAAAAAATTAAACTACAGAGCCATTAGTGACACATGCAGATATGTCTATAAAATATCGTTTCATTTTTAAGCCTCTGGGGGAAAAAAATCACTAAGATTTTTATTTTAAAGCCAATAATTGAGAAAATATAAAAAAGTATATTAAACTGAAGGTAAAGTTTTAAATTGAATGGTTAAAATTAATTGTTTTGAATTTATATGGAATTAAAATTCTTGCATACATAATCTACGGTTTATATTACAAGACATTTCGGTAAATTCTCAAGATGAAAAAAAGATTAACTTTTGTCAAGTCATTGCATCTCTAAACACAATGTTGAAATGTTTAAAGTTTTTGTACTCATAATTTATTGCATAAAATTTTTAAGGTTCTCATACTAAATATACTGGCAGTCTTTTTATCCTCAATTTTACGATGTCAAAAAAAAAAAAAAAAAAAAAAAAAAAAACCACTTGAATTTGAGAAGTATTTTGGCGCAAACTTTAGAGAAGGAATTAGTAAATGGTGGGAGCATGTCCAAATATTCACTTAGCAAAAAGCTGAGACAAGGACCCCAAGTCACGTGGCTCAACGACGACGAATGGTTGGCGCGTTTCGCGTGATTCCAGCGGAAGAAACCTGATTTCTTCCAATGTTTTGCTTTAAAATATATCACGTGGTATCTTTGTTTCACGAATGAAAGTCTTCACTTCCTCCATTTATCCTCTTAATGGCGCGAATCGCATATTCATACAACAATAGCATATATAATTGTTATACATTCATATAACAATTTGTTGCTTTTTCAAGACTTTTTAAAATGTGTCGAATACTTTTTTGGACACCCTGTATTTATCCACTTTTCTAAAGTAAAAAGTTTAACAGAGAGGGTAACGGCACCAGTAACAGACATGGACCCAGTGACAAACAATCATAAATCAGGATTTAAATAATAAGATTTCTTTGCGGGTAAAACTGATGTTGCTGCGACCCATGAATACGATGCAACCATCTAGTGTTATTAGAGTGAATATTACGAGCCAGCTGGTATTTACTAGGCAGTGGTTTAAGGCTACGAACAGCAACTACGGAGTCTGATGGTGTTTCAAGTTCATTTGAATTTAAAAATAAGGTTTTAGTTCTCAAAATAAAGAACTTTTGCACATTTTGAAGAGAAAAAGGGAATTTTGTCCTTTACTCATCCTTTCCTCATCCTATCTGTTACTGGGTATCATCTGATTTTTCGGTGTCTGTTACTGCGGATCGGACCTTTTTTCGAACTTGAGCAAATAAAAATAGAATTAACTAATTCATAGGATCCAGAAGCAGCCAAACGTTAGATGAGATGTAGTTGCACGAGAGAAAAATAGTTTAAAAAGTCTAAATACACTAAAAGACTCAGAAAATTGAGTTAACCTGAGAGCGATGTCTTAAGCATGTCTGTTACTGGTGCCGTTACCCTAATTATGTAATACATTTTCGAACATTAGCTACGACAAAAACGAGGTGCACTACAACACAACTATTAATAAAACGTGTCGTAAAAGGAAAAACAAAAAACCGTCCATTACTTATCCAAAGGAAATTTGAGCTCATTCTGTCAAATTGTCCGATGGCAGAAAAAGGATTACCACCCGACCGTGAATCGATGAAGTCATTCAAAAGCTACAATTACATTTTCCCCCAAAAAAACCAAGTCAGCAAACTAATGCATAATGCAGAGTGGATTAGATCAACTTAAAAAGGAAGAGAACAACCCGATACCAGGAGATCATCTACGGTACAAATGGCGGGTTAAAAATTTCTTTCGTGGACCACTGCTTCGTTACGTTCGACGCTAATTTGTACCGAATCTTTGTCGAATTTTTCTAAAACAAACTCACTACTTAACAAGCTCGAGAACAGGGAGAAATGGGGACGCCGAGAAGAAAAATTGGAATTCTGTGTAACGATGAAAAATTTAAAGATTTTCCAACGTCTGCGAACGACAAGCAAATGGTATTTTTCTGCATGAATAGAACTTCCACGGCGTGGACTATTATTTACTACATAATTAAACATTGTGATTTTATTAGTTTAAGAAAATAGGATAAAAAGAGAAAGAGTTACTTCTTTTCTTTTCTTTTTCGTTTTTTTAAATAAAATTCTATTCCAAGGGAGCTTCCATTAGGGCTGCACCGAACAATCGATCGGCGGAGCAAAGAATTGCGGGGTCGTAAAAGTTCATATTTGATCGTTCTTTTGGCGAAGAAAGAAAATAAATTAATGTTTCATTTTTAGTAAGAAGCTTTGTGTGTTTATAAATACAATATATTGTAACAAGTTAAGACAGAGGGATAGAGCGACGCGTTAATTATTTCAGCATTAATGGGAAAAGCAATTTAATGAGATTTTTTGGTAATTTTTAACTACTATAAGGGTTTAGAGTTTTCTAGCCACAAGAAAGAATAAGTAAATTCAATGAAGAAAAGCTCTATTCGGAAACTTTCCAAACGTAATGGATATAAGATTCATGGAGGAAAATTTACTGTATTTTGCTTTCTCCAGGAAGTTACATCTACAAATTTAGAGATAATTAAAAAAAAAGCAAACAAATAGGTATTGTTTTGTAATAGTCAATTACATTAAATGATTAAAATTGATCTAAACCGTGTATACTTCTAAAAGAAGTAAACGAAGTACAATTCATATTATATAGCAAAGAAGCATGGATGCCCATATGCGAAATTGTAAGGGGGTGCTCAGATATTTTCCCCATGGTTCAGTTGGATATTTTCCTCATAGAAACTAATTTCTGTACAAATTAGAGTTATTAAAACTTGATATTTTTAATAACTTGTGGTGGGGATCGTGAAGAAGCGAAAGGGGAGGTGACATTGAATAGAAACTCGATAAAATTTTGAACTGGGGGGAAGGGAAATTGGGCAAAGGGAAGTGGACTGCAACGAAAGTCGAGGCAAAATACAGGGACAAGTAAATAAGATGTCTTTCATGTCATCAGAGAGGCCTATTTGAAACAGAGGCAACCGTAGGGGGTTTTGCACACATTCTCCATTTGTTTCAGGTTTTAAATACAATTGGCAAATATTTTATAAAAGATTCGTTTTGTCATTAATTATATCTACAAAAGAAAAAAATGCAACTCAAATCAACTATAGAAGGCGCTGCAGTCTCTGACTAATGGCAACTGAAAAGAGGTAAAACCATGACCGCGCCACTTACGTAGGATATGAACTGTTAATTGCAAGGGTGCAAATGGATTTGAGTAAAACTTCCTGAAGACAATAAAATTTTCGGAAGCTCAACCAGCCCCCCCCCCCCCGTTCTTCCTCGCAAAAACTCTTCAAATACGCACACAAAAATCATTGAAATCATTATAAAAAAACATTTTTAAAGTTTTTTTTTTGTAATTTTTCAGTTCTAGAATGTTGCCAGGTCAAAACTTTGGAAAAATGCAACCGAAAATTTTCGGAAGTATTGGAAATTTTGGATTACAAAAACCGCTGGTTCGATGAGACATTTGTCTTGTACAGTGAAACCTGTGTAAGTTGACCACTTGCGGTGCAGTACTTTGGTGGTCAACTTAAACAGGTGGTCAACTTATAAAGGGGGTAATGATTTATTTATTTTTATTTTATTTTTTTTTGTCATTTCTTGCACCACGGATTCATTTTTTGACTAATTGACACTTATTCTTTCTGTTCAACTTACTTTCATTGTTTAGCATTACTTTGAAAGAATAATTTAAAATGTTATTCGAATATTTTTAGAGATTATTTTCCCAGAATGGCATATAATGTGTCATGCAAATTTAAAATTTCAGTAAATTGATCAAAAAAAAAAAGTTTTATTGTTTATGAAAAGTTACTCATTGATATTAATAGTTCCTAAAAATTCATAATTAATCAAAAATTACTAATTTTTCGCTTTATTTTTTTCTCATATGCATTTATAACCCCATGATGATCTACTCAAACTCAAAAGATTTAGTTATGCTGCTGTTTCATTTAGTTGGTAAAATGCTGGTCTATCATCAAAAATATTCTTGGAAAGCTATAAAAAAATAATAAAAAAAAGAAGTTTGCTAAATAAAATTTTAAAAAATAAACCAAGTGGTCAACTTACAAAGGGTTTTTTACAATACTCCAAACCAAATTGGTGTTCATTAATGGTCAAGATAGACAGGTGGTCAAGATAGAGATGTGGTCAAGTTACAGAGGTTTTCCTTCATTATATAAGATATTACTAATTCCGTTCCTGACAAAAGTGGTCAACATAGACAGGTGGTCAACTTACAAAGGTGGTCAACTTTACAGGTTTTACTGTACGTGCATAATTGAATTGTTTTACCTCTTTGAATAAATGCTTAAATCATCACATGGTGGCTTATTTAAGCTGTAGAATTGCGATTTAAGGTCTTACTTATCAATCTCTTTACCAACGATTAGTAAAGATTGCATGAATGATTTACGAACGGAAAAATATGAATCAAATAATTTTAAGATTGTTATCGTAATGGTGAAAAGTGTACTAATAATGTCTAAAATACATTTAAAGTATAATTTTTATTTATTATGCAGGAAATGGAAGAAAATAAAAGTAAAAAGTTTTTATTGGCTAGAATGATTCATTTTTACAATTGAAACATTAAAATAGATAACCCATTAAGAAGGGATTTTGTTTGAATAAGCATTCATTTTATTTTATAAAATCGAGGTTTTTAAGTTCTCTCTCATTTTTTATGCTAAAACATGCACACATAGAAAATGTCACACACACACACACACATTATATATATATATATATATATATATATATATATATATATATATATATATATACACGTATCAACTTCGTTATTATTTATTCCTTCAAGCTATGGGAAGAAATCTTTATAAACAAATGTTATTTTTGGCCCTCATGTTTGGCTAAACTGCGGTTTATTTACTCAAATACACATTTTTGGAATACACGACAGCTTTCCTAATAACCATGTATTTATATTTTTTCAAATATAAATACATGTTTTTTTTGTTGTTGTTACTACAATAGCAGTCTATCGTTTGTGGTAGATAAAATAGTTTTGCAGGTAACTCTATGGTTTCACATTACAAAAATTGTCCATTTTTAAACCGTGTTTTGATAAGAGAGTTTTTACTTCTAAGCTTTTATTTTTTCATTTAAGGTTTCCTTAGTCACCAATTTACTCATTCTGAAAAACAGCAACTTTATTGGGGGCAAGAAAAGAGAGAGAGAGAGCGCGAGAGCAATAAGGAAATTGAAAGTTTGAAAAAAAAGTGTACAAATAGTTTGACAGGTAAAAGTAAATAGGCAAACAAAAAAGAAATTTCAAGACAATTTACTTCTAAATATTTTGCAGGTGCGAAACAATTATGAGAGTTTCAGTTTATTGGTTAATTGTAAAAAATTACAAAAATAAAAAAGAATAATTTTTTTCTTTTGAATTTTCAGTGAAAACTACTTACAGTACAAGACAAATATTCTAAAATGAAAGACGGTAGTTAAATTTTCACTTGAATCCTCAAACTCTACATTTTCAAACGGTTGAAACAGTTAAAAAAAAAATTTAAACTCTTTTTTTCTGTAACCGCACAAATAACCATTTATACAAAATCCAGAAGTTTTATGAATTTCTGCAATGTCGTCACAAAAATTAAAAAATATCCGTCAAAACTTTCTTTTTTAATATACCTTTGGATTTTATCTCTCAACTAAGCATACTTAAAATTCGTACATTTTCTTTTGAAAAAAAATCAATAATAATAATACGAGAACTGCAATATTTCGATACGCTTTGCACGAGAAAACGCAATTTAATCGTTATTTTTATAATAAAAATAATGGAGAAAGTATCCAATTTTGAGCAGCATTCGGGAAAAGAAAATTTTATAGTTATTTCTGCGATATAGATTCAGATAATAATAGAATCCAGAAGAATTGAACGGCCATTCAAGAAAAAAGGAAAATAGAATCTACTTCAATGTATATTATTCCCTGAGAAAATGAAATAAAAGATTACTTTTTTCCTAAAGGGTCCTTAGATAAAACAATAAAAGAGGATCTTGGATAAGGATAAATTCGTTGGAAAAACTTTCAATCATTTATCACTACCTTATAACTTTATCGGAAAAGAAATACTTGATCTGAATATATAAACGTGACTTTAGTATCAAATTGATTATTAACTACAACTCTACCCATATCATGTCAATTACTACATTTGAGCACTTTTGTACTGATTATTTATATTGATGGTTTTATGCTTTTGTTTGAGCATTTTTAGAAATTTCATGGTGCTTTACTAGCAATTAACAACATTTCTTTACCAAGCGTTCCCTCTTTAAATCTGTACCTACTTAGTCTCAAAATTCCAGGATTCGCAAAATAATCTTATAATTTTATTCAAAGAATTTGTTAAATTTACACAAAAACTTTACAAGTTTAGTGATCCAATCCACCCTAACAATTATGTTGAAGAGATTTTACTGCTACCTACGAATGGTGCTTGAATTTAACAGTGGGCATGAAAACGATCAGCAAAGAAAATCAGGACTGAAAATAGTCAAACGACAGAAATATGAGTATACAACCACTGTTCTTCCTCCTTAAAACCACTCGTTATTACACTACTCTCATGTTCATTATTTAAAAAAAAAAAAAAAAAAAGACAGCAGAGATTTACTGTCAGACCGTACATATTTTGAAATGAGGGCTTTGATTTTTTTTTTAAATACGAAAATTTGTGAAGCGGTAGATTTTTTAACCGTGACAAACAAATTACTAACACTATAAATGTGAAATGATGAAGAAAGAGAGATACTTTTTGTAGAAGGTATAAAAATCATATTAGGCAGTGAGAAACAAAGGGATGTAAGTGGCAAAATTAAAAATTTGGAGATAACCAGTACACATGGTTGGTGAACCTCTCCTTTGTCTTAGGGCAAGAGATGGTACTAGTAGCCCTGGTAGGTGCTGCTGTACAGCATGATTTAGAAAAAAAATCAATGAAAGCCTACCTAGGTTGTTATCTTTAAACGCGTTTTACTCAAAACTTGAAAATGCCCACTTACATCCCGTTGCTTCTCACTGCCTCATATGGTGATGAAGAACATGTCCTTGTTAAGCAGTAAGTTACTGCCCTTAAGCCAGGGCTAAGGCCCCCAGAACTACATGCAATGTACCGACAGTTCGGCTATTACATCCGCAGATTGCACTCTCGTTCTTATTATGGACTCAACAGTCTGGAATTGTGAGGACGAAACTGCAGCCTCTGGATGTGCTAACCGGGCTGTGGTATACTGTTTGTACATCCTTGTTAGTGTTGATCACATATAGTTTAGTCCTTAAACGAATATCGTCATACGCCAATTTTTCAATACATATAAGATTTCTGTACAATATTTAAGACGAAAAAATGAAATAAAATCATGCTATGAAACTTTATCTCTTACCTATTTTTGAAAATATTTCTTCTCTGTTTATTAAGAAGAAAGGATACAAAACATAGCCTTGTAGGGTCTGCCACTCTTTTACCTACAAACAAGAATATTTACTGATTTAGAAAAATATTTAATAAACACTCATATTCATATGCAAAGTACAGAATTTTGACTTACATAAGAGCTACATTTTTTCAGTAATAAAATAAGTACAGTCATTTCAGGTAACTTGGAACCAATTAATTTAACTTTACACCTTTCCATATATTTTTTTAATATACAACGAAGTACCTTTTATAGGTTTTTAAAGGGACCGTATGAAAAAATATATTAATAAAGAAAACGTATAATAGGCATGCGTTAGTATGTATTGGACTCATTAAAAACGTATAAAAGGGAAACGTATAAATGATGCATTAAATTTAACGTCAAAAGAAACTGCACTAGATAAAATCCTGCACTTTAAGTGGCAAAGCCATAATATTAGTTTTCTACTTTTTATTTTACAAAAGAAGGTAGCAACGCTTACACATTGTCTAACCAAATTACTCTGAAGTTACCGTTCGGGAGCTTGTCTTGAGTGCTGATTGGAAGATGTTAAAACCATTCGTCCTACATTGTAACACTCTATTCCATTTAATAAATTTTCGACATTTTACGGAAGAAAAACGGGGAATTTCTGAACATATCGAAACGTTATTTTTCCGGTTTTAAGTTCTACTACTTTTATGAAATTAATTGTTTCAACTTCAGATTTCTCACGTGGTTCAAAACTACTTCAAGTGGTAGGATACCCTTAACAAGGTTAATTCATTTTAAATTATTTTCTTGATTAACACTAAAAAATTTGTCTTTCTTTTTCAATACATTTCAAACGGTTTTAGAACAATAATTTTATAACCTTTGGTAATTAAATACACCTACAGCACAAATGGGGCTGTAAAAAATATGGGAATTATGAATTAAAGATAATCAAAAAATGACAAAATAAACAGACGTGTTGCATCTTTTCATTAGTTTCTACACAGACGTTTAAGGAAATAAACCAAAGACAACTACAGCTTCAAATTCTTTTATTATTACTTTCTAAATATGTGCTTCAACTTAAGGAATGGAACCCTTTAAAAACCATTATGAGATTTACATGTCCTCTAAGTTCATTTTATGAATTATACAATTCAAATAATTTATGAATTATATAATTATTTACGTTATTGAGACATACAAGTCCTGACGTTAACGGAAAAAAAAATTTTTTTTTTGATGAAGTTTTTTTTTTTTTTTTTTGAAAACACCTCAAACTTCAATGTTTTACCACAAAGCTTATGATCTTCAAATAGTTATGGTTGTTTAACGATTATTTATGGAGATTAAGTTTCAAGTATGGAAAGTAGAAAAATATTCATCATTATTCTGAGACACAGGACGATGAACAAAAACATTGACATTGAAGAAGGTTCTGATAAAAGCTTTCCGTTATTTCTACACGATTTGATCTTTACGAAACTGTTTTGCTGCTTAGATGGGATTATTTGTCATGGACGTTTTGTTCACTTTTTGACTGAGGGAATCCTTCAATGTTCTGACAAAAAATGAAGAATCAGATTTCGCGACAAGAATTTATTTATCCCCAGACATAACAAAACTTATCGCAGCAACGGAATACTCAGCCGGAAAGTGGTCTTATTCCAGGCTGTCGAGCAGAAATACAACAGTCTAATCTTTCCCAGGCATCTCTCTTTTTTCAACTTCATGTGTAGCTGAAAGTTGCAGCCTCTGTGATCTCGAAAATCACCATTGTAGCGTGACAGTATGGTTTTCGCTTTTAGAATTCGAGTTTCTCTTCATAACGAGCCACAAAAGATAACAAACCGCTTTATAAAGTAGATCTGTTTGATAAATAAATAGTGTCTCCCAAAAATAGAACATAGTCTTACAATACTTTTTTTTACAACATACGCTAGGGCTTATTTTCAAAAGAATCTTTTTTTTTTTTTTTCACACGCAATAAATGATATTTGTGAGCGCTCAAAAGACACATTTATTCGGGTTCAAGCACCACATTTATTCAAATTTGAGAAACATTTTGATAACGATCCCTTCCAAAATTTCTGCTTTCGCTATTGCATTACGTCGTCCTTGCTTCGTATTTGCTCTGATCGCCATTTTTGACCCGTTTGTTGATCTCAATTTCCGCTCTTTGTAGAAAGCTGTAAGAGTCTTATTCCTTTTAAAAGGTGTTCTACAACTAATTTCCTCTAATACTGTACTCCTTCTTTTTGCATTCATTTTAACTGGATAGAAAATTCTATTAATTTTAAAACTCATAATTAACTCAAAAATTATTGAATCAAATCTGGCTATCGTTTTTTTGAATGACTTTTAACTCAGGGCCTATTTTATGGCTTACTTCAGAAGTACCAAAGAAAATGCTCGGGCTCATGTTCTGATAAATTTTTTTTTTTTGGAAACATGGTACATAAAAATTATGTACAAAAACTAAACTTTTTAGAACGGTGATTGGATATATAGGTAAATAATTCTACTGATATGTAATACTATGTAAAACCTTACTTCATCAAGAGACAATGTCAAGGTCTTATCCCATGCACGCCTTTTTGTACAAACCAATTTTAAAATTTTCTTTTCATTTTATTTCTTGTTTAAATCATAGTTAAAATGCTTAAAAACGTATTTTAACTGAAGCATGGCTTACGATTAAAATCCATCTAGCAGCTTTGGGCTTTAACTGAATAAATAAATAAATAAATAAATAAATAAAAACTCTAATAATTTCTTGTTAAATGTTCTAAAACATTGATGAATATTACCCAAATACCTTACGGAGTACATTTTCATTAACCATAACATAACGAGAAGTAGGCTTTATTAAGTGTACAAAACTAAGCAAAACACAAGTGTAGCAAATGCTGGACACACACACATTAAAAAAAACCATTTTATTAGCAATAGCGCTGACATTAGAGAGCTTAAAAATTGATTTAATAGAATCTTCTTCAGTGTCAACCTTTTTTTTTTTTTTTGGCAGCAAAAGCTCAATTTTATTCACATATTATTTTAGAAGACTAAATTGGAGACTTTTCAAATGGCAACATGAGTTTGATTAAGGGTAAAAGTATAACGCTTCTTAGTTTGCGGAGATGGGTTTTTGGGGAGGGGCGCACCTAAACCCACTGTTGTGCCAATGCATTTGCGCAAAATAATAGTGCTTTGACATTAGGGCTGCTAAGAAACAAAAACTATTAAAGAAATTTCCGAAAATTAATAGCAACTTACGAAACAAGTAAGGAAAAGAAAAAAAGCTACATCAAGCCAGTTTAATATAGAATTAAAAGCAATACATTAAACAGCTAAAGTAATTGAGAGTGTGAGAGTCATTTTAAAGTTTAAGTGCTAAGAAAAGTTTTGCTTATAACGTATTTGTAATTAAATAATGCATGATCAACGTTGAATGAAATTTTTAATAATCTTATGAGAGTTCGAAATTAAGACAGTTCAAAAAACAAGTAAATAAAAGTGGCTAATTAAAAGAAAAAAAAACTAGAAAACAATTACAATGAAGAAAAGTTGAGTCTTCTAAATTTCAACAAGCTAATGATTACGCCATTAAACTCTAATAAAGAACTAATAAAATAAATGGCATTTTAACTAGTAAAGTAGCCACACAATCTAACAGAACAACGGTCACAAAAAAATACAATCTAACATTTGCTGCATACCATTCCGAGAGGAAATTTAATTGTCCTCTCCAAATTACGAAACAAATATATTTTAAAAAAGCAAAGAAAAAGATACCGCTCTTTCAAAAAACGATCTCATTTTTTCCCAGGCCTGTTCCCGACGTGCCCACCCCTCCCCCACCCCTTATTGACGATAGAAGAGAGGCAGTGACAACTCTTATAAGTCAACATTCCGCGGGGCAAAAATGCTTAATTAAAAGGGCTTGGAATGTTTAATCAGCCCCGAAAAAAATTAGCTTCTCTAGTGGAATTTGGTCGGACTTTTTTACCCCCCCCCCTTTCGCCGAATCCTCTTTAAAAGAGAGGCTCAAGAATTCAAATATTTTCTTCCGAATGAAGTCATTAAGAAGCAGAGGATGTCTCATTTTTCGCAGAGGAAAAGTGTGTTGTTTATGGGGGCACATCCACCCTTTCCGACCACCTCTTTTCCGTCTCCTCTCCAATCTGCGGGAGTATTAAATAGATAGATGCAAATCCAAGCGCTAAAAAGGACTCATTCGTCTTGGCTTCGGGTGCTTCGAAAAAGGTGCTTTTTTTTTGTTTTTTCAATTTTTATCTTAAGGGAGAAAATTGCGCTCTGCAGCGTGAAATCATTGATGGTAAATCTTGTTCTTGGGAAGATTTCCAGGTCTTAAGAATTAGCTCCGAAATGAAATTTCGCCCCTTGAAGAATCGCCGAAACGTGGGTTTTTCGGCAAACAGAGTGAATTTTAAAGTATCATTGATAATTTTGACAAATATGCCGAAATTGCATTTTATATGCTTGATGGTGGATCTTGTTCTTGGGAAGATTTCCAGGTTCTTAAGAATTAGCTCCGAAATGAAATTTCGCCCCTTGAAGAATCGCCGAAATTTGGGTTTTTCGGCAAACAGAATGAATTTTAAAGTATCATTGATGTTTTTGACAAATATACGAAATTGCATTTTATATGATCAAAGTAAGTGGATAAAGCATGGAACTTCAATAATGAAACGAGATTGTATAAGGAGAAAAACAAATTTCGTGTAAATATTTTGTTGCTTTGCTATTCTGAAAAAAACTGCGTGGTCGAAACACTGAAGCTTGGATTTTTCTAGCTTTTGATTGGATAATAAAATTTTTTGCTGTAATTTAAGTCTTCACGTATTTCTTGATGTACATAATGTTGGACAGTTCTATTTCTTTTGAGGAAATTTTAGCAAAATCAGTGTTAACTACAACTAAAATAGTAAATATACACATTTAATTTCTATGCCAAACAATCATCGAACGAAATTGTTATTTATACTGGCGTATAACAAGAGGAAGCCATTCTGATTCTACCCAATTCGGCAATTATTCGGAGATAGCCCTTTTGATGCCTTGTACTTTAACTTTCAACCACTTTTGATTCGAAAAATGAATTAAAGAGCATTTTTTAAATTAGAAATATATTGTTGTTACATAACAAGAGAGATAAAAGGAGAAAAAAGGAACTTCCATCAACTTTGCTGCTACAAGGCTCAAGTTTTATCATCAGGAAGAAATATTATGAAGCGAGTAGCTATATTTATAATACTCAACATAACTACTTGCATTCCCCTCCCCCCTTTCCAAGGCCGACAAGAGACCATATCAGCCTAGTCGGAAACTAAAGACTCGCTCGGAATCTGAGTTGTATAATGTTCTTTAGTTTTTTTTAGTTGAATGAAGGGAGCTCGACGCTAAACTGACAAGGGGACCGACCGCCTTAGCTCTCGACAGCCTTGCCTCTTCCCCTTGCCTAAAAACACAGCCTACTGCGAGGGCCTTACATTAACAGACGGCCTTAAACATGACTAGATGCGATTGCGTTGTACTGGAAAATTATAATCTACTTTATAGATATCCCAAACTGTAAATACTTTATAGAGAACTACTTCGCCCGCAGTAGAAAATAAAAAGGTCATTTGGTTCGTCTGTATATTTACAAATAATGGATGATGAATTTCTCGCCAATTTGCTATGTTAATTTGTTCGCTCATGTTACAGTTTCACGTTACGATAATTTGGTAATTTGTTCGTCCTCGTTATGATAATTAGCTCGGTAAAATGTTCTTAAAATTGGAATAAAAAAAGAATAAAATCTTCAAACGTGTCAAGTTTGGCTTTTATCGTGATGTAGTCCTGAATACTACCCACCTATTGACCTGATTCATGTCCAATACCGAGAGTAAGCAAAAATAATTTTGATCATCTGTAACCAGTATACACTTAATGTGTGTATTCAGCAAATTTGATAATTCTACGGCAGTTGAAATTATTTCCCCTAGGCAGTGGTTATAATTACAAGATAATTTATGTTTTCACTTTACATGAATTTCTCAGTACGTGGTTTTTAAACACGTACAGAGGAATAAGCAAATAAGCATCTTAAAAACCAAACAGCGTAAAATTCATTTAAATATAACCTTCCAGAAAGCAATCCAGCAGACATAACAATCTGCAGTTTCATGGCAACTGCAGATAGAATGTCTTGAAAAATAGCAAAAACTTGGCGTGGGAAAAAGTAAACCAGCTATCATTTCCTGGCCAAAAGTATGAGATAAAACTCTGGGCAAATCTTGGAGGCCAGTGCCGGTTTGACATAGGTCACGTCTGGCTTTATCTGGGGCCAATCCGGGAGAAGTGTCCGGCTTTTGTGTCTGCAAGGGCGAGGCAGGAAAAGGGAACTGCCGCAAAATGCACACACGCGACAAATCCATCACCGGGGAAAGAACTTTTGCAGGACTACTTACTTTTTCGACTAGATTCCTGCAGATAAGGGAATATCGAATGAAACAGGGGAGAAACTTGCCTTTTATCAGACTTATGTGCTGTAGTGAGAATTATATTTAGATAGATGGCAACAGAAAGGAACTTTTCGTTGGCAAAATAGAGATAGAATGTTTTCGTCTGAGATTTATGGGGCATAATACATTTCTCAATGTCATACATTTTAGGATAAGGTTCCATGTGGACCGTTAATTCTCAAGAGTATGCGTTTCGGGAAAGTTTTCTTTTGAGGTTGACGTGTCGCATTCAAATTAAATTTATTTATAGTTTATACAATGAAATCCCGTTACAACGAACTTCAAGGGACCGAAATTTTTTTTCGTTGTAACGAGAATTACGTTGTAAAGGAATTTCAGCAATGTAATGGAAGTTAAAAGGGGGCTGAAAATTTACTTCGTTGAAACGGATATTTCATTATATTGGTATTCGTAGTAACGGAATTTCACTGTATATACTTTTATTATATTTTTTGTGACAGAGAAAATTTGATTTATTAAAAAAACATGTAGTCTGGTTTGTTGTTTCATACAAATGAAGTCCCTATTGTTAATATGTTATTTACATCCTAAATGCTGATGGAATTTTAAGATTTTTTAAACTTTGGTAACACAATTAAAAAAAAAAAATCAATGCGTTTTTCTTTGTTTTGCTGGGAAATTGATATTTATGACATTTTTTGTGACCTTTACTTATCCTCTGACTTAGTTAAAAACTGATTTGTTTTAAATTATGCGCATTAATGTTTTAACACATCTTAAAGGTATGATACATACAATGATAAAGTTAAAAAAACATTAAAAAACTTAGATTTAAAATTCCTTTAAAAAAAGCTGCAACTTAAACTTCATTGAATGAAATCAATAAACATAAAATTTTCTCATTGAAGCACGATGAAACAAAAAAAAAAAAAAAAAAATTTGAAGTTAAATATCGAAATTTGAAGCGTCGTTTAAGTGATAGATAAGGAAATTTGAAAGTAACTAGCATAAAGGCTGAGAATATTAACAATAAAAACATTTAGTTTTTCAAAAGGATGTAGAAAAAATATACTTGAGGGTAAAAACATCAATAGTGAATTCAGTTATTTTTAAAAGAGAGAGGGAAAAAGAAAAGGCTTTGTTGGGTTTAACAAAGAGTTGTTCCAAACAATGTTGTGTGCATGAGTTTTTTTCTTTTTGTGCAAGAAAGGCCATCCCCAACCGAAGAGTATGCTATAGGTTCTTCTCCCTTCGTTTTGACCAAAGTGAAGAAAAAAAAAAACTTTTGCAAGTTGTCTTTCTCGGCCATGAACACATTTTCCATATTTTCTGTTTTATAGAGAAAAAAAACCCCTTTCAAAAGGAAAAAAAAATCGGCAATTTTTAACGGCAGTTTTTCTTCTGTGTTATTTCCTCAGTCCATCATGCTTTCTTTTGAACACTTTGTTTAAGTCTTTGATATCCCCTCCTTTCAATATTACCCGAGGTTTGTTTCACAGCATTTTTTCTGCTCAACTAATTTTTCTTTCCTTTTAATAAAAGTAAAAAGGATAGAAATATAAAAAAACGTTTCTGAAATAGATCGTTTTAAACTCACACTTTGAGCAGAAAAACTATTTCCCTTTTCCTTTTTTTTTCTCTTAGGAATCATCTTTTTCCTCTAAGAAAAGAGACAGCAGAGAAAGATCGTACCTTGACAGCGAGATATCCGCACATATTCTTTTTAGTTGGTGGGAAAGAGCAAATGACGATGTGAAGAGATATTAAAAGAGTTAGATAAAATAATTCTAAAAAATGACGAAATGAAGTTCAAGGCGTATATTTTGTTTTTAAAAAGTATAACACAACCTCATTTATGCAGTACAGAATTATGTGTGTAAAAAGAAAGAAAAAAAAACAGGATTTACTGATGAATGGAATTGATAGGCAGTTAGCCATAGAATATTGCAATAAATACATATTTATTCAGATAGTAAATGAAGAATTGCGTATTGGGGTGAAGATAAAAAAAAAACAATAGAGGACTTATGTGAAGCTAAATATAATGATACAGATGGAGATTCAGTACAGACGAATAAGTATAGAGAGAAACGTGAAAAAAGTGCTCTACATGCTTTGTGAATAATAATTGTATGGATGTGTTAGATAACACATGAATTAATAGATAGTAATAAAATCTCTAGACGTACAAAAATTTGATTCATCGGTATTTTAAATGCATCAAGATGGGTGATGTAGATAACTGACTACTCTATAGTTTAGCTGCATAAATGTCAATTTTAAAGTGCTAGAAAGAATATAAATAAGTTAATTTAAAATACACAGCTGCAGAGGAATAGCTAAGTGTAGTTTTAGTGTTGGTGGAAAGTTATATATTGAGTAGAATATTTTAGATATACACAGGGCTTAGTTTCTAACGAAATAAGTGCAGGATCTGCATAGTCCCTAGGACTTAGATTAATGCATAAATAGTTCGAATTCCGTCCAAAATGGGAAAAATCACATATCATTGAAAAAAAGTTTAGAAGTTGAGGTATCATGAATTCAAGTGCAAACTCAGCCCTATGGTGTGCAACTTGAAAGGTTCAATAATATCTTTACTTTACTAATAATAAAGCTGAAAGTCTCTCTGTCTGGATTTCTGTCTGGATCTCTGTGACGCGCATAGCGCCTAGACCGTTCGGCCGATTTTCATGAAATTTGGCACAAAGTTAGTTTGTAGCATAGGGGTGTGTACCTCAAAGCAATTTTTTGAAAATTTGATTTTGTTTTTTTTCTATTCCAATTTTAAGAACAAAACTATCATAAGATGCACGAGTAAATTACTAAATTATCATAACGCGAAACCGTAATATGGGTACAAGCCAATTGGCGAGAAAATTCACCATAAATTATTTGTAACTACACAGGCGAACCAACAGACCTTTTTATTTTTCTATTACGGGCAAAGCCGTGCGGGTACCACTAGTATGAAATAAAATGTGATACTTGAGCAAAGAAGCACTGAAGTTCGAATGCATACATTGACTCACCAATGCAAATAGCAAGTATATAATCAATTTTTGCTCTCGGGTTCGTCTTGTGCATTAACATGAATTGAGTGCGCGGTTTAGCAAAACTTAAATTTTCGTTACACAACTAAAAATGATTTTCGAAGTGGCAATAAATTTCGATAGTAAAAAATGAAAACGATAATTACTTTTGCTTCAAGAGAAAAGAATATATCATAAATCAATTCACAGCATATGATGACGCACAATGCTTCATTTTAATACATAAATAAAGTATTTTTATGACATTATTTTACTATGAAAAGCAGATGGTTTATCTGAGTTCTAGTTATACAAATGAGGCCAATGAGAAGCAAAGTGATGAAACTGGACTTTTTATTTTTTTTAATAAAACATGTTTAAAGTTCAGATTCTAGGTAGGCTTTCATTTAACTTTTTTTTTCTAAATTATGCTTTATAGCAACTTCCATCAAAGCTAATAATACCATCTCATGCCCCAAAGCAGAGGAGAGTTGCCCCTATCATTTGTACTGGTTATCTCTACAACTTTAATTTTGGCACTTATATTCCTTTGCTCCTCACTGCCTCAAATATCAAATTTCATCTCACACGTTTTTTAGCATTCTTTTTCTTTATTTCAGCAAAATAATTTCTCGTAGAATATGTTTTCACTAAGGCCTAAATTTATTTACATCAAGAATTTCGATTTCTTTCCTCAGTTTCCATTGAGTATTTCGTTAGAAAAAAACCCACTTATTAGAAAAATACTTTTTTTTCCCCCAAAGAAGTTGAAAACACGCATACTGGTTTAAAACAGGATGCTAAAATCGCGAATGACATATCTTTTTCGTTGTAGACAAGGACAAAGATCGTTTTTGTTCTGAACTCTGTTTTTCTTTATTTCTTTTTTTTTTTCAACAACACAACCGAGCTTTCTGCCACCGCTATTTTCGACAGCTGGTGTTTTATTTGTATGGAAAAATGAAAACATTTTGTAATTAGACATGGATACTGGCGATGGCAAAAAGTGATCACTAATACTGAAAGCGGAAATGGTGACTGTAGTATAGAAAAAAATATATATAGCTAAAATTATTTATAATAGTTCATATAAATTAATTCGAGACATGCTTTCGTTTGCTTTTACAGTGGTGGTAAAAAAAATCGCATCACCCGCGCCATAAAGCAGAGGAATATCATCCCGACTGCATTCAACATACAGTTAAGCATCCCGTATCCCAGATGATTTGGGGATGCATTTCTGATAAAGGAGTTGGTGGGCTTCACTTTGTGCAAGGAAGAGTAAACGCTCAAGTGTATATTGGTATTTTGGAGGAGAAATTGCTTCCTACTATCCGGGATCACTTTACTTCAATTCCAAACGTCATTTTCCAGGATGATTCTGCTCCGTGTCATAGTGCAAAACTGGTAAGTAACAATTTAAAAGCCTTTATCCTGCTATTAGACTTAAATTGACTTGGGGTTAAGTAATTTTTTTAAAAAAACTCACACGCAGGTTCAGAAATGGAAAAATGAGCATGGGGTCTCAGCAGTTTGCCTGCCTTGACCCGGAAGCAGACCCGATCTACGTAAATAATTATCGGATTGCTGCTGTTAAATGTTTATTTCATAAGTTTTACAGAATTTCACATACATTCATCGCTAATCAGCCGACCAAAACTTCTCACATAATCCCATTGTTGTGAAATTGCGAGGGTGATGCAGTTTATTTTACCAGCACTGTATGACCAAGTGGGACTAAAATTTTAAAAGAAGGGTTCAAGCATTAAAAATGAGTTTTTATTTCCAAACCACCAAAAAAATTCATTTAAACTATTTATGTTAAAATTAATAAACATCGCTAAAGAAATAGTGCTTATCTATTTCTAGAGTAAAAATATAAACCGTATTAGCAATAAATGAATGAATGAATAATGAATGAATCTTAAAATAGGATGGAGAAACTAAATAATTTACTAAGTTCATTGTTATACGGAAAGCGGAAACGGTAACTCTAGTTATATAAAAAAAAAAATATATAGTTAAAAAACCATTTATAGTAGTTTACATAAATGAATTAGAGACAAGTTTTTATGGGCTTTTATGACCGAGTGTGACTGTAAAAGTTTAGAAAAAAAGTGTCCAAGCATTAAAAAATCAAATGAACTTTTGACATTAAAACCATAAAACAATTGGCATTCGAACTATCTATGTTAAAATTAATAAATATCGCTTAGAAATAGAGCTATTTTTTTCTAGAGCAAAAACTGAAAATCAGTATTTTGGGAAATCATTAGAAATAAATAAATGAATGAATGATGAATGAATCTAAAAATAGGATGGAGAAACTAAAGAATTTACGAAATTCATTGCCGAAGTTGTTTAGAAAAGGTTGAACTGGTTGAACTTTAGTTGCTTTAAATTACAGCTGCCATTTTGATGCCAGGAAGCACAAGTGAATTTCTATATCGGCAAATTTATCAATGTTCTCAACTCTATTTTCTGAGCCACGAGCTATTCAATGCGAATATTGGCGAAATATGAAAACTCAATCATTGTTAAATGACTCCAAACAAATGTCAATGGCATAATATTGGTAGATGGGTTAGCTCATATTTATGGATATTTATGGCAACCTCTTAGTCAAAGTAAAAGTAACATTATGGGTTGGCTTCAAAATTGCTGATGCATTTAACTAGCATAACTATCACTATTATTGTTGTGAGAAAAAATATCAAATATGAATTTTATTTATTTCGTTAAGTTAATGTTTTTTATTTTTATTGTGGTTTTTTTTATCGCTAAAAATATAAAAACTGGTAACTGACTTATCTTACTGAGTTTTTTCAAGCGAAGGTACTGAAATTACCATTATTTTTCAGTTATTCTTATTACATACGATTTTCACAAAAAAAATTAAAATTATTTAAAATATAATACTTTTAAGGCGAATTCTTAAACTCGAGGTGAAAATTGATCAACATTTCTGAACAATGTTTTATTTCATAAAACTTTATCCTCTAATCAAAATAGCATTGTTTTTTAATAAAAACAGCATTATTTTTAAATGCTTCTGAGATTTAAATTACTCTCCTCTAAGAGCTAAGAGATCTTTTTTTCTCTCTCTATGCTCTATTTCTTTTTAGAGAAAAAAAACATTTGAAAATCTCAGAAAAATCGAAAGCAGAAAATTTCTTCTATTGGAAATGGATCGCTTTGCACGAATCTTAGATAAGAAAAAAAAATAGTTTCTTCTAACTCTATTTCTTTAATTCTTCGCATTTTTTAGCTTTCAGCTTTTTAAGTTAGACTGTGATAAAAAAGGAATGTTGAGTTGACAGCAGGCAATCCGTACATCCCTTTTCTTTCTTGACGAAAAAAAGTGCCAAACGAGTTAGGAACAGATGCTAAAAAGGTGAGGGTGTGGGTAAAAATATTTTTTGCTGGCAAAAAAAAAAGAATTTTTTTTTTATAGCTTTAAAAAATACATTACCATGATGATAGATTAACAGTAGTAAGTATTATTAAGTGATAATCGTTATCGCACAGCATAATTATTATTATTAGGGAATAGTTTAATATCTGTAGAATTAATTGATATTAAAGAATGCAGTCATTGAGGATAATTTTGATGCGGGTCAGTTTTAAACTCTTTCATATCTTTTATTACATTTCACTTCAAAAAATGTACGTCAGAAGAAGCAATGTTGCACTCTGCTGGAACTGTTATAATATCAGTTTTTAACGTTTTTTTTTTCCTTTTAAAACACATGAAAAGGTAATGCTGTATATAGCTTGTTGTATAATCCAATAAGGCTTAAGTTACTCTCTGGAATGTCCTCTTGAATTAATAAAATTGAATCAGGTGACTGGCAGAAATGAATTTTTAATCAAGCAACAAATGATTTTTTTTCCTGATAAACAGACGAAATTGATTATCCATTTTTTTTCCTTTTCATGGCATTATGGCTATACTTACACACCAAACTCTTTCACTGCACAAAAACAGCTTTTATATGTTCCTCTTATTATTTTATGCGAAACTATTTCAAAGTATCAAAACTATTTTTATACGTTTACATTATTACTTTATAACTCCTATTTTATTTTTCAAGACATACTTCAAGAAGACTTATTTTAATAACCATTCTGTAAAACGCTTTGGTACGCTTTGGTAGTGCAAACATGTGAAACAAAATCTTGTTATCTCTTCCTCCTTTCATAGTCGAAGAGCGAGAACTTTTATTCTAGGTTAACGATGGCCAAACTTTTATAGCTCTGCATGAATTTCCTAAAGCAGCTTAAAAAAGCTAATCCGGCTCAGATAATATCTTATCTATCTTGGTTATGTTCCAATAAAATTTGGTCCTTAGATAGAAGATTAATTTTAAGTTAAATGTGCAGACATCGAAGTGCGGAACTTTTATTATTCAAGGTAAATTTTGGGCAAGGACGGTCGATTCTCTACGATAATTGAACAATAATTGAAGATAATTGTCTTCTTATATGAGTCTAATGTCGGCATGATTGGGGAAAAAGATAGCTCAAGTGGCACGCCCAAACAACAAAAGATTTAAGTTGGCAGCTGTTACAAAAACATTTACGTTTTCATGAAATAATTTTGCATGGTAGATAGAACTATCAGTGAATTAACAGCTTGTAATGGCTTTTAAAAAACAATGTTTCGAAAGATTTTTCTTAATAAATTGGCAACAGTTCTTTCTTTCGATAGAATTCCAAAATTCCAAAAAGGAAAGGGGTCATTCCGTGGAAAATGGTCAGTTTTCCCCCGGCACATAACTCATAGATTTTATTAAAAATAATAATTCAAAAAGGCAATGAACAAAATTTTGTTTCTTTAGAAAGTTAACTTATGTGTCATTTCGTACATCTAAACAGAAACTGTTGCAGGAAATGCTCAATTTTACAAAGTTTCAGAGAAAGTTACACTGTGATGTAATCTTACTTTCTCGTTAAAAGTATAAACTGTTAAAAATATTTATGTCCTTCAGGGAACTAAACAAAGTACTAAGAGTCTTTTCGTCGCAAAAAAAAAAGAAAGAAAGAAACTTGATTAGTTTGGAAGAAGCTTACGTTAGAGATGTTAACTGCTTGTTGGAATAATAATAAGACGCTTAAGCAAGTGAAATTTACTCCATTTCTTTTACTTAGGAAATGAAATGAAAATTTTTGCTTAAATTTCAAAATGAGAAGTAATCACACTTCTTTAGAAACTTACGTAGTTAGGAAGAATTTACTTAATTATACAAACATATACATCCACTTTAATGCTTGTTTTTGAGCTTTTTTTAGTAAACATCCACGGAAATTTCTGACTTTTCCGTGAAAGCTCAAAACATAAGAGGCTTAGCAGTTTTAAGAAAAGTAAAATATACTGGTTTTGTTGAAAAAAGACGACAATGTTTCTTATTTCATTTTAACTAAAAATTAATATTTTTGAGCTCTTTGAATAAAAAAAAAATCTTTTCTAGTGAACAGTATCGAGAGTTTTGTTGTTATTTCAATCAACAGCAAAAAACAAATCTAATGTTTAGTCTAATTGCAAATTTAAAAAAAGAAGTTGATATTTTAGTTCAAGAAAAGCCATAAATTACAATTTTTTTTTCTTTTTTTTTACTCCCAATTAATTTTAAGCGATGTTCTCAAACAAAATTGTAGTAATTTCAAAATTGAAATTTTATTGTATTTTCAACGTAACGAATAAAAAAAAAAGATAAATAACTTTCAAAAACTTTTAAAAGACTAAATCAGGATATTAATATACATCCATTGTTTTCAAAATGATAGAATTTTTTACACTGGACTCAAAGTTGCACTACACTAGCTAAAAAGTTGCATTATCAGGTAAATTGTTTAAAAAAGGAGCAAATGTTTAGTGAAACCAAAAGTACTGGAAAGTTCTCCTTTGAACATCCGATATCTCTCACAGAAAAATATAAACACTTTTTTTTTACAACCTACAAAATTTTATCATTTTTATAAAAGAAGAATAGGAACATTGAATGATCACTTTTCATTCATCAATTGAAAAATTTAGCGAGGAAAAAAAGCAATGTTTTTCACTTCAAAAACACAAAGAATGACGAGACTTCTACTAAAAAAACATTCCCCCTTCTCTACTCTCAGCAAAAATATTCAGCAGCATACTTTTTACCCTTTTATCAGCGATTCAACAATAAAATAAATTTCAAGAACTGAAGTGAAGTAGCTACCAACTGTAGACTTCGAGAACTTACAGAACGATGGAAATAAATATTTTTTATTTATTCTACCAATAATAAGAAATCGTTCTACTTTTGTTCTCGAGGATTTACTCCCCACCATGGGATAATCCACCATATGGCAACTATCGATCCATTTTTTATAGCGCTCATGAATTCAGCATTTACACCATCCAAAAACTATGATGGAGGCAGACGAAAATCGTCTGCGATATCTTTATGGATTAGCAAAGGATGATTTAGGTACAGCTACTTTGCCAGGCGCAATTCTGAGAATTCATATCGCCTTTTTATCGTGCCCCCACTTTCCGTTGTTTACATTTTCGAAATGAAAAGCCTGATAAACCTGTTTGTTTGATACTTTAAGATGCTCGGAGGACGAAGCAAGGGGTTTCAAAAAAAATATTTTTGTTCCGATGTTCAAAAATGGATTTGTTTAGAAAATTCGCTTATATGTGGAGAAATACAGCATTGCAGACAAGTTTGGAACGCTTTGTTTAAAATATTTACTCTCAACTTAGCTCTTTTCTTAAAGAATTCTTCACGCATTTGGAGCTTAAATAGTTATTAATGTGCATCATCTTCGACTCTTGCTACCGTGAGTATAAACTGTTAAGCAGCCAAGAAATTTAGGATTTGTAAAAGATTAAAACAAGATACATTCTGATTTGAATAGGGAAGTAAATGAAATGGACATTCACAGAGAAAAATTTACATATATGATATAAAATAGTTGAAAATAAGTGTGATTAGTGGAATTTGACTGAATCTTGGTAACCCATAGAAAGAAGCATTGCATATTGTTGAATGATTGCCGAACCTATTTCAGAAAGCTAATAAATAGTGCACGACTTTCGACTAATTTTATGTGCAAAAGTTGACACGAATACCCTTAATTAAGTTACAATTAATTTGTATTTTTAATTAATGATGCTCTCAAGCACGCCTATGCAACGGATTACTACAATTAAAAATTTTCTTAATCAGAAAAATTTTTTACAACTAAGATTTTACCAAAACATTTATTTTGTACAAAAAATACTTTTAAATTTTGAATTTCATTAGTATACATGAAACATATTCAGTGTTTTAAAGTTAAAATGTCAAGAAAGAGACAGAAAGAGAGAGAGAGATATTACTAAATCAAACTTAGTTATGGCTTAAGTATTGCTTATGCATGCATAAATTAATCTATCTCCAATGACGTAACGAAATATTTAATAGACAAAATATCTTGCCCGTTTTTTTCCCTTATGGGGATCTGCGGATATTGCTAGGATAGACATTACTATGAGTATGAAACTGTTACATGGTCTATTTTAACATTGAAAATATTTACACCATATTCAATGTAAATCCGTCAATGTCAAAATAGAACCGCACATGTTTTGCCAACGAATGTGATTTACAAAGGGATTACTCCTTGGCAGAGCGGGAAACAGGAAGCCCCCCTCCAAGAAGGCGAAAGTAAAAGATTTATGTCTTCTCTAAATTTACACAGACGGCGTTTGTCAATCGGAAACTTGCGTTTAAGTAAGCTGGCTTAGAGCACCAATCTCAGATTTAACCAAGCCAGGCGTGACTTTGCAAGCACATCTCCCCTCGACGTCAAGAGCCCTCATAAAACGGCCTCTCTGGATACACCCCGTTGACCCCGTTCTACCCTCCCAGTGATCCTTCCACGGACTAAGCTGTCCAATTCAGAACACGAGGGACATATTTTAGGAGTCATAAATTAGTCTAGTTAGCAGATAAGACAGGGAAGGCTGTCACATTGGAGGCATGGTGACTCAACGACTGCTATAACAGAAAATGAAGCTAGTTTCAGTGGCTTGCTATTTTTTATCGGCGGTGTTGCAGCTTTTAATCCACGGATCTGAGAGAGCGTACTCGAAGTTGACACAGAACAGCTATAAACTACCGTCTTTGTTAAGGATGTGAATCATGCAATATCTCGAGGAGCTCAACAGCAAGTGGATCAATGGATAGTTGAAATAGGAAGTGCTTTGTTTCAAGAGGTTTTGGTTTATCGGAGTAAGAGTTTTCTTATCGCCCATACCGCTGTTCAAATGGCTTTTTGCAATGAGCTATTAATGTGGGAAATAAATGGGTAGATTCAATGGAGCAGCCAGTTTTATCTGCGGGATTGGTTATAACGAGCCAGAGTTTTTTTCGGGGGAGGGGGGGGGCAAGAGAGAGAGAGAGAGAGAGAGAATCATAAAACAATTTCATTTGCTGAGGATATATGAGCATATTATAATTGGCCGCACTGCTACTGCTTGAAAATATGGACTCTGTAGGTGACGTTTAACCCTCAAACACTTTCCCTACCTTTGCCACTTGAAACATTAAACTTTTATTGCATAGGAAGGCTATAAATAAAGCTAATGTTCGGATCTACATAGATATGGTAGTAATATGCTAAAGTCATTGAAACTTTGTACACACTTTATATGAATTGAGGTGATAAGAAAACTTCAGTTCAAAACTTTACCACCATGTGAGAAAGGGTACCCGAAGGAAAAACGAAAGTCATACAACAGTTACATTTAGTGTGTTATGTTAGCATATTATGAATGGCCATATCACTTAAAACTTTAGGGGGTGACAGTTAATCCTCAGAGAACTCTCCTCTTTTTGCTTCTAGTTACATTTAATTTTTAATGTAGATGTTGGCTGTTATTGAATGCATGATATTTGGGACTACAAAGAGATTGTTGTAATAGTCTTAAGCCATTGAAACTTAGCATACACGCTGCATGAATTATGGTAATAAGAAATTTGAGATCAAAAAACATTAGTTCAAAATTTTCAAGTTAGCAGACAAAAATTTTAGATGTCAAAAATTGAAGGAAAAAAAAAAAAAGTTGGGGGAAAAAAAAGCATTATCTACATTTATTCAAACGATTCATTGAAAACGCTAACTTTCATCATTATCACTCTGCAAACAAATCGTTGAGAGATTAGAGTAAGGTAATAATGAAGTTAAGAGCCGTTTTAAATTTTTTTCAAAAACAATATTTTGTGTCGCAAAGTGCTACTCGAATTACGTATGAATTAAAGTTAATGTGGGGGAGGAAACTGAATGATTAAAATGAATAAAAGAGACTAGGGGAGACTTAATTTTTTTGGCAAAAAAAAGAAAAACAAAAAAGAGACTTACTTCAAGATCAAGAAACATTTAACTCAAAAGAAAAAAAAAAATCAAGAAAAAAAATAGAGAGAGAGAGAGAAAGGATGTGGAGAGGGAGGGAGGGGAATTGTTGAACAAACGAGAACGAAACTGACAATATTTAAAATATATCGTAGTAAAACGAAAAGAGAAAACGGTCGTTTTGCATATCAGAAAAATTATATTCAAATGTATTGTTTGGAAATGAAAATTTATGCAAAACTAGAAAAGAATAAGTGGATTGCATGTTTTCATAGGAATGTTTAAGTTTTTCAGTGAAAGAACGTTTTTCTCCTTTGTTCCAATCCTGCTTAAAAGCATTATTTTTGTTTAAAAATGAGAGTGCGAAAAATAAACAGGTACATTTAATATTTAATTTGCTTAATTAACCCTTAACGGATCACAACAAGTAAGAAGGAGGTCTTTGTTTCGTTTAAAACTGGGATATTTTACGGAAAAATTTGCGATTATGTACATGCCTTAAACGAGAAATTTTCTGCCGAAAAAAAAACTTGAAGAGAGTATGTAATCAATACATAAAATGGATGATATTTTAAGGCTATTGTTGAAAAAAGAAGTGCCTTTCTCCTCGTAGATTTAAATAAAGACATTGTTTTATAGGAAATATAAATGTGAAACAATATTAGCTAATATATATTTAAAACTGTTAACTATTGTATTAAAGGGCCTTTTGTATCACCTGGAAAAAACTTTGAAGACGCATACAGTTCTGTATGAAGTTTTACACTTCTTAAAACTCTTTTCTAGCCCACAAACCGGATCATGTTTGTGTACGTGAAGTAGTATGCTCAAAGTATATAATAGAAACGTAGAACTTCATACTTATTAAAATAATATAAAACACCTAACATATTGTCACATTCAATTATTTGATGTCAGCCTCTTTTAAAGCTGAATTTTGGTACCGCATTTTTTTAAAACCACTATTGCAAAAAAAAAAAAAAAAAAAAGAAGAAGAAAGAGTAAGCGTGTCTTAATATTCAAGAATGTGACATCATCCTTTCTGGTTTAAATAGTATTACTGTTTGATTATAGTTATGTCCCGTATTCGAAAGTCCAGTCAGGATGAAGATAATAACATTAATAAACTATTTCTCCCACAATCTTTGAAATCATCGCACTTTAAGGTCTTTCTTGAGAGTTCGTCAAGAAGAAAGAGTTTTGAATCTCCCGGCTAGGCGATACACGATTAGTATAGCAGAGACAGTCCTGGTGGTGCTCTTTTGTCTTTGGGTAAAGGCAGGGTTCAGCAAACAACCTTCTCCATGCCTGTCACTGGCTGCTTGAAATGTAGGTACGATACGAACTGTGTCGCAGGATGCACTCCACTGTACTGTACTAAAGGCAACATTGATCAAGCCTCATCCAGTCACATTGTAGCCCGTGGTGGATTTAACAAACATTGCAATTATGATGTAACAGAGAGACCCCGTTTCAAAAAGGCAAATGAAAATTAATTTTCGTTGTCCTGTTCACTACTATGGAATCGCAAAAATGCATTGCAACGAGCCACCAAACTTGTAAATCCACCGAAAATTCTAGCTTGTCTAGTTTCTGGTATTTATGATCTTTTTAAATTGTCCTCCTCTTGTTGTGAACTTTCTGAGGACAGTGTGACCTGCTATATCCAAGAGCTAGTGTAGGTGATATTAGAAACAACAACAACATCAACAGAAAGTTAAGCAATTATTGATGTCTATTCTTTTCTCATAAATGATGAGAAGTAAGATTGAAAGAACACAAATCATTTAGGTATTCATTAGTTTATTTTCATAAGCATATTGTCTGTGTTTGTGTTTCTTTACAACCAATACATAATTTGCTTTGAATAACAAAGGACATCGGCAGACTAATAGCTTTACCGACGAATACTTCAATACAATAGAAAACAAAAACTAATTATAAGTGTAACAATTGCGGAACTGTTACATAACACTAGCAAGGATCAAAGTAATTCTATTTATTTTGTTTACTAGTGTCAAAAGAAGAAACAATAAGGAAATAGTCTCCTTAGTTTATGTGACTAAAAGAAAAAAAACTATTGATTAAAAAATGCTTTTGCTTGTAATCAAATGAGCTGGAATTTCACAAATTGTTATCGTTTTGCTAACTCATGCGGTTCATTGGTAAAAACTAATAGAGACATTTTCTTAATAATCGAAGTAAATGTCAATCATATTTAAATGGGTCTATGGAGGTTGTAGGTTAAATTTCTACTTTTGTTATAGAACATGCTGCCGAAATACTTAAATGTTTATGAAGATTTGAATAGACTATTACTTTTATGCTTAAATATGAACTGGTGGATAAGCAATTAGTCAAATAAGAACATGCACGAAATTGGTTTATTTCAAGCTTAGAATTGAAATTTTCGGGTTCAGTGTTACGTACCAATACCAATGAAGAAAGACCGTAACAGATCCTGGTAACAGTAAAAGTTTTGAAAAGAAGTTTTACGAAAAGTAAAAGTGTATGATGCCAAATTGAATAAAAAATGATGGAAATTTCAGGACGAAAACTTTTTAACAGTTGAAAACTCTGAGAAACTTTAAATGCCTAACGTTTGTGATCAAAAACTCCTCAACAACTACACTGTAAAAAATCTCGGAAAACTCTCTGAATATACAAAAAAGTTTTCCGTAATACACAGATTCGTACGCCCTCCGCAGTTTTCTGCTATAATCAGAAACGTTTCCCGTTTAGCAAGAAAGTAAGAGTCGATGCATGCGCAGATTACACGGCAATTTTATAGTCCAGCAGCAAATCTAAACTGAAACTTTCGAAAGCACGCAATGAAAACAAGTGCTGACTCATGTATGCGAAGTAACACTCATCAAGGGGATTAATAGAAGTTTTGTTCCTCGCATGAATTCACTGAAGATAATTTTAAAGTCTTATATTTTCTTGCTTATGTATCGTCATGAGATTGAATTTGAAGCTATGTCACTTATTTTTAAGTACGAAGTGCAAATTCTCGACGCATGCTCGCGGAAGGAATACAAACTGAAATTAAAAACCAAATAACTGCCTAGAGGACGCCATGTAAATTCATTGCGTCGCATAACTTGTGTAGGTAATTTACTTTTTTCTTGGATACTTTTCTTCTTTCTACCAAATGGGTAATTTTTGTTGGCAGAATTTTATTCTGTCATAAAAATCACCTTTTTGGTGACCAAAGCCTGCAAAAGACCACCACCGACGAATAGGTAAGTCGCTTTGCAACTCTATTACTTTAAAGAGATTTAGTTCATATAAAAAAATTTAAATAAGTGTTATTGTGTACTTTGTTTTTATGTGTCAATCTCAGTTAATATTTGGCTGAACATTTATGTATCAAGCATTATGAATTAAATGTAATAATATGCAAATTGTCAGGTTTGATAGTTCGTCTTTAAGGTTGCATGTTTTCATTCTCTTGTAAACAGTGTAGCTAGATTGTATGAAGTAAAAAAAAAACTATCTCTTGTAATTAGGAACATAGTGCTTCAGTATTATCTAAATGACGATATCTCTTTAAATATTTGCATTAGCGAAACGCTTTAAATTAGTTAAATGTGTATTAATTTATTTAACAAATAAATACATGTATGTATTTAAAAGTGTCTTCATTTTTTTCGTTTTACGAGCCTCAATTTTACCAAAAGCAAAAAAAAAGACTTAATAAAATAATTTTGTATTTTTACACCATATTAAAGTATTTGACTTATAATTCATATGATACTTTGATTTATAATGTATATGATACTTTGATTTATAATGTATATGATACTTTGATTTATAATGTATATGATGTTGCTTTTTCGAGGGGGGGGGGGTGCTTCATAGCATTTTATGGGTGCACCATCACTCTTATGGTGGGGGGGGGGGTATTCTCGTATATATGAAATGGAATAATCATGTAATAGAGTTCAATGTTTTAATAAATAAAATATATAAAATATTTTGCGCACACTGTAAAAATAAAATCAGTAACCTATTTTGAATAAGTATTTATATTTGTGATGAGCTGGAAAAGGGGCAAGAACAGAAGAATCAACCCGAATGGTTCTAGCAGGGGGACTTGGTGTCATATTTAAATTCATCAATTTCTCTGTTGGTACTTTTCGGTACACTTTGTTCGTCAGAGAAATTGACTTGAGGTGAACGAATTCCGGAACGCGAAGGGTAGGTAAGTCCTGTCAAATTTTATCCGAAGATAAAAGCCATCAAGTTTGATACAAGATATGTTTTTAAGTTCTGCATTAAAAATACAATATGTTGATAGTTTTGTCTTGAAAATATTGAGAGAAAAACTGAAGTTTAAGATTGTTTAACAAACAATCCCCACTTTTCAGAAGGTACCCCCACTCCAATTCCCCGACGATTTTGTGATTAGGAGTGAAACTAGTAGATTATTTCATAATTTTTCAAAAATTTATAACTGTGCATATGTTATGCTGTTAACCATGCTATTTGTCATTAGAAATTCCAAAAAAAAAAAAAAAATCCACGAATGATTCTAAAATTGCTTGTATTATTGCTCTTAGATATGAAAGAATTGAAACTGATATGGTATGCAATACTATAATAAAGAATTATATTTTAGAAAAAATCACGGAAAAAGGATTCCGAAATTCTCGGAAACGTTTTTGAAAATTGTTTGAAGAATTCCGAAATACTCGGAAACGTTTTCGAAACTTTCATGAACCACAGCTGCACAGAATACTCAGAAACATTTCTGGAAATTACGGAAAGAGGATTCCGAAATACTCAGAAACGTTTCTGAAAATTACGGAAAGAGGATTCCGAAATACTCAGACACGTTTCTGGACATTACAGAAAGAGGATTCCGAAATACTCAGACACGTTTCCGGACATTACAGAAAGAGAATTCCGAAATACTCAGAAACGTTTTCGAAAATTTCATGAACCGCAGCTGCACGATATACTCAGAAACGTTTTCGAATTTTTTTTACAGTGTAGTAGCTCTAAGGACGTCTCTATCAGCATTGACGATGTACAGCATAACTAAGGAAATGTGTCTGGACTGAACTGCATAAAAATGACAGAATTTGAGTGAAAGCTATTTCATGACTGGGAGCTCTGAGGACGGCCAACTCGCAAAACTGTTTTTCTATTGAAATGCTTATGAGCTATATTTTCTGAACGAAATTTTTTTTCAACATAAAACTCTGATTAGACCAAACTCCAAATGCCACATAGCTTGTGAAATGCTTATGGGCTAAACTAGGAACAGAAATTTATGATAAAAAAAACTCCTCCCCAATTAGAAGTTCTGTGGACGTTTTAGCTTTGATAATGTACAGCACAGCTTGTCGCTGGGCTGAATTTCATAAAAATATAGAAATTTCTGATGTAAAGCTATTTTAGAATTGGGAGCTCCCTGGGTGTCCAACTAATAAAACCGTATAGTTCATGATATGCTTAAGAGTTAATTTTATAATGGAAGGTTTTTCTGAGCGAAAGTTCATCAACAACTTTAAACTTTGAGGCTGTCAAACTCTTAATACCACCTAATGTATGAAACGCATATGGCTTAAATTTATCAAAAGTTAGGAAAATAAAACAATCGTTATGCATGTTCAAATGAATGCATTAAAATATGAAACCTTTGAACAAAGCTATTGAAAGGAAGCTTCTAATTCTAACAATTCACACCCTGAGGACCATATATCACGCCATTTAAACGCATCAACCTCCTATTTTTCACCATCAGCTAAATCATCGCGACACAACCTGATCGTGAACCGCCAACTTTTGGAAAGGATATGAATCATCCAAACCCAGCTTAAGATCGTCTGCAACGAAAGTCTACACAACGGATGAAAGTCAACAACTAAACGGGCGTTGTTCGACAGAAATCGTGGAAGGGTGTCGACTTATTCTCTTTAACCCAATTAACTCGGGCCGTAGTGGTGGGTGGATGGCCGTCTGCAAGGATAACGAAGGGATAGTAGCCTGAGAAAACAGTGCAAAGAGGTAAGGTGGTCATTTGCATACAAACGAACATCGACATGCGACCAGGATTGCGAGGGTGTGTGAACAGGAGGCATCGTGTTGCATATTAATTTCTAATCAAAAGGTTTTAAAGCAAGCGCAATTGCAAAAATACTGAAGGTTAAAAGTATAAAGAAAGAGTGTGCAGTTTCTTCTAATTGTCTTTATTTTGTGAAAATTATACAGCTTCAAAAGAAATTGGGCAATTTCTTGTTACGTAACAGATTAAATTAAACTGCACATTATAGCATAACTAAAACGCAGCACAAGTGTTCAAAACTTTTACTATGCAATGTTACGCTATTTAACGATTCTGTACGACTTGCCAAACCACAAAAAGTGACCTTGGTCTGTTTTGAGTAAGAAGGTCAGCTAAAACACGGGAACAGTATTATTTTCAATTTTAAAAAATTCAACCATTTTATATAAAAGAGAATAAACACTAATCAAACGAAATGTATTTTTGAGTTAATGTAAAGCTACGTATGCTATAAAGATCGTATTCATCAGGTTTATGTGGATTGTTTTTGAAGGTTCTAGCAGGTTTAGACATTTCTACTAAAGGAAGCACACTTCGTTTCATATAAACGTTTAAAACGTTTATATGAAACGAATGGTTGCACGATGGAGAACATTATGCAACCATTTTAAAACGTTTAAACATTACGTTTGGTATTTGGGTACACAAATCTATTTACCTTCTCTGATTTACTACTGTTTGCTTTTGAGTTTCAAATGAATGATGGATTGATCATTAGTAAACGATTGATCCCTAAGATTGAAGGAGTCATTATGCTAACATAATTAATCGTTCTCAAGTCAGTGGTAGCTTGTTAACTTTTTTACTTATGTTGGGCATAATTAAGCAATAGTAAGAAGAAATTAAAATACTACTTTACTAATATTTATCGTGTAATCCCATTTACTTTTTCATATTTATTGCTTTATTTACATACGTATATCTATTCATATTAGAAGTAAATTTATTCAATACTCATATGAATTTAAATAAATAAATTGAAATAAATTTATGAATGCATACAGTTAGGGAATAAAAAATTATATTAATATTTTATCAGTAATTCTAGCTAATGAAAAAAAGAAGTAAAAATATGGAAGGAGAAGCACATGCAAGAAAAGATTCGTACATCTGTCAATGACGAAAATCAGTCAAAGTTACAGATACATTTAAATCCCTTGAAACGTTTAAGTAATTTATAAACTTTCAAAAAGACGGAAAAATTTTAAAGCCAATAAAATCTGACTCAACTCTTGCGTTGCATCTTAAACGCCTTTCTGAAGAGCCTTGCGGAACGCTTCTATCGCCAAACCCCACGAGAGCTTTATTTTGGGGACGCGAGCTCAATAGCACGGAACACTTTATTTCCAATAAAAATATCCACAAAACGCCCATTTTTTATATTGATAGATTTAAAGTGAGCGTACATTATGACATAGTGCTAATGGAATAGCAAAATAGATCCCACGGATAATCAATCAAAAGGTAAAAGGAGAGGGTTCAGAAAGTCAAGAGTAAGCTCCATCTGAGCAAAAGAATAAAATTAATGATGCCCTATACAAGTAAAAAACTTCACAAGCCATCACCGACTTGAGAATGATTGATTGCGCTAACAGAACAACTCCTAAATAGTTCACATTCTTACACTGACCCATCGTTGACTAATGATGAAGCCATCAAAAATTTCAAACTCGATGGTCAAACATCGGCAACAAATGATTCCAGAAGATAGGACAACCTCAAGTGTAACCGCGAGTAGGAGGAAGTGTTGGTACAAGCAAACAAAATATCTCAGGCGATCCTATTGTTATTGAATTCGCAGGCGAAAGTAGGACGCGAGTGTCTTGCATGCTAAGTTGTCCACGATGGCCGTTGAGTTCAAAAGTCAAGCAGATCTCCACCCTTCACACCGAAAGGAAAAGCATTTGTCTTCGGCGGGAATGATTCCTGATGGTAATTTGCAATTCCCACAGGGGATAAAAGAAATTTTTGAATTATACAACGGTGGCCGCATTTCTTTAGCCACATTTGTCCTTCGGAAATGAATACAAACCTACAAATGGCACGAACAAGAAATTCACCATGTTTGTTTGTACAATATGTGTCCGCCCTTTATTTAGTAGATGTCTAGTGAAACGAATCCTTGCAGACTAATTGTCTGAGTACTAGCACAGCGAATACAATAACGTTAACTAGAAAAAGCAATAGGAATATCGTGATGCAAAATGTACACTATAGTTCGGGTAAACCTAACCTGGCAGAATGTGAAGGCTACGTAGATTTTAATCGCAGCATTACGACTCTGCCAGGTTAGGTTAGCCCCAACTATAGTTTCCTTCGAGAGTCGATATTAACTTGCAAGTGCAAGAAGTTAAAAATATACCGTGATACTTGCATATTTGTTTCTTTTAGCGTACTCACAGCATTTATGTTAGTTAAATTTAAGATTTAATATTGAGAAAACAAAACAGCTTTAAATGCAAAAGCAAGAAAGAAAAATAAATTGCTGTAAATAAGATAGAAATCATGCAGAAAAAAATTGAAACAAGTTCAAATAATAGAAAATATTTTACCTAATATTAATCGTCAGCTGACGCAATTTTCAGCAATTAGGTTTCCTAAAGAGAGAAGTAAATATTAACAAAGCAACGTAAATATAGACATTCAAGTAAAATCAATTCAATACACAAAAAAGCAAACAATTATGTATGCAACAAACATTCGGTAGTGTATTTCAATGGGAAAAAAAAGAAAGTGTCCAAAGATTTATTTTTTGCATGATGCGAAATCCCAGTTAAATCAGAACTTTTATCAACATTTATTTTCTTACTTCCATCCATAAAAATCACATTTCAGTTCTAATTTAATAAACCTTTTTTCACCTTAAGAATTTTGTTTTACATTATATGAAATTACAATAAACTATGAAATGTTTGGTTTTGTTTTATGAAATAATAATTTCACTCACATAAAAGAAATTTCGTTAGCAACACATTTTACTAAAATCTGTTTTTAGTTTTATGTGTTATGAACGTGTACATTCGTATTGATTCTACTGAATACTTTCAAAGAAGAATCATTCTGTTGTCAGCTTCAAAATATTAGTTCAAGATCAAGATAAATAGCATCATTTCTCATACCATAAAGTTAGTTAAGTGTGCCTAAATTTCATTTCAAGTTTTTAAACGTGTCTTAGTTTTATAAAATCATTTAGTATAAAACAAAATTTCAATATTATGTTCTGATTGCACCCAATTCGGCTTTTATTTTCATACGATTTTAAAGAGTAAGAACTTAAACGAGTTTGGAGTCATTACATCAAACCAATATTGATCGAAATTATTAACAGATTTGCTTCTTCAAATGTTTGAATTATATCTCAAAATTAAAAAAAGAGAAAAATATTGCAATAACAAAACAAGAATTTAACAAAACAGAAATAATAAACATGCATGCTATGGCACATATGTATGGAAAAACGTGTTCGCATATGAAACAAAGCAATTTCGTCTCTCAGCTGCCAAGAAATACTTCAAAAACACAAGTACTTTAAATTGAAGTACTATTCTCGAAATACGCATGAACAGGATTTGTGTTTCCAAAATCAAACTTCCTGCAACAATGGCAGAAATCATCACAAACAATTCAGACTAAAATTTGAGCTTAAGAAAAAGAACAGCGTTGGAGAATATAAACGAAGTACTCTTTACTTTCCACCAAGATTCTTCTAATATTCCTTTCTACGAGGGGATGGCCTAAAAAAGAACGTGCATCTTCTAAAAGTGATTTGTTCTTTTCCTCTTCAAGATGGAGCAAGATCCCGAAAAACATCGTTGCGTGTAATTAAATAAAATGCGGTGCACGCGATTCTTCGGGAATTTTAATTTCTTTCCCCGCTGGAGGGAAAACTTTTTACCCGCTAGGGATTACTTCAGAAAAAAGGGGAAAAAAAGATTGCTCTTCTACCTGGTACGAGAAAAGTGCGTGCAAGGGGCTCAAGTGGGAAAAGCAGGGTTAAAAAATGGCAAAACTGTAACCGAAAAAATTTTTCGAATCCTCTCAGGTAAGGAAGAAGTTTTTAACCTTCTTGTTTTTATGTCAATTTCTTTGTTTTCGTATTTTTTTTTCTGTGTATTAACGCGGCTTAGAATATTTTGTGGCGGTAAAAGCTCGCCTGGGTATGGTGCTCATCTATCTCCATACCCTTTGGTTAAGCGCTTTCGACGCGCGATGTTCAAAAACCCCCTTCGGCCTGATCGAAAGAACATTTCGAGCTCTGCTGAGACTGCGGCAATAAAACGTTCGGATTTTTCTTTCTTACCTTGGTTTTAGTGAGGGAGCGGTAATCTGAACCGAAGTCTTATTTCGAATTGTAGAATTCCTTTGGAACGGATAGAAAGCAAATCGCGTTCTAAAATATCGGTTTCGTAGGATTTGTGCCGAAGGGACAAAAATGTTGTTTTGTGAGAGAGCGTTGGGGAAAACAACTTTGGGGTAAACATCGACATAGAAAGTGGGAAAGGAGAATTCTTTTAAGTTTTGTTCTTCAGAAATTCTTTTTCCCCAAGTTAAATACATTCGATGAAATGGAACTTAAAAAATGTTCAAAGCTTTGATTCGATCGTACCAGATTTATGTGGTTTGTTTTTAGAAATTCTAGCAGGTTTGGAGTTAAAATGTGCCAGTAAGGAATTAAACTCCTGGCTTATTTTTTTAGGCTGTAATAAGCGATGTATTTGGAAGCAAAATCATATAAAAGTTTACTAATTGAAATATTTCTCAATCATTACATAGTTCACTTAAAAAACGCTTTATGAAAATGAAGTACAGCATGTTTTTCAAATCGGCTACGATGATATATTCAAAACTTTCCGAGTTATATTTAAAAACTAAGAAAAGCAATTAAAAATTTAGAATAATAAGGAATTGAAACAAACACAATATATATATATATATATATATATATATATATATATATATATATATATATATATATATATAAACCTCCCACAGGTTAGTATAAATTGTTTGGCCCCTTCAATCGTAATATCAATCCTAAATTGATTGTTCTTAAGCATTTTCTGAGTATAAAGTAATATTCTCTGATTAGAGATAAAACTAGTGGCTGTTAAATAAGGGTTATGTAAACATCTTATTTAAACATTATTTCTGGAAAAGACGTCTGCTCTTTTAAAATTGGGGCCATGTTGAAAGCTGACCAAGTTGAGATATTCCAGAATCAAGTTTTTTTTTTTTTTTGCAGTACTAACATATCAATAATGAAGCAAAAAATCAATTGATCAATCATATTTTGTAAAAATGTACTTAAAACATGAATATTGTCAAACATACTCATCCATATGTAACTATGCATAAAGTTACATGCAAATTATGTATGTTTTTCTATTACGTTTCGTTACATGTGGACACACGGTTGCACAAAGAACACGCATTGGTTCTTAATGCAAGTCATTTGCAATTCAGATCTTTTGAAATTTCCATAACCAGCTAACTACCGTGTCCATCCCTAAAACAACCCTTGTCAAGCCAACTGAAACGAGATTGAAAAATCATTTTGTTTACGAAAGATTGTTTCGGGCGCAAAGCATTACTCATCCCATCTATAACATCAACGACAGATTAACCGACTTTTGCGAAGTAGGTAACAAAGAAAGTAGGAAGGTGGGAACTTTTGTTTTGATGAGTAATTGCCTGAATAGAATTATGCAAGGTTCCTTGTAAGCTCTGGGAAGATTAACCTGGATTGCCCGGACAGAGAAATAACTAATCGATTTCATTTTCTCAAAGAACAGAATGTCTTTGGGATGTTCATTTTGTGACCTCTGTATACAAGAAGCTGTCAAAAAAGTATCATATTCTAGTGTTTAAATCGAAAGTTCCAAAGAACTAATTTGTTAGTTGATGCAGGGTACAGTAACCCAATATGACGGTACTTTCTAATATGGGATATAATAGCTTGGTACCTATGTACAGTAGAAGCTCTCTTATCCAGTCTCTGTCTGTCCAGATCTGCGTTTTATCTGGATCAAATTTCTAGAGTAAAAAAAAGGCAGATATTCACACAAGTAATACTTTTTAAGAATGATAGCTGAAGTATAAGTGTACCAAAAATTTGCTTTTTATTTTGATTAATTGTAGAACTTCAGCATAAGTGGCCATGCTTTCTTGGAGCATCAGTCCGATACCACTGCAGCTGAACGATAATTGATAAAGTATTTAACTGAATAACATAAATGACAAAGTGCGGATTGTGAGAAAGAATCCTATATATGTTTTCTATAAAGCACTGTTTTTTGCTGTAATAATCGGTTCATTTGTTTATTTAAGAATTTGTTTTGCTTTTCGCCCATATTAACCGGATTATTCTGATTTTCGTTTATCTGGATTGTCTTTGGACTCAGTACAGATAGGCGAAGTTGTACTGTTTGTTTTTACAGTCAACTCTCTATAACTCGAAGCCTTGCAACTCAAATATTCTTTTGTATTGAAGTTTCCTTTGGGTCCCAAACTCTTGAAGAGGCTGTGAGAACTTGACGCAACTCGAAATCAGGAAGTTAAATTTTCCTCTTACTATTATTATTATTATTTTCTCTAAGACCATTTCAGATGTAGGTGCGAAAAACAAAAGGCATACTATATTCGGTACTTTCATACCCAACCTGCTGCAAAGCTTGCAGAAATTATTTGCCATATCACGATTATCAAAATACCAATCATTCAAAAATATTGATTTTAAAATGCAGAAAAAAAAATTTCGAGTCTTGCGACACGTGTTATAAGCTACGGCTGAAAGAAAAATATTTTTAAAATAAAGAATTTATTATGCCTCTTTTTAAGATTTTGATTTATTGTGAAATTTACTTCTGCATGAATTAGTAATTAAATGAGGGCGTTAACCTTTTTTATGGTTCGATGTGCTATGGGACTATGTATGTGATTTGATGTAGTTGTTCGCTTAGTCACAGCAAATGACCTACTCGAGCTACGTTGAGGCACAATGTGCAGTGGATTTACGATCAAATTGAATTACGCCCGCCTGAATTTTTCACTGTTTTCTTAAGAGCCCATTCTGCTCATTGAGCTCTTGTTTAGGATTGGCAATACTATGGATATTGATTTTTCTAATGGAAATTTTATTCCGACTATCCGGAATCTATCCACGACCAATCAATGGAAACCTAACAAGCTCTACTTTTTTTTTTAAAGCTTAAAAGTTTCCAAGCGAGTTAAATTTTGCAAGCATAGCATACATTTTGCTTTTTACGATGCTCACAAAACTGAACATACTAATCAGCATATTTTGCTTGAAACTGAATTTTCAGACAATTCCAACTTAACCAAATAACTTTAAAATGCAAATCCCTTTCATGCAAAAGAATCAAGTAGTGCTTCGTATTTGAAAAAAAAAAAAAAAAACACACACACACACACACACACAAAACGTTGATTAAATCAATATTTATCTTTTATGTAATTAATTTATCAAGCAGAATGTGTAACGTACATAATTGACTTACAGATGTAAAGGGAAAAAATCTTCCGATATTGCCTCAAGTGCTGTTAACACCATCAACAAAACTCCGCTACTTTATTCCACAGTAGAGTGATGAATAAAAACTGGTTTACTTAAGAAGTTTGATGTTTTTTGCTCGATAAAATCTATCATGGCAAAATTTTCAACAAGAGAGGAAATAAATTTCACTTTATACTTTCAAACAAAAAAGTAGAAAAACTCATTTTACGGCCAAACGTGTCTTGTCTACTGTCTCGGGGCATCAAAGTTTGTCCAAGCACGAAAAATTATACTTTCAGATGAATGTTCTAAAAAAAAGGGAGAAAACTTTTGATTTAAACATTATTTGGTCGACTTTTTTCGTTTAATACCGACTCAGGGGGAAATTTTTATAACGCTCAAGAATGCGAAAAATTCTGATGAAAAAAAGAGGCTTTGTTCTAAATCGAAATGCATTAACTTCCTCTTCAAAGATATTGGAGAAGGGAGGTTCCTCTTTTAAATTGTTGATTTAAGCGGCAAAGTTTTGAGGGTGCATTTAAAATTGGAAGAAAAAACAACAACTTTTTTTTGTGAAGATTTTTTTTTCCTTTGAAAAATTTGAACACAGTCAGATTTATGTTACTTCAATTTGTATTTCACGATTTGTGTTTATACTATGCTAACAGGATCTACAATTCAGAATTTTAATTTTGGGATTTCCTCCAAGCTTAATGTATTCCATTCCAAATAATTTCCAAGAAGAGAAATGTCGGTGAGAACCTCGCCATTAAGATCAGAATTTTAGCTACTGACTAATTAATTGAATACGTTGAAGCAATAAGTTTGTTGATTACTGCGTCAAACTACTAGTGTGTAAAAATGGCTGAGATAATTAGTTGCAGCAAAAAAAAAAAAAAAAAAAAAAAAAGATGACTACTATGTCAACATGTAAGTGTGTAAAAATACAATTCGCCAAATTTAACCGATCACTAATATATCCCACAGAATATTTAAGACACGCAAATTGCAAAAACTTCAAAACACTTGACTTCAAAACGTTTTTAGAGATTTTTGGTGGAAAGGGGCTAACAACAAGTTCATAAAACAATTAGTTCAGCGTAACAAAAGCTTAATCAAATAATGTGAATTTTATTTCCTTTTTAAAGTTATCTTCTTCTTAAACATATCTTCCCAATGTTCCAAAACATGCAATGTTTAGTCAATACTTTTCGTGAGGAGATTATGTTTCATATGATCTCTATTTCATATTCTAACTCTCATAAATTGAAATTATAAACTTGTTTAAGGGAATATTTTTACATAAAATGTATGTAGGATATTAGAGCATTTTAACTTTACTTTTGCTTGAAAAGCAAAATAAGGATAATATAATCTTTACTAATAATAAAGCTGAAAGTCTCTCTGTCCGGAGGATGTATGTAGGATGTCTGTGACGCGCACAGCGCCTAGACCGTTCGGCCGATTTTCATGAAATTTGGCACAAAGTTAGTTTGTAGCATGAGGGTGTGAACCTCGAAGCGATTTTTCGAAAATTCGGTTTTTTTCTTTTTATATTCTAATTTTAAGAAACTTTTTCCGAGCAAATGATCACAACGTGGAATAGTAAATTACGAAATCATCATAACGTGGAACCGTAACATGGGCGAGTCATTTAACATAGTCAATTGGCGAGAAATTCATCCTCCATTATTTGTTAATATACAGGCGAACCAAATGACCTTTTAATTTTCTACTACGGGCAAAGCCGTGCGGGTGCCACTAGTTAAGAATAAAAATAAAAAAAAAACAAAAGGACAATAAGAGAAAGAGTAATTTTTCCTGTTCAAAAACAGATTGTAATATAGCTACTACTAAATGACACTTAATAAAAAAAAGCAAAAATGTTTTTCGATGACTAATAATATTTAAGCTATATCCGGAAATCTTTGATAAATTGTTTAGACAATTTCCCCAAATTTAACGTAGCAACCAGACAGTTTGTTTTGTTATCAAATGTGATATCACATTTAAATGCGATATCGTATCGCAAAAAAGTTAAATGTTGTATAGCTTAACGTAGTGTTTCTTAAATTGTGTTCCGCGGAACCCAGGGCTTCCATTTAGATCAATCAAGGATTCCAGAAACTCATTCTTTATTTTCCTTTCTTTTTAGAAAACATAAATTTAAAAAAAAAATCAAAACACAAACTTAAATTTTAAAGTTTTGTTTGTGTCTTGAAAATTTTGTTTTCAAACTTGCTTTCAGATTTATTTTTTGTTAATTTTTGAAATTACGTTTTGACACTAAAAGATTTTGTTAGAAATAATTTTCACTTTGACTGAAAATAAAACATTTAAGGAATGTTGCTTCAAACTATACTATTTACGAAAAAACAAGGGTTCCACGAAAAAACTGGTCATTTAAAAAGGTTCCACTCATTGAAAAAAAAAAGAAACGCTGGCTTAACGCATAAGAAACGTTGCTGTAGCGAAGACAGGTTGTTTTTTCTGCACTCACACTATGCTGCCTGAGAAACAACTTTTACAGAACTCATCTCTTTACACACAGGCGTCTAGGAGAGAAACTCTAAATGTCTCAGAGGAGTGAAGAAAATTCCACAATGATTTTAATTCAGGATGCTTAAATTTACAATCATCTCACTGCAGTGATTCAAAAACCAGCCATCGGGAGCCTTTAGTATGACTATTTGCCACTGGGCGATCAACAAAGGATTTACGCAGATCACAAGAAATCTGGTGATATTGAGGCAGTTGAGCAGCAATCTTATACCCCTTGTATCTCTGGAAGAATGTGTGGACTATTTTTTTTAGTCGCGATTGGCTGCCGAATATCTGACGTCATCTCTAGGCTCGTACACTGCAACGCTATTTACTTTAAAGTAGTCGTGTCCCCTGTCGTGTATGTGTTGTTTGATGCTTGTGCCTTGTGTCCAATAAAATGTTCGATGTTCCGAAATCAATGCCTCTGAAAAACTTAAACAAAAACTTTAACAGAAACAAAGTTTGATTGTGTTTCATCGTGACAGTGTGTAATACTGCAAATAGTATTTTTCAAGGGTATGCAAGAAATTTTACAAATCCAGTTATAATTTTACAGCAGAACAGGAATATTTTGAATGAAATAATAACTTATTTCTGGTGTAAGAATTATTGCGAATGTTTCCAAGAGAAAATGTGTCTTCCATTCAACAGAGAAAATTAAAACCGCACATAGCATTTGCTTAAATTCAAAAATATTATTTTTAATCAGACAAAAAGATGCGACAGAAGTTTGTATAATATTTATAGCAGTCGAAAAAAATAACAAAAACTTATGAATGAAGTGCTGATATTTTCTTTTATGGAATCCTATTGAATAAAAACTTAACTAAGACGGGAGTAAAAGAAGAAAAAAAAAACAAAAAAAACTCAACCCATTAAATTCCATTTCTCCTCTTCGTCTTTCGTTAAACTTCTCCATGCACTGTGCCACACGAAACAAAATGTAGATAATAAGAGAGGAAAAAAACTGGAAAAATAACAAACTTAATAACAATAAAACTTGAAGAGCCCAGATGTTCCCTTACGTAAAAGAAGGAAACCTTCTAGTTTAACGACGCATCGGACAACAGCGGCCTTTGTCAGGCCCGTAATCAAAGGACAAACATAAACGAATACAGCGTAACTCGTGCAAAGGCTCTGTTCTTTGTTACAGCTCCTCTTCGTGATAGACCGAACAAAAACAACTGCCGATCGTTACGCGATAAATGGTTCGGTTTTCTTCGGGAATTGTCGGGATCGCCTTAGAAAATGCCAAAGCAGTTTTCTTGTTTTTTCTTTTTTTGGAAGAAATGAAAAACGGAGGGCTTTGGTTGATGTTAGGTGGTGTAAAGAGCTATGAGATAGAAAATTACTTGATTGGGTCCACGCAGAATTGAATTATTTTGAAGGTCTTGATGCGACTGGGGGTAAGAGAGAGATTATGAGGATTGTGACAGCATATTACCTCCTTAGTTACTATTGTTGTGTATATATATATATATATATATATATATATATATAATTTCTCATATGTTTTAAAAAATGTATTCACATTTTCAAAACTTGCTGCAAATGCTCTCTGTATGTCAATATGTTTTCTACAAGCTCTCAGAATATATAAATAACTTCCTTTTTTCCACGGGCTTCAGTTAACAGCTTTTACATGCAATAGCCCAACAGATCGGTTATGACATTCAGAAATTGCAGTCTCAGTTGTTGTTATACTCATTAGTCTGGAATAGTCAATAACCATGCTGGGAGCAGATGTCATCACATTCAAGCTGAGAGTGCCGAAAAACTAGCAGCTAAAATAAGTTTAGTACATCAGCGAGAGAGCCCGCAGCTTTGGCATGGTTCAACTCGTCAACTGATGGCAAAGCTTGGGTAGCCGCCCTTAAACCACTGTTATGGCAGAACTACATGAAATGCACCGACAGACATGTTATGTCATCCAGAGACTGCAGTTTCGTTCTTGTTATGGCATCCACAATGTTATGAAGTCCATGAATGTTATGGAGTCCAAGAAGATTCAGTCGAAATGGACTTGATCCAGTTTAGATCTAAATTCCTCATATGCAGAATTGCTTTCTAAAAGCAAAACTTCGTGCTCCGAAATAGTTGATGAAAAAGAAAATGAGCGAAAATTTAGTCGTAATTCGCTCATCGTTCGTTTAGTTGCAGATTCTTTTTGGTTTTCTTCAGCATTTAGAAGAAAAACTGGTCATCATTCCATCAAAATAAAAAGAATTTAATTTGCTACAAGATATTTTCCACCGTTAATTTCTAACGCCCCCCGCCCCTCTCAAAAAGGAAAAAAAAATACATAGCTGCAACAAAAATATCGAAAATAATAGTATCTTGCATACTCGGTTTGTTTGTTTACATTCAAGGGCTTGAAACAGAAATATTTTTTGATATTCTGTCCATTTTATAATTTTCATTTAAAAATTTACAGGAAGGAAAATTCATCGTCATACCTTTCCCGTCAAACTGAACACTGTAATGAAACAAAACTCCGCCTAATAACACAACGAAAACTATTACATTTTAAAATAGTCATAGCAAACAATTTCATTTTCCCGAGTTCTTTTCTCCCCCGCCACGCACCCCGCCTATTCGTTGTTCCTTTCTTCTACGTTCCCGTTTCTTGTTGCTCGTTATAAATATCTTATGACTTCCCGAAAACTATGACAAACGCGCTCCGTAAAAAAATATCGGAGGAAGAAAAACTCGCAGGAGAATGCATCTTGTGTCTTTTCTCCTCCTTTTCTTTGCGAAAAAAATGATAAAAGATAAAAACTTGAATCCGTTCCCCAGCGACGGAAAATCATCCGAAACATTTTAATCGAATGTCAAAATGTCAGGAACAGAAACGAACGCTCGGATTAGGTTTTTCCCGCTTCGTCCGTTCCTTTCGCTTTTCCGCAACAGGAGTTTCTGGAAACCTAAGAATGCGAAACTCGCGCCAGATGACTCGATATGCAGGCTGGAACCAACCCATTACGCCTAAATTGCGCAATTGAAATCGGGGTCTGACGTGACCACAATCGCTTGAAGAACGGGGAAAGAAATGTATTAAAAAACATTCAAACGAAATTAGAGATTTCTAAATTTTGAGCGTTCGAAAATCAGTGAACAACAAAAATAAATGTGCTAAAGTTCAAAAATGATAAGTTTAATAAGCCTTGATATTTTTTTTTTGTTCAGAACTATGTTATTTTGTAGTGTATTGAGGAAAAAGAAAAGTGTACGAAACAAGCATGTCCATAACAAAAATGCAATAAAAATTTCATAATTAAATATTTAAAGAACAGAATGGAAAAAAAATGATGACACATGTTAAACTAAATGCATAAATCATAAAAATAAAAAAGTGAGAGGGAAATAGAAAGAGAGGGAGGGAAGGGGGGGAGGAATACCCAAAGACCTAATTTGGAGATAAGTGCCCCATTTTTGGCCTTCAATTAAGATCCATAAGCTTTACTAGGTAATAACAACATGAAATGTTGGAGTAAGCCATTTCCATTATTTATATATAAGCAGTACATAAGTTTGGTATCGAAAATTTGGAATTAGAAATCTCTTAAAACTTACTGGGTTGAAGAAAGTGGCAAGGATACGCCGAAGGTCTTAGGTTTTATAAACTTTTGCAATTTCTGAAGCAACGTTATTGTTGAGTTAGGTTTAAGCATAGAGTGCAGAATAAGTTTTTTTTGAACCAAAATGTCTAGAAAACTGGAACTTTATGTGATAAACTCCAGCTGTTTTTAAAGTCAATTAAAACAGGAATAGGTAGTAGGATTCAAATTGCAGCGTAATAGTTATTGCAAAATATATTTAGTATTTAATATATCTCATTATGGAATCGTAGAAATCAATCCTCAAACTGAATTTCAGATGAAATTTTGTCACAAAAAATTTGCCAAGCTTTATTACCAAAAGTTAATACAAGCGATATCTTTAGACCTTGGGCTTAATTTGCACGGTAGCTATCGGTAGCTCAATTCTAATACTTTGGGTCAATTTATGGGATTTTTTGCACATTAAATGGAATTCACAGTACATACGTATGAAAATGAGTGATTGACACTGTAGGGTTTCGCACTTTAATTAGAAATTAATTCGAGTTCAGATCTTAACTAATATGAGCAATTAAATTAAGAAGTTCTAGAAATCGCCGTAGAATTACCACATGTCTGCTTTCCTAAACTTGTTCAAGCGATGTATACTTTGGTGATGTACAAAATAGGTTACTTTTCAACTAGGAAAATAAAAATATCATTTTTTTTTAAATATTTTTTATTTTACAGCTTTGTATAGCTTATTGCTATGCAATTTAAACACATTTACTTTTTTTGAGATTAATAGTTTTTTTTTTATTACGTTTAACCGGTGGATTATTTTTTTGCATTTTATCTTTATTTCAGTTAGTTTTTAAATAACAGCTACATATTACACTTATACCGACCTAAATCTTTCGTTGATAAGTATAAATGATATTCTCTCAATGAAAAATTTCGGCAGGATTTTATTAATGTGTACTTCCATAAAACATGTTCCACAGAGGTCATGAAGAATGTTTTTTAATGTTAAATGACCAAAACGAATCTATTCCACTGGCTGAATGCATTTATCTATAAAAATATTCCTTTAGAGCAAATGCTTGTTAAATCTTTAAGCGAAACAAAGTAATTCTCCAATGTTAAAAAATTCTTTCGGCGAATCAACATCCAATGTAAGACGTATGTCTTATACTGGATCTTTTCTTCATATTCCTACGTTGGCCAAAGAATATAACGAAAAAAAAACGCGCCCAGGACGTTTCCGGATGACCGGCCCTGATGTCGCGTCACTTCCGGTACGCTTCTTTCTCGGTTGCAGTCAAGGAAGCGCGAAGAATGGAATAGAATTCCGAATACTACAACGAAAATAAGCGTATGTATTCTCTCTCAGTGCTACGCATTTAACTGATCGTGGTTTTTTCTTTTTTTTTCTTTCTTTTTTTTTTCGCATGGTCTAATGAGATTTTCGTCCTGGGAATGTTTTCCAGGGAAACCAGAGTCTCGACAATGTTTGTGAAAACATTTTTCCCTCCTTGAAGTTCTTTTGTCTTTAAATCAAATATTTTCCTTTCCCACTGATTTTAACCCGTAGGACGCAAGAAATTTAACCAATAATTTAAATGTATTTTCATCATTTTTCACTCAGTGTTTAGTTTGGAAAACAGCTATCAAAATTCATGTGATGGAAATAATTCGGGGATTGAAACTATGCTTGCAATTGTTTCAGTATTTAGTTCGTTTAAAAAAGTAAAAAAAAGAAAAAAATGACCCAACTCCTGTTTTATACGTTAAAACTTCGCCAATAAAATATGACTTTTCTATCCTACATCAACACCAATTCAAATCAAGTAAAGTCTACATTAAAATGTCTTTTGATGACATAAAAGTGATGTGGGTTTAGATCCGGAATATTGCTGGAGCTTTCCAGAATGTCGTCTTAAAGATAATAAACGCTTGTCAATGTAGTTCGATTACACAGAAACAAGATCTGTCTAAATTCAAATTCCATAAACTAATCAATTAAAAAAAATAAAATGGCAAAAATAATTTTGAAGGTGCAATTTCTGACGTTGCTTTTACATCAGATGGAACAACAATAATAGTGATGTAAATAATATATAATTTAAAAATTATTTTAAAAATGTTAGGTAACAAACTGTAAAAATAGTCTACTTCTTAAGTTTTGCGCTTGTCTGTCCAAATAAATAAATGAATAATAGAAAAAAAACCCTAATTAAGTAAAAAGATTTAAACGCACGCACAATGGGCAAGGGCAAAACAAAAGCCAGGTTTTTTTTTTACCAATGTTGTTTTCTTTATGAAGTCAACTTAAATGCAGTTCTATAAAAATGTACGCTTCAAAAATATATTTGAAAAAAACTATGTAATTAATTAACGGCGTGATGATTTTCTTCATAAATTAATTCATTTCAACTTCCCCCTCTCGTTTATGAGGAAAGCAATAAAATTATAAAACTCCAACATCAAATAACATTCAAGATTAGCGCAAATATATTACCAATTATACGATAAAAATTATCGCCGCTAAGCACGGTAGTAATTTCATTGCAGTAGAAATAATGACCATCATTTGAAAGTTTAATGGCAACAATGAATTAAGCGAATCTTTTCATTTAATTTTCATTAAAATTTGTTTCTTAACAAGCACTGGAATGGCCCTCTTACGATGTGGAAGCGATGAACAAATAGTGCAACATAAATTTTTTTGCAGAGACATTAAAAGGTGTAATAAAATGTAGCATTAATTATTTTTCAAAACTTTAAAAAGTTTTTCGGGTTGTAATTATTTACGTTTGTACTTATATAGTTGTGTTCAGTATTTTTAATTGGATATATATCTTAACGTTAAAACTGGTTTCTTTCGAATGTAGACAAGTTTATTCTTTAGCGGTGCCTGGATTCGATTTTTTACGGGTATTTTAGAGAAATGATCAGAACAGGTTTTAATCTAAAGACATCTGTTGCAGACTTGGAGTAACTCTGGAGAGCTGAGGGTAGGTACTCTTGAAATTGAAAATTTAAAAATTCAGTACATAAAGTATTTTTGTTGTTTATTGTTTTCTTACGACGCAGTTGGACGGATAATTAGTAAAAATAATACATGCTAAGCAGATATGTGTGTGTGTTTTTTTAATCCCGTTACGGAATGAATAAAACTTTTGTGTATAACTTTTCCTGTCGGACGATTTGGATTTTTATTAAAAACTTTGAAGTTAAGGTTTTTAGTTACCTGGTTATTTAAAATAACAATCTTTTCCTCATCTTTTAGTTTTGATGTTTTCTAGTAAGTTACTTTCCAATTTCAAACTGTCCCAACTGTTAATTTCAAAAGCTTCTCCCTGATTTTCCACGCAAACGCAAATTTAAAATAGCATATCGTCCTAATCTTACATCGTTGCAGCATGTCTCAGAATATCTCATCTGGATGTAAAACTAGGCTTATGTTCAGGGGCGTGCACATAAATTTTGGGGCCCGTCACAAATGACTTTTACGGGCGCCTTCCGTATTTTTTACCCTTACGCCCCTACATATATTTCACCCATCATTTAAAAATTTTTGGGCCCCTTCAGGCTCGGGCCCGGGTCAACAGGTGTCCCTCCCCTCCCCCCTGAGCACGCTCCTGCTCATGTAGTGGGTCCAAAAATCTCGGGCGACAGGTTGATTTAGATACTGAAAAAAAAAAAAAAAACTTTGTCTACTGTTTTTTTTTTCAGAAAAAGATTAAGTAAAGTAGAAGGTTTAAAGTTTCAAGAGTTAGAGTCGCTCATTTTCCCTCAAAGTCCGTAACTCTACCAATGCTTGTGGAGTCAGACTGATTTTGGAGAAAAAGGAGTCGGAGTCGATGGCTGTAAAATTTTCGGAGTCCGTCATTCCTCCTCCAAATCCGCAACCCTGTTTAAAACATACTGCTAAGACTATTTTATTCTATCAGTAAAACGTTCGGTTACTTTTACATAAATCACACTCTGTAGACATTTTAATCTTCATATAAAATGATTTTTTTCGGGAAATACCATAAGAATTAAAAAATACCACACATAATTTCAAGTCACGTTTAATCAAGCGACCAACGACGAGAAAATCTACTTTTCGTATGTCGATCCGATTTCGGTAATTACGCAAATAGCAACCACCAGACTTCCTGCGCTGGTGCTGATGGCTGAACAACCAGTGGGAGTGAAACAACTGAGTGACTGTATTCTTAACGGAAGTTCTGCCAGTTTTTTAAAGGCATTATTATTATTATTCCTCACACATGATTCTTTCTTCTAGTGTTTATCTTTTTCTTTCATTTTTTAGCCGCGGCAAAAAAGGCTACTTGGAATTTTTCCGGATGTTTCCCAAGCATGCGTCAGTGCGGATGATGTAATATCAACAGTTGCTAAACAAGTGTTTGAATCTATCGATAAAGTGGTCAGAAATAACTCACCCAAGGCTATGCTCGCAACCTGGAAAACTAAGTGCTAAAAATTTTATAAAATATGAAATGTGTGTAGTCTGTATGTATTCTCAAATAGATATTTTTTAGCACATCTACAAGAGCGTTTCACACGTTGAGGCATTAAATATCATAAATAAGTCCGAAAGCTGTAGTTGAGTGAATCTTTTCCTTTCGTGTTAGAAAGAAAGTTAACACGTTGACTGCTAACTGCGAGATAACTCGCAGATTGAGTTCTTTTTTAGGACGCCAACTACGAGTTATCTCGATCTCGTTTAGTTGCTACTTTTGTGCAGTTACGATTAAACTCGGAATATGTCAGTGCTAATATCGATAGATGGCTTCTGGAAAAATAACAAAAAATCAATCTGGCTTGCACGAACAGAATGTTTTTTAAAAAACGGACAAAAAGTATAATTATAAAAACTAATTCAAATCCAAAAACTTAAATAATATTTTGTTTTTTGTAGTTTTAGGCCAGTGCCAATAATGTTTGAGACCATCTAAATCTAATAACATTAATAGGAAAAATAAATTACGGGCGAGCTGAGTTCGGGAAGGGGGGTGTAGGGGGGTTTAAGGGGGGGAAAACGGTTTATCACGATTTCCGGAAAAACTAAGAGTCCTATCGAAAAAAACTAAATTGCAAAGTTGTTGGTAATAAAAAGATCTACAACTTTTGTATTTGCACTTTTTTTCTATAACCTCAAAATATATGCGAAAAATTCAAAAAACCGACTTTTTGGTTTTTTATTTTTATCTCCCCCCCCAAAAAATTTTTTTTCACTAAATTTAATCAAAAGTTACCTTATTATGTCCCAAATACACTGTAATTTTTTTGATTTAAAATATTTATTTATTCTCCTTATTTTGGTTCAGTAGTAAAAAAGCATCAGAATTTTCAATCAAAAATTCTCACGTCAAAATATCTGATTTTTCTTAAAAATCGGAGCAAGTTTTTTTCGTTGGAATCTCTACTTTTTGATGGTATAAAAAACAATATACAATACTATGGAAACTTTTTGCAAAAAATGAAGAAAATAAAAAAAACTCGAATTTGAAAAAAAAATCATCACTATGTAAAATTTTAAGCTATTTATTAAATTAACAGCAAACACAATTGGAAAACTGATTATTTTTCATAATATTCAAGGTTACACAGTTCGAAATTGCAGGAATTACTCCTTTATCCCATCCTACAGTGTAGCTTGCTATTCGTAACTCCAAAAAACTATAGGGGGCACTGCAGTCACCGTCTAATGGTGGATGAAAAGGGTATAAAACAAATGCATGCTGTAGCTTGATTTTTAATTATTTTAATATATTTTTATTTTCAGTTTGTGACAATGTAACATGGAAAATTTCATTTTTCGAGTAATTAAAGTGTACATTTTAATAAGGAGCTTAAAATTTTTACATAGTTATGACTTTTTTTTTCAAATTCGAGTTTTTTGATTTTCTTCATTTTTTGCGAAAAATTTCTATAGTATTGTATTTTGTTTTTTATACCATCAAAAAGTAGAGATTCCAACGAAAAAAACTTGCTCCGATTTTTTAAAAAAATCAGATATTTTAACGTGAGATTTTTTGATTGAAAATTCTGATGATTTTTTACTACTCAATCAAAATAAGGAGAAAAAATAAATATTTTAAGACCAAAAAATTACAGTGTATTTCGGACAAAAAAGGGAAACTTTTCATTAAATTTAGTGAATTTTTTTTTTTTTTTTTTTGTGGGAGATAAAAATAAAAAACCAAAAAGTCGGTTTTTTGAATTTTTCGCATATATTTTGAGGTTATAGAAAAAAAGTGCAAATGCAAAAGTTGTAGATCTTTTTATTACCAACAACTTTACAATTTTGTTTTTTTCGATAGGACTCTTAGTTTTTCCGGAAATCGTGATAAACCGTTTCCCCCCCCCCCTTAAACCCCCTACAATCCCCTTCCCGAACTCAGCTTGCCCGTAATTTATTTTTCCTATTAATGTTATTAGATTTTCTTACCTTTCTAACTGGTTTTATCCTGTTCTAAATTTTTTCGACTTTTTACCATTTTCAAAGCTATTGGCACTGGTCTATTTGTTGAACTTCTTAAAACAATCTTTCACACAAAGGGCTGGTTTCTCCTTACAGGCTGGACAGAAATAATTCGCTTCTCGCCGTTTTTTTTTGTTTGGATACATATAACTTTGTCGGACCCTGTTTTCTTTCGGCAGGTGATTTCATTTTTTATGCTTATTGATGATAACTATGCACTAGAATAAGAGTTTTTAATAATATAATGTGATTAAATCAAACTGTTATTTTAGGCCAAATTTCTGAAAATTGCCATGGCAGTCAACGTGCTAAGCATCGTGAAAAAAGCAATTTGAGTAGTAAAATTACGTGGTAACTGCAAATAATTCATTCGTTTTCGAAACGAATAATAGATTCAAAAGTATATTTAAAAGTAATTATTGCACGTACAACGATGAAGAATCTGTTTAAATAACCAAACTCATCCAGACTGGGGATTGTGTTAACCAGATGGAAATACAATAGCAGTATTTTTCTTTTATTTTAATGACGACAAAACAAGAAATAAGTACCATTATCTAGGAGTACTTTTACGTCTTGAAAAAAAAGCTATATTTCTGACCACAGATAATCTGTAGTGATAGTGGACAGATTTAAAATGTTGTTCCCCCCAAAAAATGTTTGATTTTAAAGTAACAGCTTAAAAGTGTTCTGTAACATAAATCAAGTTGCTATAAAAATAATTCAATAAAAATTCAATCTTCAGTCATGGTATGCACATAGAAATACTCTTTTGCCCTTTTTAATATGAATCAAAATTATTAAATTTTGGTCTTATTCAGAATTAATATATCTTTACGAACAACAAAGGATTTTTGAAGTGAAACGTTTAAAGTTATAAGAATATTTTAAAATATTTTAATGCTTCATAAAGTGTTTTTTTCATTTAAAAATTTGATCCGAAATTCTACGTATTCTACACAAAACAGCAAAGTTTTCTTGGAATTTCATCAGCAACAAAAGAATTCACTTCAAGTTTAAATACGCATATTAACATAACATTTTAAACTGTTGCATTCTTATGCAGAAATAATAAAAATGAATCTATTTTATTACATTTGAATTCAAAATAACAGGAGAGAAATAAATCCCAAAAAGCTAAGGGAACAAGGAAAAAAGAGCTGACAAACTAATTACAACGTCAAATATTTACTTATATATTTTAATGCTTGGGAGCAGTAAAAGATGATGTTAAAATAATACTTTCATAAAAAGCAAGTTTTAAATGCAGTTTAAACTTGTTTCAGAATGATTAATGTATTATTATTTAAAATGAGAGATTTTTTTTTTATTTGAAATTTATACTTTTGCGGAAGAGGCTTTGAAAAATATAATTTGATTCTGTCAGGGAATTCTTTCAGAACAGAAAATGTAAATTTAATATGACGTTGATTTTTTCTTTCTTTATTGAATTTGCTTGAAATTTCATTCTCAAAGTTTAAAGGAAAAATCTTTTATTATACAGTAAATTTCCCTAATCTCACTTAGTTCAGTGGCAACTTCGAAAAAATTATTTAACTTCGAGAAAAAGTTTCCGTATGAAGGAAAACGCTCTAAGAATAAAAAAATTCATTCAATGTGAAGAAATATGCTATTTTTATGTAACGCTAATGGTGAAATTTCAACAGAATGCTACAAAAAAAAAAAATCTTCTGCGTTTGGATTTGTGTTTTATACTAGTCCCGGAAAAGCAGACTTAGTTTCAACAGTCTTCGACGTAGATCCAAAATTTAAAAATGTCTGCAACATAAACCGACATTATATCATCAATCGTGAAACTTAAATCGGCACCATTAATATATATATATATATATATATATATATATATATATATATATATATATATATATATATATATATATATTGAAATCCCGTTACAACGAACACCAATACAACGGAATTTCCTTTTATACGAAATAAATATTCGGTACCGAATTAATTGCCATTATATAGTTTAAATTCTCCTACAACGATAAAAAAATTCGGTCTTTTGAGGTTCGTTGTAACGGGATTTCACAGTAATACAAGTACATGCTACCCGTGGAGCCTATCCCGAAAAATACGGATCAAATCTTCATAATCTGAGACATAAAATTTTTTTCCCGAAATTTTTTTTTTCTTCCCCCGATTTAGAAAAAGTCTGCAGACTTTCGCAGAACATCGCAGCGTAGCGATGTTTCTGCTACCGGGCTTGTAGTTTAAGTACTTCTAATATATTAAAATGATAAAAGGCGGTTCTTTCTGCTACAATATTTAGATATTATATTACAATATAAAAACATCTTAATTTTGAATGATTTCAAAACGCTTTTCTTTTATCTTTTGTTGGTTAATTTTTTTTAAGGCGACCATGTTTAATTTTAATATGCACTGAAAACCTTTTTTAGGATGGTGAAAAAAAATCAAGGCAGGACATACAAATTCCCAATGGAATGTGTACTAAAAGCCAAAATCTATAACACAGGTGCAATAAAGTTACACGAAAAAAAAAATCTACTAATGCGAAAAACTTTGCAACCTTTTCACATGCCAAACATATCTTTACACTTCGCACTATGCTCATTTCCATATAAATAGCTCCTTTCAAATCTTTTCAATTGCATTCTAACATGCTTTTGCTTTTGTCTTTGCCTTTTGTTCTTCGATTCCTTATTTTAGTTGTTAATTATTTTTTTTCTCATTTGAAAATACTAGAGGTAGACTATTATGGCTTATTCATTATCTGTAACGCACTATTTTAATTTTTATTGTTCTTTCTTTATTCCTATGATGTATTATATTTCAAGGAAAATTCATCAGTTCTATGTGTGTATAGACTTTTCATAATTTAACAGCTGAATTTACTAAAGACATTTGAGGTAGTGAGAAGCAAAGGGATGCAAGCAGCAAAATTAAAAATTTGGAGATAACCAGTACACATGGTAGGTGAACCTCTCCTCTGTCTTGGGGCAAAAGATTGTGCTAGTAGCCCTGGTAGGTGCTGCTGTACAGCATGATTTAGAAAAAAAAATCAATGAAAGTCTACCTAGGACCTGATCTTTAAACGCGTTTGACTCAAAACTTAAAATAGTCCACTTGCATCCCTTTGCTTCTCACTGCCTCATTTATCGGTTTGAACGAATAGGCAAGATTAAACAAGAAATCAGTTTGAATGTTTTCATAACTAAAACAAAAGTCGTAGTAAGCGGAAATTTGAAAGAAAAAGAAATGGCGCAAGGTGTGACTACGCAAGTCTTAGTTTTGGTTGCTTTACAATGAGACATATCGCTTCTCTTTTAACTTGGAAACTTGTCAAAGATCACATGATTACGAAATTAGGACAATTCTTCATTGGGCACTTTTGTCACTCCGCAGTATCATACACATAGTTGTAAAACTTACAGCATTAAATGCTTTTATTGACTCTAAGCATTTTCAGAAACCAAAACATGTCCATGATTATAACAGATGTAAATCACAAAAATCAAAAATAAACCTGAACTGCTTCGCCAACTGATGAATACCCGCTTGTAATGTACATACTTCACTGTCGTTTAGAAACTTGCTACAGAGTATAGATTTATTGATTAGCAGATTTACAAAGGTAAACTAAAAGCAATTGAATAAAATTAATAAACCATTTGTTGGATGAAATGTTGAATGCTTTCAATTGATGGCATTTAACATCAGCAACCTCTTTTGATATCATCAATTATCCACTACTTTCGGACAAAAATGCTCCATTCTATTACAAAACACATCACCCATTCATAGTGAATAGTGGAAACCTTCCCTGATATTGAATTTAAGAAAAGCACAAAACGGCTCTTGATGACAAACGCCCGCCAAGACAGTCCTCAAGAAACACCGAGGTTTCCAACTTCGGCGAAGAATTGCGTTCCATCCTTTCTGTTACTTTTGACAAGTGAACGATTTCCGAGCTTCTCTGAAAGAAACCTTCACCTTTTCCAATATTCAAACGAGCCGGCGGAACATTGTTAAAGAGTGGAAGTGGCGCGTTTGCCTTCGATATTCATTTATCCGTTCTCCAATCTAAAATACCATTGCTTTATTCAGAGTGGATTCATTAAGTTGCTGCCTCCCCGAAGACCTCAGTGTTCGTTATCGTTAGCCCTGTATCACATTCTACATTTGTTTCATTTTATTTATTTATCGAACAGCTCGGCAAGAGATAACGTCTTTTATTTCCACGCAATCGGCTAGGGTTCGGGAATGGAATAAATAAACTATCGACGACTTCTTAGCGGTGGACCCTTGGGGTTTAAGTGGAACTCTTATAGTTACCTTCCCTTTTGAAGATATATTTTTTTTCATACTATGTTCTTTTATTATTAATACGACGTACTTTCAATCCTGACACTAATGGGGAAATAGTTAAGTGTCTGTTTCGAAAAAAAAAAGAGGAAAAGGTGCTCAATAATATGAAGAATCTATTGATCTTATCATCTGGCAGCCACTTAGAATGATAGGAAGGGTGAGAGGTATGTTTTCTCTCTCTTTCCTCGAAGACAAAACGTGACCGTTTAAACGAAGATGTTTTTCGTTATCCATCATTTTATATGTGTTTATTATCTCGGACTATAGACTTAGGTGAAAAAGTGAACGTTTATCTTTCGCAGTACGGAAACCAATTGAGAGAAGCAAGAGAATAATTGGTAGAAGCTAAGTGCAAATTTCAAAACATTTTACTTGCACGTGCTACTATCAAACACATGTGCAAAATATATTGTGCAATGTGTGCTTGGGAACGTAAACTTCGCAGCTCAGAGATAGACCCATTTGAAGTAGAGTATGTTTCTCCCGCTCTTTGAGTCTTTTGATAGCACAGTAACTAAAATGGGGCCCTTGTGTGCTCGTCGTGAGACGTTCATATAAGGAGGCCCACACTCGTGACGTCACTATCATCACAGATTGAAGCAACTTTCTAATGAACTTTCGTGGTGACGTAACAAAAGTGACGTTGCAGTGACGACTATTATATTAACTAAAAATCTTTTAGCTCATAAACAGAACCCTTCAGGTTTGACTGAAAAATGATTTTTTGGGGCTTATGGGGGGGGGGTCTGACCTCCCTATCCCCCCCATGGCTACGCCACTGATCATGTGTACATGCATGCCTATTTCTTTTCATATATAAAAATTTTATCTACGTTAAAAAGTAACTGGTCATAATTTATAAGTTACAAAGACGTCACAGTTCAGTCACATTAAACATGTTTCGAATGTGTCGCAGCTTGGTTTCTGTGAGACATCAAAATTTTGCCACTTTGTGGTTGTGACGCTTCTTGACGTATTTTACTTCTGCTACGGCATTTTTTTTTCTGTTATTGAAACCACATCATGTGCAGTGGCGTTGCGAGAAAAATATCCTTGGGGGGGGGGTAATTTTTTTTTTTTGAAGTTTAAAGTAAAGCCATGCCCTCAAGTTTATATACACACACACACACACACACATATATATATATATATATATATATATATATATATATATATATATATATATATATATATATATATAAAAGCTATTATATTAAATAAAAATCTTTTAGCTCATAAACAGAACCCTTCAGGTTCGACTGAAAAATGATTTTTTGGGGCTCATGGGGGGGGGGGGTTCTGACCTCCCTATCCCCCCCATGGCTACGCCACTGATCATGTGTACATGCATGCGTATTTCCTTTCATATATAACTGAAATATAATAAATGTGCAGTATTCATAAAAAATAAATTGGCTTTAATAAACTTATTCTTTTTCTTTAGTTTTTACTAAAATTTATTTCAAAGTTTAGAAAAACTGAAATCTAATTGAAATAAACTTAAATTCTAAAAAATTAATGTTTTAATTATGTTTGCCATCAAAATACATTTTCAAACAAAAAACAACAATAAAGGAAATTTATTCTGTTAGTAATGAACTTTATTTAGGCTATTCTTCGAAAATACTTTATTTCATTCATAATAAATGCAGAAGCACGTTTTTGAAAATTTATGGACGATAAATAATAATAAAGTGCGGCTCACATTAAGTAACTTTGAATTACAGTTGAAGAGAGATTGCAAAAATAAAATGGTAAACCTCATTTGGAAAATCTTATGAAAATGTCTTAGTGCAAGCAAATTATTTGGTTAAAGCTTTTAACTGTAGAGATTTTAAATTCACTTAGCATTTCATCCTTTTGCAAAATGGTTACTGTGTGACTAGAAAGTATTTTTGTAAATGCAAATGCATGCTTTAAAAATATAATCGAAATATATTCATTGTGTCAAGTTTTTATTCAGCCAAATTATATTGACCCAAATCATTTAAATGCAATTTATTCATTCACTCCGCGTTGCAAGAACGTTTTGAGATGTATTAAACAATTATAAAAGTTTGAATTGTTGGCATTGCCATACATTATGCTTTATGCATATAAATAAAAATTTTTTTTTAACCAAACTGAAACCGAAAATAAATAAATAAATTAATAAATAAATAATAATAATGAGAAAGAACAATCAATCAACACAGCGTAAATTTATTAATGTATTAAGCTAAATAATGTAGTCAAAAATAGAAATACAATATTATAAACAAGAACACTTGATAACACATTAATTTTAATTAGTTAACGGAACGAACCAAAGAAAAAAAAATTAACTTCGAGTTTCAAAAATCGTTTTATTACTATTTTTTAAGTTACATTCAAGTAACGACTAAAAATAAATAATTAATACTAATCGCACTAGTTTCGAATATTATCAAAAATCAGTCGAAACCTCTTAATTATTTTTTTGTGCTGTTCAACCCCCACTCGTAAATTTTACTTTATTTTAATAAATCCCGTTCAAAACTTGAGGCCATTCGAGTAACAAGGTGCAGCCCACTATGATTTCTCCCTTCTCCAGCCCCCCTCGAAAAAAAAAACGCATATTCGACCCCAGGGACTCGTTACACCAATTAGCAGAGGTTTTTTACTGCACTCGTTAGTACGCTCCAGGCCCAACAGAGGGCGGTGGAAAACCGCATTCGTCAGCAATTTGCGCGCCCCCTGCGGGCCTAAAAATTAACGAGAAATCGAAAAGGAAGTAGATAAAGGCAAAGAAAAAATATTTCACAAGAGAGGAGCTTGAAAGGGAATATAGCAAAAAAAAAAAAAAAAAAAAAAAAAAACCTTGTGTGGGATTTTCTAATCCATATTTGGTATTGGAACACTCTTAGTTTTTTAAACATTGTCTCTGAATTCCCGATTCACATTCTGGCTGTAAAAAAAAAAAAAAAAAGAGTTTTCCCGTTTGTGTAATTAAAGAAAAATTCGTTAAAATTTGAAAAAAATGTCAATCGTAGCATTCTAAGATAAAACTTTGACTGGGTTCAAACTGAAGCTTGTACAGTTTAACAGTTTTGAACGAGCGATGAAAGTATAGATAAAGCTAAGGGGGGTGGCGGAGGTTAGTTAAGTAATAAAAACATTAATGAAAGTAATTGCAAACCAGTATACTTTTTCAAAGCAGCGAAAGACTCAATTACTAGATATTAGAAATAACAAGAAACTACGAATGGTGTCGTTTCCAAAATTTTAAAAGTATTTTTTTCTGAAAGAGCATGTTAAAAACTTAGGATCAGACCATTTTTTAAATAATTTGACTGAGTTTACTATTTAAAAAATTACTTTAATTCGTGCACTTTCATTGTTTATACTTCTGCCGATGACATCACAAATGATGAAATGCCATTCATTATTGCCATTCAGAAGAGCATAATATTTAATTCGCATCTTTGCTCACGTGTACTGGCAACGATATGGTTGATAGCAAGCGTAGAGGCAATTTTTAATTCGCTTCTTGATTATCATAACGTGGAAACGCGGTGAAAGATGCGCCAGAGAACATCATTTGTGACGTCATAAAGACCACGCCTTGTTTGAAAAATTGGGCATTTTAAAAAATTAATTGAAAAATAACTCTTGGGAAAATAAAAGTACTTTCTGGGTCCATGTTATTATTATTATTATTATTTTTTGCTTATTCTATCAATTTCTGTGACTAAAAGTAGTACTTTTGACTGAAGGACATTGAATGGGGTAATATTCAATGAGTACAATATTTCATTGAATATTACCCCATTGATTCAATGAGTTATTGTATATATTTATGAACTTATGGAAAAGTTTACAAAGGTTTATAATTTTTTTTTTAATTCAAGTATATCAAAATAAACTCAAAAATTGAGACATATTGAGTTTGATGAAAAGGATAATTCATTTCATTCCACGCTACTTTTTTCTTTGAAATTACCCTTAGTTTGGTTTGTCTTATGAGTATTATTGGCCAAACTAATTCAGATTCATCAGATTTATCTGAAACTTTCATAGTCATTTTAGCATTTTTTTATGCATGTCATCGTAAATAGTTAATATGTAAAATGGTGCTATATGACAGGAATACATGTCACTAGCTTTTACATTTAAGACATGTATTATGTAATGATTCATTACACACTCAATTAATTACGATCAACAGTCATCGTGCTTTAATGTAAAACCATTGCACTTAAATAAAGAAATCAATATGATTTCCGCAATAAGAAGCATATATATCCCTGCTATTCGTAAACTTTATCGTCTGCAATGCTTGAGTTGTTTTTTTCAATTAGTTTATTTGTCGTCTGCTATGTTTTATATTTTGTTGATGATATAACATTCCATTATTATCGACGATTTCTTTTTACGAGTGGAATGAAAAAAAAAGATACAAGAGTGAGAATGTTTTTATGAAATTTGAAATTTTTCACTTGCTTGCTCCGTCGTTGGCGAAGAATATTGTTTTATAAATGTTGTAATTACAAAATTAAACGTTTTTTTTTAAATAAAAAAAAATAAGACTTACATTTCATAAGCAACGGATTGTCAACAGGAATAGATTTTTTTTTTCAAAATTCTGTAGACAAAACAATATATAAAACGCTTCCTTAATCAAAACAATTATTCAGAACAAATTTTCAACTAAAACTGTCAAAGCATTTGTAGGATATTTGGATCACATGCTATGCAATTGACAGTAAAAGCTGGCAGCATTACCTCCACGAATCACGCGCATTAAAAAGTCAACTGAAAGAGGCATTGTTCGGGACGCAGTGGATTAAACCAGGCTTAAAAATTCTCGGGCGTACCACAAAGCGATAAAAAAGAAAACGACAGCTAAAATCTGAGAGGACTTAAAAATAACGTCACGCCAGTCTCCTTAAAGCCTCATTATTTTCTGACACCAGTTTTGTATAAAAATAGACATCTACGTCAGATAAAGAAACATGAGATGCTTTGCTAGATGCTATTTGTTGTTGTCAGAAAAGAAGGTTATAATAATCCTACAGGATGTATCTTTTGTGAAGTCCCAGAATATCGACTTCTCAATATTTTCGCTTCACTTTTTTACTTCCTTTTACAAAAAAGGAAGTATGTATTCGCAAAAACATTTTCACTCAAAAATCGACCTTAATTTCCATTTTACTCACCCCCGAATGCATGTCGAGTTTTTTTTTCGACTCGACCACACGTGGATAAGTGCCTAAGAACTTATAGACACGCGAAATATCCATTTTGACGATTCCCGAGTTAATTACAACGAGTTTTCTCGTGACGTCTGTATGTACGTATGTGCGGATGTATGTCACATAACTCAAGAACGGTATGTCCTAGAAAGTTGAAATTGGGTACATAGACTCCTAGTTGGATCTAGTTGTGCACCTCCTTTTTTGGCTGCATTCGGGTGTTTCTAAAGGGGGTTTTCTGCCCCTTTTTTTTTGGGGGGGGGGGAAATCATTGTTAGTTTCGATGTAAACTAAAGTGGTGTTATAATTTCGCGGACACTTGGCGATATATCGCCAGTCTTTTGGTCGCGAACTTGGCGACACGTTTGGCGATTTTTTTTTTTTTTTTAAATCTGGTTTCAATGTGGCCATTGTTGGTGATATTTAGAGAGTAAACTGTTGAATGACATTAAAATTGCCAACAATGGAGAAATGACATTAAATTGGAGTAAAAGGAAGTCATGTGATGCACATTTCAGCTCGTTTTCTTAGTGAGCAGGGTTAAGGATAGCATGTGCAGGTAAAAGGTAGTTTATTTGGTTAAAAAAAAATAATAATAATAAAAAAAAAAAAAACACCAACACCAAAACAACTAGACAAAATCGCAAATTACGTAGAATATATCCGTAGTGCTGCATAAAATTTGATTAAAACTGAGTACTGAATAGGGCAACAGTGTTACTAAGAACTAACAGATTAAAATACGTAAATTTTAATCTATTCATGCTAATGGCTGCTATACGGCATGACTATGAAATAAATTATTATCTTGAGTTCTAATTTTCCAACCGTCAAGACTTTTAATTATTAGAAGCCTATTTAATCTTTTCTTAAGAATAGAAATAAATAATGCACTAAAATTTGTTTCAAAATAATTTTAAAAGATAGGATTGTAAAATTATATATACTATTTAGTAAATACGTTTAAAATCAAAACTAAAGGTCGGGCAAAGTTACACCTATTGGCACAAGAATTTTGAAACCATTATTATAATCCAAGTTTGATGTTATTTGATAAAACGAGCCTTCTATCTGCTATTAAGTACCTAAAGTGCACCCTTTACTTTTTATAAATGATGGTTTTCCACATTTGTATCATGTTTTTAGACATTAGGAACATATTTGGCTTGATTGAGATGATCAACATACTACTTATCAAAGTAAACGCATAAGTAATTAAAATACTACTCGTGAAATCATAATTTTCTCATTGAACTTTTTATGCTAAAGAACTTTACACACACGCAAAATATTTATAATCCATGTGGAATAAGTGTACATTATACACATAAACTATCTATTTGAGTTATTCCGTAAAAGAGTTACAGTTACTTTTTTTCCCAAGCAAGGAGTAATTTAAGCTTCCTTTTATGAAAACTCAATTAAAAACAAGTCACTAATAAATATTGAAAAAATAAATAAATAAATAAATAAAAACCATTGCAAAATTGAGACAACGTTGGGCAACACATTTCTTGAATTCTTGAAGGAAAAAAAAAACGATCTTTTTGTGGTAATGGAAGAAAGAAGTTCTGTGATATTACTTTTGCTACTGTTTGCTGCCAGTCAAGTTCTAGATGCCAACTTTCAAGCATGCCATAACGTTGCATGCCGAGTATTTTCTGTATAGAACTGTACATAAAGTACCTGCTTATTCTCTTATGACTTCCATGTTGGAAAAACTTAATTATGTGATGGTCAAGAACCTGCAATAAAATGGTTTCAAGCCTGTGTCATTCATTCATGGTTTGTTTGAATTAGGTAATGAAACAATGGACGCCACACTCCTGACGGTGATTCAACTAATGAAACAATGGACGCTACACTCCTGATTGTTACTCAACTAATGAAACATTAGACGCCACAATCCTGACTTACTCAATTAATTAAACAATGGAAGGCACACTTCTGACTGTGATGCAACTAATGAAACAATGAACGCCACACTCCTGACTGTTACTCAAATAATGAAACAACGGACGCCACACATCTGACTGTTACTCAACTAATGAAACATTAGGCGCCCCACTCTTGACTGTTACTCATTTGACGAAACATTAGACGCCACCCTACTGACTGCTACTCAGCTAATTAAACAATGGAAGGCATACTCTTGACTGTGATGCAACTAATAAAACAAGGGACGACATATTCCTCATTGTTACTCATCTAATGAAACAATGGACGCCAAACTCCAGACTGTGATTCAACGTTCCAAGCAGTTAAAATTAATTTTTCAACACCTCTACTTTTCCTTATTGGCCTTCACCGACTAAGTTATATAACTAACTGTAGTGCTATCTCCAAGATCCGTCGTCATGTGCTCCAACCGATAACAGCAACCCAAAAAGAAATTTTCAGCAATGAATCTCAAATTTTTGTCTTCATTACTGTTTCCATTTAAGCACAACACCACTCTTATGTGCATATATGATTATAAAGAAAATGGAAGGTCATCCATATAAATTTTGCGCTGAATTCAATTACAGCTCAATTACAGTAGGTTCTCGTTAGATTGTGCTTGTCGAGAAACGGCAAAATGTGTGATGAATACGAAAGCGTGATATAACCGAAGTCATTAAAATGACTGACATTAAAATGCAGTAAATGATGAGCATATCTACAAAAAATAGTTTTTTCTTATATTAAGCGACTTGTTAAAACACCACGGAAGCAAATTAATCTCTATTAAATCCGTTTTTCTGAGAAATGATTGAATTTATTTTTTACTTCTATGAAATAAGAACCCTAAGTTGCAATTTACATTGCAGCAAATTCAGATGTTTGGGAAAGATTTCTGATTTGCTTATTCACGAAAGAGTTTTAATGGGGAAAAAATATTTTTGCTACAACAATGTTCTCAAATTCAAAACCATTTCCTACTTCTGACTTTCCGGAAGACAGAAAAAAGTTCAATAGTCCCGAATGAGCAATTAAACGGGATGCGGTATAACGAGGTGCTTCTAAACTTCAACAGCTCGGTTCCAGCTAGATATATGACTCAAGGTTCGCCTGCATATGAGTTAAACTGTTGGCGCACACATGTCACACAATTTGGCAACAGGGAAAAAACCAAGATCGTAAAATGGAGATCATAAAAAAAAAAAAAAAAATCTACGACCCACACGGAAAACGAAAAATTCCAGAAAATTCGGTGTAAAATCTAAGCAGATGCCAATTATACGCATTTTTGTTAAAAACAAAGCAAAAAGTTAAAACATCAATGGAATCTATAAATAAACAACGTAAGAGTCCCTGATGAGGAACCTTCATCATTTCAAAACACCCTCTGCATAAAAATAGCTCCAAAGGCATATCTTCGTGGAACTAACAATTCGAGCCACGCTGTTGTTTGCAGGACAGATTGACATTTCAGGTTGACATAAAGTACCACAGATTTACGTTTTTCTTTTCTGCTCCCATCCGATTTTCCGGGTTGAAGAAGTCGAGAATGGTTGCCCATTTTGGCAGAAGAGGTGTTCCGATGGCTTGCGTGAGGGCTAATTAATTGCCCTCAGCTAATGATGCCCGTCTAATGACCTCCAAGGAGAGTTCTCCCCGGCTGTCAAGAAGCCAAATGACGGATAGCATGGAGAAGAAAAGATTTTTTTTTTCAATCCACCAAGAGGACTGAGGAAGGGAAACCCTCTATTCAACCACACCCAGTTACTTTTCATTCGCAGTTAGTGTATCAAATTTCTCTGCAGATGAAAACAAATCTTTTATATCGTATAAAAGGCGATCTAGTTTCAAAAGTATGACAAATAAGAATGGGCTATGAAGCCGATTTCTGTTAGAAAGGAAAAGGAGGTTTCTTAGCAGTTGATCCATCTTAAAATCTTTTCGTTATTGCACCCCTTCTGTAAATTTAAACTATTTTTGTGAAATGTTGCGACCAATGTTGTGATTTTTCCAGATTGTTTTCTTTGTAAGAAGTGAATAGTTGACTTAATATCCAATAACAAAAATGTAGCAGATATATATTAGTACATTATAAAGATAAATGGCAGTGGTATAATGAAATACTTAGACACCTAAAACGATTTGTAATGCAAATTAATGCTAACAGTTTTGTGAAAGGGGCTGTTTTGTCAGTAAAACTTTTGTGAAGGGGTCTATTTTCACAATCTACACATTTGTGAAGGGTCCATTTTTTTTTCGCAACTAAGCATATTGCGAAACCAGAAGTATTGAACGATTCACATTCAAGCTGCTTAAAAAATGTTTCCTTAGCAAGAAAATACTGTTGGGGCTTTTATGTTGAAATATGAGTACCAAATTTAGTTTCTGAATGAACACGTACCAACATATAAAGACGAAATAATACAGTATGTTTTTAACGTACTTCGAAATATATTTTAGTGTGCAATGTAAGAACGCTATGTCAAGCAAAATTGAGAGGGAAAATTTTACTATATTCATTAATATGTATGAAAAGGTTCTCTAAATTTACGATTGCAAATTTAGAATGTTTACGAAATTAACTTATTACTAATTGCAATTAAAAAATTCTTGACCTTCACACATCCGGCATTTCGTCCAGACAAGTTTATTAAATAACCTTAATCAGTTTTCATGTATCAATATTTCCGACATAATTAAACAAATGTTTCTTTTGATAATAGCTTTTCCGGTAATTAGTATGTGATATCGGCACTGAAATGCACTTCTCCTGATTTTTCTAACGTTTCAATGAGTTTTCATAAGCATAAGAAAACTAGTCAAAACCGATTTTGAGGTGGTTAAAATTGAAACTTTACATTTTAATTTAAGATAGACTTTTTTTTAAACCATTGTTCCTTGATTTTTTCCAAGAACGCAAGATGGTCTGTTGGTTGGGATGGGTATGAAGATAAACGAAGTTCGTGCTGTATTGCAAATTCAAAATTAAATTGTAATATTTTTTATTGAACAACAAGACACAAAAAGACAAGCTTTGAAGCTAATGTTGGTGGTTAAAACCAGATTAAAATAGTTATGATATTTTTACACAAAAATAAAGAGGCAAGCGACTTAAAACCAACTTATTGCAGAGTCTGTAAGTGAAAATTCGATGAATTTGCAACGTGTTGGTGTCCGGCCCAAATTCCAACGACTCGTTCTCACAACATACAATTTTCGTGTGAAATTTCTTAGAAAAACTCTTGGTTTCGAAAATCCAAAAAAGCTTGTCCCAAAATTTATGCAATCACTTCCTTTCAGAATTGGGATATGCTAACTTAATACAATATACAATTCTATTCCATGGAATAATAAATTAAAAATTTTCTAAACGAATTTTTTTCCCGAAAATTTCTTCATATTTCAACAGTAGCAAATATGACTAATTTAATTTCAGTCCCATCATTTGCAGTTAGAACAGTTAAAATGCCGAATCATATTCGTTAAAAAAAATTCTTTTTTCAAAATATTCCTCTTTTTTATGACAATTATGAATGCTGTTAAAGTACTTTTAAAAATACAAGAAAACTCTTTTTTCCCTTTGATGTCTTTAAAAAATGAGCTAAAAGTGATCCAATTTTGCGACATCACCCAAGATTCTAATTGCTAGCTGAGTTTAAATTTTTTCTATCTATTTCTGAGTTGCTTTATAACGTTTAATAAGGCATTTTTTTCTGCGCAGTTTAAAAGCGGAGACATTTTCCCCTGGCCTTTGATCATCAATGATATAAAAAATTGCTAATTTGATCACTTTATCGTTCTTTCAAGAGGCAAGAAAAAAGATGTTTTATTGCTTTTTTTTCATTCTTCTCTCATGAATTTTAAGATAAAAAAGAGCGACTGATTGATTTTTTAATCAGTACATTGAAAAAGGCACTTTGACTTTGATTTTTTTAAATGTTGCTCAAACAGTGAAAACTTAATTTTGCTTAAAAAATATTAAAGTGTATGTTTTATGCTTTCAATCCATATGCATTCATTTGAAGATAAAAACAAAATAAATAATTTTAAAGTGCTAAGTGCAAATTAAGGGCAAATGTTTGAAAGCTGTAAATGAGAGAATCTTATTTAAATATTTATCGAGATTTTTTGGAGCAAGTTCAAAATGTGTATTTAAAAATGTTAAAACAAATTGAAAAACTTAATCCAGAAGAATAGCTTTCTAACCAACTATTTGCAAGTTTAAAATTGACTTAATAGCATCTACAGTGCTTTTTTTTCTTGGTTATTGGCAACTAAGGAGTTTTGATCTGTTCTTATAGTATTTTAGAAGGCTACATTGGGTATGTTGTTAAATAGCAACACGATGCATTTAAGGATTAAGGCAATTTTTGTATTTATATTATATTTGAAAATGAATTAAAGCAGCATGTAAACTTTAGTATACTTTTTAATACAATGAAAAATAGTTTAAAATATTTTGTTTGTGACCGTCTATTTTTCTTAAAATAAAATCAGTTAACTAACACTTGATGCACAGACCACACGATAAGTTTAGATTGCAAAAATTCGATTACCGAATAAGAGACGAAAGAAATACCTCCTTTTTCGCTTCTAATGAACTTTCTGTCAACTACTTCATTTTCTTTGACACAAAAAATGCTCTTCCGTCCACATTTCCTCCCTATTTATTTCACTACCCGAATAAAATAAATTACTTATGCAAATTTAACGCTTTCATAACATTAAAACTTGCTGTCTTGAAATTCTCTTTCGTTTTGCATGCGAAGACGCCTGATTGAAGAAAACGTAAACCGAAGCTACAGCACATTCTAAATCAACATTCCGACGAGAGGAACATCCAGATCTTCTTATCTATATGCTAATTCTAACACATGTTCCAATTGTAGGTGCTACATATACATAATGCTGATGACAGGGTTCCGTTGATGAAGATTCGAAAGGTGAGGTTCTGTTTCGGAGGTTCGGTCCAAAGCCGGTCACCTGTTCGTTCAGACGCTTGTTTGGCGGTGGAGAGACCACCAACGTTGAGAGAAATGAGGAGAGGGCCCTTCGCCAAAATGCCAAGCTGTCGCGCAGACGAGTTTTTGGCAGGCGTAAATGTGCTTAGTCCGCGTGAGGAATTGTCATATGATTGTGTGCCTCCCCAATTCATTCTTAAAATATTCAACATGTGTCAGTAGATAATATCCAGAAAAATCACCAAGCTGTGTGTTTAATTGTTGGTAGAAAACAGAACTTAATTTGTTTACTGAAAATGAAATGCCTCTGCGATTTATTTATATAGTACTAGTGGTTCCCGCACGGCATTGCCAGTAATAGAAAATTTTAAGGTCTTTTGGTTCGCAAAAGACTGTATATTTACAAATAATGCATGGTGAATTTTCTCGAAAATTGGCTTGTGCCCATGTTACGATTTCACGTCATGATAATTTCGTAATTTACGCGTCCATCTTATGACAATTTTGTTCTAAAAATTGGAAAAGAAAAAGAACCACATCAAATTTTCGAAAAATATCTTCGAGGTGCACATTCCCATGCTACAAACTAACTTTGTGCCAAACTTCATGAAAACCGGCTGAACGGTCTAGGCGTTATGCGCGCCACAGAGATCCTGACAGACAGAGATCCGGACAGAGAGAGATCCTGACAGACAGAGATCCATACAGAGAGATTTCCAGCTTTATTATTAGTAAAGAAAACCTCGGATTACCAAATTCAGATTTTCCAAAACTCGAGTTATTTTAAATCTACTATGTGTAGTACTTTTTGGTGGTGGCGGAGGTAAATTCATGTTAATAATATTTGAATATAGATCCTGATTAATGAAATATTGATTGAAATTTGACAATGTATATAAATACAACGTGTTAAACAATAATTAAAATGTCAGACTTAAAGAAATAATTTGTCTCATGACTTCCACCGTTTAAAACTTATCAACAATTAGGAGTGTGAAATTAAAATACTCTCACAGAGATTTAATGAGCTTTGCTTGAAACGAAGCCAGCTTAGAGCGGTCGAAATAATTAGTAAAAGAATGGTATTTTTTGTCCTAGATTAAAAAGAAAAAAGCAGTTTTTCTTCTTCTACTCTCTCATAATATGCATAAATAGAATGCTATTTTTACGTCAACCATTTAATATTTAGTCACTAGTATTCTTTAACAATTGATACTTATATAAGAACTTGAAATTATACACTAGAGCGAGCAAATTGTACAACAAATTAATTTTATCTAAGTACATTAATCAACGCTTAGTAAGATTGTATAGATTTCGCAATTGTATTCCTTTCATATCTGTAAATACTTCAGTGGAGAAGAGAAGGCACAATTAAAGATTAACTACTTTTCAGAAAGGTATCGTCCAGAAAAGTGGTAAAAGTTATAGAGTTTCGCATTCACTTTTAAAGCCCCCATCAATTAATCAAAACTTTACAAAAACTGAACACGGGCAACAGTTAGTAAAGGAACTACCAAATCTTTCTGATCTACAAAAGCCTGACTGGACAAAGCTTGCAAAAAAAAAAAAAAAAAAGGAAATGTTTAAATTTAATTTACAAAAGCTTTCTTGAAAAAAAAAGAGAGAGAAAAAATGAAAAAGGTTCGCAATGGACGAATGACAACAAACGAGAAAGAATGGAAAAGGTAAAAATAGTAAGAGCGTTAATCTCCGAAATGTTTTTTACTCTACTCCCGTTTCGTCAATACTATGGATTGCTTTTCTAAACGGAATGGAAGAAAAGCTTTATCCAATATCGATTCGACCCCTTGCCAATAATCCGGCACTTTTCCGCCCATTTTATCAGCCGGACGCCACAAAAAGGATCGGACGGGAAGTCCTTTTTTAAAAGAGTAATAAGGAAAAAAAAAAGGTTTTTTTTCTCTGCCCCCCAATGCTCCGGATCATTTCAGGAAATTCTTTATCCGTTCTTTTGTCTGGATACTTCATTCAGCGCCAAGCTGTGATTGTATAGACGTATCGGTATAGTTTCGGATTGTATCTGGAGAATGGGATTGTGTGTGTGTGTGTGTGCGTGGGAAGGAAGGGGGTGCTCGGAAATCGCACGCAGAAGTCGAAAGTTCTTTCCTCACCTTTTGGAAAACATTAAAGAGTGCTCTGGCGAAGTAATTTGGGAAATTTCTTCCATGCGGGAGTGGATAAATGGAAACTGGAACAAAGCTGAAGGACCTACCGTGAAAGTATTAAGAGTTGACACGATTGAGATCGTCAACTCTGGAAATACTTGGTAGATTTGATGTTATAAAACAGTTATGCCATTTAATTCATTTGAAATCTCTTTTTGGCATAAATGTAGAAAAATAGTTTTTAGTCACCAAATAGTGCAAAGTATCTCCAACACATGGAACAGAAAATGTTTTGGAGCAAATGATGCAATACGAACACAATTTGTTTTTCACATTTTTGGGTGTGAATTATATGCAAAGCAACTTTTTGGAACAAACAGTGAAAAACAGCTTCATGACGTTATTAGCGCAAAACAGTTTTGTAGCACAAAAGATGTTTAACTGCGTTGTGGCTCAAATAATGCCACAAGAGTTTTATACCACAAATGGCTTCAAAGAGCTTTATGAAAAATTGGCATTAAGCATCTTTATTGCATAAATGATGCAAAACAGTTTGTGGCACAAACATAGCGAAACATTTCATGGTACAAATGACGCTGAACAGCTTTGTAGCAAAAATGATGTGATAATGCTTTTTCGGAACACCACGTAACAAACTTTGCCACTAAGCAAGAATAGAGAAAGACAGCTTTTTAACAAGAATTTTGCCACAAACATGGTAAAATGAGATTTTTGTCTTAAAGGAGGTGAAAAGAGATTTTATCCCATATCGGGCAAACTATTTTTTTGATAGTGTTGGTGAAAGATCAAGTTTTTTGGTCCAATAAGTTCAACGCAATTTTCTAGCACAAATGTACATGATAAGTAAGATAACCTTTCGATAAAAGAAATTCAAAGATAAGTTTTTTCGTAAAAAGTGCAAACTCTCCCCTTATTATTACTTTTTTTTTACTCACGAAGCACAATTTTCACACGCTTAAGAATGTCATCATGCTTCACATAGTTTAAATGCAATTTTATCTTACATATTTTTTTTTATTAGTACTTTCTTTATATCTACTTTTTCCAAACTTAAGCCAGTATTTCTTGTTTTAGGTGATTTATTTTCTCCTAAAAGGAATTATACCTTAAAGTTTTTGAAAGTTTCATCTGCATGATTAATCTTCCGGTAACTTTTTATGATGAGGAGATAACATTTTGACTCGAATCTCCCTGACATCTAGGACCAAGAAAACGCTACCAAATAGGGTCTTACGAACTAAGAAAGTTTTGTGGAATTAATCGGAAATCAATAACAGCAATCGTAGTTATTCATTTATTTAGCTGATGATTAATTAAAACGGTAAACTGTTACATTACAGTTAAACTGTTTTTGCACAACGTCCCTTTTGTAATGTGATACTTTAGCAAATTTATGTTACTCAATTTTGGTGGAAAAAACTACTTACCAGGTTTCTTGATTTGTATGTATTCGAAAGAAAGAATGATTCTGAAAAAAAGGAAAAAAAAATAACGTCAATATATTAAGTATAATCTTTATAAAATGCATCACCATTTATTAAGAAGGTGTAACAAAATATAGTTAAATGACTTTCTTTACAAAATGCTTAAAACTTTTTTATATATTACGATTATTATTCTGACAACTAAATGATTTACAGTATTTGGAATTAATATACAAAAATGAATTTTAGCAGCAACATCCCTGACATTTTGGACATACTTCTTTATCTACCCACATTTCATAATTCTTACATATACAGAGCATAAAAAGGTCTCCAAAATATGAACTGATTTTGAAGGCATTTTGTATGCTCGAAAATGCTTTTACTATCTCTATATGTAGCGACGCAACACAATGACCGTAGTAATGAAACAATAATTATTAATATTTGCTACTTAAAATGTTTTTTTTTTTTGCAAAAGACTGCACGATTTTTCCACTAGAATAAATCTCTAAAATCATGCATTAAACAATTGAAAAAAAAAGTGACAAAAGAGAAAAAAAAATGCCATTTTAACGCTTTACCACTAATTCGCAACTTCTATAAACTACAGGAGTCGCTGCAGTCACTGTATAATGGTGGATGAAAAAGGTAAAACAAACAAATGCCGTAACTTATAACTTGCTTTGACGCTTAGTGAACGACAGAAATTTTTCAACGTATTTGTGGGAAGCTTTCTTTTCTAATCTACTGAAATTACATAACACCAAAAACTGTCTTAAGCCTGTTATTTACCCCCCAAAAAAACCACGTGGAATGGAATGTTTTACCTTTTTCTTTAGTATTGTTATTCACCGCAAGGTAGCGTATTCGAGTTCTGGAGTTACGAATACGTTTCGAGGATAGTTAAGAAAAATTAAGACTAATCTGAGGATAAATAAATAGAAAAAAAAGCGTTTGGAATAAACTTTTCTGTGTGTTGCAAAAACTGAAAAAGGTTTAACCGAAAAGAAAAAAAAAAAAAAGATTCTTTAAAAGCGTTGTTGACATAATTTCACAAAAGAAGTTTAAAATATCTCGAGCATTCCTGCATCACATCGATTTTAGTTATTCCATTCCACTCAAACTTTAATTCAAGAGACGGAAAGCATAGATAAACTAATTTGTTCAAAACAAATCGACAAAAATTCGAAACAAAACAAACAAAACATTTCTCTATTGATTCTACCAATAGAAGAGTACATTCCGAACAGTTGCCTAAATTTGCGAACAGGCACGTTCTCTTTGACCTTTCGAGGTTTTTTTCCCTGCAATTTTATTTACCTAAAAAAGAAAAAAGAAAAAACACCAGTACGAGAAATTCAAGTTTGTATAAGAGAGATAATCACGCTCTAGTGCTTCACTTCGCCAAAAGAGCTGGCTGCAAATAGCAAATTAAACAAAAGCAACTTAATTAGGATTTTGCATGCTACCTCTGCTTCTTTTTTGTGCTTAGACGGCAAAGTGATCTTATTAAATGAATAGAAAGTTTCAACATAACCTAAGTACAGCTCGAGTAACGAGTTAAATTACTGTTGAGTGCTTCGAATCTAGACTTCAGCATTTTACATGCTGCAAAATCCCGTCGTGTTGCACGTTAGTCGTAAAAAATATAGTTTAGTACTAATATCCAGCGAAGGAACTTCAAACAAGGGCGATGATAAAATTGTTTTTGTCATAAACCAGTTCTGAGCTTTATTGGAGGTTGTTATGTCATAAGTGACTATCAAATTAAAAGCTAGGAATAGTTAGCAGAAGCAGAGTAGAGAGAAAAAACTCTGCAGCTGCCATTAATTGTCCGAACGGAGCTTCTTAACGACCCTGTTATGGATGTTTAAAATCCACATCAATATTTATTTTCAGTAATTTGTATTACTAATAAAAGAAAGTTATCAAAATCACTTGAAATAAATTCTGATGTAGATTCTAAACACTCAAAAGAGTGTCGCTATCAGTTAGTTGCAGAGTTATAGAAACAAAAACTCTTTTCTTTTTTCAAGTCTTCTATTGCTAAATATTCCTAGCTTTTAATTGATTTTGATCACTAGCAAAAATCACTGGAAATAAATTTTGTTGGGAATTCTGAACATCGAAACACTCGCTACTAGCTCGTTACAGACAACTAAGGCAAGCAAAAATTCTTTTTTTCAACTCTTCTTCTGCCAAATATTCCTAGCTTATAACCATCGTTTCACTTCGTTTCTTTCATTGCTACTTATTTTGAACTTTTAAATTGACATTATCTTATAATTTAGCAATCACAAATAAATTTCAGAACTCACTCATAAAAAACCAAGTTATGCTAAGAATTCCGCATTTTGCTTTGAATCAAGAATTTAGCAATTTAGCTTCAAATTTAGAAGAATTATAGCCTCAAACTTAGAATTTTAGCTTCAAGTTTAGAATTCAGCATTTTAGCTTCAAATCTAGAATTCCGCATATTGCTCCTAAACTAGAAATCCGTATTTTTCTTTAAATCTAGAATTTAGCATTAAAGCTTCAAATCTAGAGTTTAGCATTTTAGCTTCAAATCTAGAATTTAGCCTTTTAGCTTTAAATCTAGCTTTTCCAATGCAGCGTACCCTGTTTGGAGCAACAAATATAATTTCATATTAGCGGCTAGCTTGAAAGTAAAAGTACAATGATAAATTTGTTTTTGTCATAAACCAGTTCTTGGCTTTATTAGCAGATCAAAAGCGACCATCAAATTAAAAGCTCGGAACAAAAAGCAAAAAAGAAGCGAAGCGAAGAGAGGATAACTTGTCACGAGAATCGATGGTTAGTAATCGAAATCACTAGAAATAAATGCCGATGTGGATTCTAAACATCCAAAACAGTGTCGTTAAGAAGCTCCGTGCAGACAATTAATAGCAGTAGCAGTTTTTATTTCTCATTCAGTTATCAGATTGGAAAAAAAGACATTCATCATAATTGTCGTTCTCTAGATTGCGAAGGTCGAAAGAAAGTGAAGCAGAACGGTTTTTCTAACAGAAGCGAAAAGAAAGTGCTTTTGATGTAATAAATTTAAAAAAATGTGATTTTAACAATATTTGGAAATGGAATAAAATTTTATTTTGATGCTTCATATTCAAAATATTCTATGTTATCAAAATTGTTAATGCTTATTCTGAACACGAGCAAATATTTTTTTGAGCTCGAATTTGAACCGAAGAGCAGACTTTCAGAAAAAACGATCTGATGTGTGCATCACATGACTTCCTTTTACTTCCTTATGTGACATACATACGCATATCCGCACATACATACATACGTTCATACAGACGTCACGAGAAAATTCGTTGTAATTAACTCGGGAATCGTCATTACGGATATTTCGCGTGTCTATACGTTCTTAGTCACTTATCCACGTGTGGGTCGAATCGAAAAACAAACTCAATATTCATTCGGGGGTGAGTAAAATGGAAATTAAGGTCGATTTTTGAGTGAAATTATTTTTGCGCATACAATACTTCCTTTTTCGTAAAAGGAAGTAAAAAGAAGAAGTATTTACATTGCCACACACATAGGGTGGAGGATGTAAAAAGGGTTTTAAAGAACCTTCTATTAGGAGGACGTCTTAAATTCTACCTGTATTTAATGCGTTTCACACGATTTTGAAATTAACAGTCATCTACAAAAATGATACTTTACTCTAGTGCTTTATATCTAGAATATCTAGAATATTCTGTGCCGTTCGAATCGTTTATGCTTATTCGAAACATGTGCAAATATTTTTTTGAGCTCAAATATGAAACTAAGGAGCAGTCTTTGAGAAATGGTGAACTGTTTAAATTTCTATACACAAACGCTAGAAGTTATAAAAAATGGGGCTACAACTACATTTTACGAGAACTATATAGATTCTTGGAATATTTAATATTTTAAACTCTTTTGAAGTTTGTTGTCCTTTGGGAAATGTTCAGTTGAATATTTTAATCCTGGCTAAGCATTGACATTAAAAAATTTTCCTTTTTTTTTCTCATCGAATTTCGAAGGTGTTGCAGTGCTTTGTTTTTCATTATCTTTTCTTATCTTATTAAATTTTTCTCATCATGAGAACGTTTTATAGAATCTTGAGTTCTAGTTTTCTTTCATTCAAATAATATCTATCTTCTTTAGGTTTTTTTTTTCAACAGTGAAAATATTTTGCTGTAGATATATATTACGTAATAGTCGTATTGTCGATTATAATTTAGCAACAGCAGTGTACAGAAAGGATGACTTGTTATTACAAATATTGATAAAATATTTTAAATTTATTTTGACTGAATTTTTTTTTATCTTTCCATTCATTGAACAATTTATTTACTTTATATTCCAACTACTTATTTAACTTTTTTTTACTATCACTTATCAAGGTTTTTGAAATGCTTTTTTACATCTACACATCAGTGTGTCTAATGATCTGTAAAAAAATTGATATTTTTTCTACTCTTTTGCAATACTGTGTCGAAATGCTGCTGAAATACACGAATACACTCATTCATTTATCATGAATACCTTCATAAACAGCGCAATTTGTTCGTCATACTTTTAAGTTTCTTGTTTCAAAATGCGGTTTGACTGCAACTTTTTCAAGTAATTTCTGATCATAATGCACGTCACTTATGATTTTATCCTTCCGTTGCAGCATCATTATAAAAAGCGTTTAACATCAAATTTTTACTTATTTCTGCAGCAAAAAAGATTGATGTGCTTTTTCTGTATTTCGAGAAAACTCAAAACATTATTTAGAAAAGCAGCTTAATGCTGAATATCTTTTTTATTTTATCGTCTGAGGGAAACGAAAATGTCGTTAATGTATGTTCTTTTTAATTATGTTTCGATATGGAATCGGAGTTTTTTTTTTTCGCATGAAAAATCTTGTACTTTTAAGTCAGCATAATTTGATAAATGGCTTCGCAATTTTACATTAACGTTTGATAAATAGTGTTGAGTTGCAAGGATATTTATTTATTTTTTTCCCTACGCTTAAATCTTTCAAAAATAAATTGCTCAGAGATATTTTCAGCTTTTAGAAGAGAAGGAAGGTAGCAATATTTGGAGACATATTTTAAAAAGCTGTTTATTTAATTATGACACCGAAGAATGTTTTTAAAAATTAAAAAAAAATTGTCCATTTGGAATGCTAAATCATAAGTTTTGATTTGGTTATCGTCTAACCGTCGTTTGCAGAGAAGATTTGGAAATATTAAAAGAAAAATCTTTGAAAAACGGTTCATTAAGAGATTTTAAAAGTAAAAATTATGCGCTTTCAAAAATTCCCGAAAAAAATCATTGTATTAGGATTTTAAGATATTTCCAAAATTTCGATCCCGAAAAACATTTCATCATTAATTATTGTTGAAAAATAGAAACAAAATAATAAAATGCTTTTCTCGCGCATAGTTTCATTTTTTTGGTCCCAAAGAAGAGATTCCTTGTAAGCCTAAAACACATGTATACCGATTATTGCATATTTGTGCAAAAAAATATTAGATTAGACAGTTTCTGTACAAATTATGACTACTTTTATGGATCTCCGTTACAACTTAATGTAAAACAGCAATTTTCAAAAACAATTATGGGAGTCCATCGGTGCTGATCTTAAAAAATTCCTTAAAATTTTCAACGATAGTTTGACGATAGTTCAACGATATTCAACTACTTTAAAGGATCAATGACATGCAACTTCTTAAAATGTATAACGATAGTTTGCCGTCTGTTCAACAATGCTTAACTACTCCTTACTATCAATGGCGTGCAACGCCTTGAACAGTTCGCTACGCCCCCCCCCCCCAAGGGTATGAAAATTGTCTTTCTGCATTTTGATTCTGCAGAAGCTCAGATGCATTTGTATTGTATGTAAAGTCAGAACTCACAAGCTAATTCTTAAGCGACATAAAGAATGTGTAAAGAAATTCAATAGGCTTTACAGTAATTGTACTCTCCTACAGACCATACTTAAACCTTTGTATGATGGATTTAAAATCGATGAATTTCGTCTTTTGTTAAGTTACATCAAGTAAACTATGACTGTGTCTACCATACGGAAAAAAAAAAAAAAAAAAAAAAAAAAAAAAAAAAAACTGACGAACTTTTTAAAAGTCCTAAAATTGATTCGAGTATACAAACAAAATAGGTCCAATATTGAGTTAACAGGGATTCATTTCTCGAATTTTAAACAATTATAATTTTACCGTCTTTCTCGGTTAAAATAAATGTTTCGTATTTTTCTGGCTTCATTGACAGCCACATAGAAGCAACCAAAGTGTAAAGCAATAGTACTTTTTATTACTTGTTTCTTTGAAGCACACCAATGCAGAATTAAGTAACATTAAAACCTTAAAAAAATAATAATAATAATTTGAATTTTGTCATTTTGAATTCAAATTATGTTTTTCGCAAACACGAGTGTGTGTTTACATGTAAGCGTGTGTGTTTGTGTGTGGGGGGTATGTGTGTGTGTGTAGGCATGTGTATTTGTGTCTGTGTGCAGGCATGAGTGTGTGGGTAGTTGTGTGTATGTGTGTGTGGAGGTATGTGTGTGTGTTTGTGTAGGTGTATGTATATGTGTGTAGGTGTATATATGTATGTGTGTGTAGGTGCGTGTATGTATGCGTGTAAGTGTAGGATATTGACGAAACCTGGAGACGGTTTTCGCAAGAGGCGCAGCATCGTGAGGATCCGGTCGACGGTGATGCTGCGGAGGGTGGCGGTGGGAAAAATGATAGGAACGTCAAAAACAGTCAAATAAAAGCAATAAGCAATCGTAATTGCTCAAAAAAAAAAAAAAAATCCCACAACAGGCTGGAACTTAGGTTCTCGGACAATAATGATCCTTTGACATTATGACCGAGTGAAGTTACTACCGATATACTTTTCCAGTACGTTAACCCAACTAAACGGAGTCATCAAATGTACAACGTCATTACAGCACGCAACGGCATAGAGACATGGTATCAGAACAGTCGCGTGAAACAATCCTCCACTCGGAATATTCTATAAGGTTTAATGACAGGCTTGTCCGGAAAATCCATCTCCAGTGACTTGTAAAAGCTGGAGATTCAGCTGCATCGAATTTTGATAAGGCTCTTTGCGTGAAAGTTGGAACACTGCAAGTTAAGTAAGAAGATGTCAAGGAGTGCGTTTTTGAAGAAACATCGAATTAAGTAGAGAAAATAATTTAATTTCAGTCGTTGCTGTTATCAAATCAGACAAAATGATAGCTAATAACAAAATAGTCTCGTGAGATGTGACATACCGCACGGTAATGGACGCATCGATTAGTTTGCTGGGATGTCAGTTTGTTTACTTGTGTGTGTATTAGCCTTTAAGTTAAGCAGAGTCACATTGAAATGAACGAATTAAGCTCTTATTTTTCTTTTTACTCTCTCATGCAGGTAGAATCATCAGCCACCTTGTCAATTTTTGCGCCAAACTTGGTCAGATAGCGTATTATTAGCGCTTTTCGGTAAAGGCTTCAGCGCTCATACGAATGACAGATTTTTAATAACATAAAAAGGGTACTACCACAAATTAGAAAAAGTCAGGTACGGATCCTACAGCAGGAATTAGTAAATGGAGGAAGCAAGTTCAATCATTGGCTTAGCAAAATCGGAGGCAAAGATGCCAAGTAACGTGACTGAACAACGACGAATGATTGACGTGCTTTGCGTGAAGTAGCGGGAGAAATCGGATTTCTTCCAATGGTTTGCTTCAAAATCTACCACGTGACTTGGGTTTTTTGCTTCTCGAATGAAGTATCCACTCCCTCCATTTTATATCTTCTCAATGGTACGGATCCATTACATTTAGAAAATCCCTAGGTTTGTGTTTCGTGTATTAATAAAGCTAGGTTATATGCGCATTATTCTCTAATATTCGTAAACGCTATTAAAATATATCCAAACGCTCTACAAAAGGTATTCCATACTCTCCAAAAAGCAGGGTATGAAGCAATTACTACACATAGAATATCATTTTCAAAGTCCAGATTAAATGAATATTGCTAGACTATGCATAAAACATTCGCTAAAAATTAAAAAACATCGAATATCCAGAAAAAGTGGTACATAAAGGAATACCACGCAGAACCGCGCCGAAGTCTGTATTTCATTAAGAGTTAATCAAACATTAAATATGGACAAGTAGTTAAAAATATTTCACTGTGCAACATTTTTTCTTGAATGTAATTCGCTTTTTCCAAGAAGACAAAGAAATTTCATTAAAACTTATCCCAACAATATGAGAAACTCATTCCTCACAAAGAGCTTAAATTAAAACGTAACAACGCATGAATAACAATAAAAAAAATGACAAGCAGCATATTCAAACTCTAATTTCCGTTCTCAAAAAGGGAAAATTTACAATCAAAATTAATTCTCTCAGAAATTCCGACACAATAAAAGCTCAAAGTGCTGGTCGCAAAACAGAAGATAATTGCGATCACTTCAAATTCACCGCACATACGGTATTGTCCATCCAATGGCCAGACGAATCTGAGTTAATGAAAGAATTCATTAAACAACACGAACGGTCCTCTTTCAAGGTATTAAAAGTCCCCGCGAGAACTTGTTCCCTTAAAAACTCCAACACTAGATCTGCCATTTTACATTCAAGACGATGAAAGAGATTTCCCCTCGTTCTTTCACGTCTTTTGTTTCACTTCGCGAGTGCAGAAAAACACCAGCACTCAAGCCTTGCAAATAAAACCACTTTGAATAGGAAACCTCATTACAGATAACGGCCGTAAAAAAAATGCTGCAATGTTTTAAGTGGATAACGACCAAAAAACATCGTTCTCAAAGAAAAGGCTCGTAATACATAACCAAGGACGTTTTCTATAGTTCCTCCACCTTGTCCGGAGCTCTTCCGTGGACATTAATTTCTTTCTTCCTTTTATATGTCTCCGGTGGCATCGGTAAGTGTTTGTAGTTATGGAAGAACGCTGCCTGGAGGCTATGTCTGCCATGAATTTTTTAACTCTTGTTGCGTTCGATTAATTAAATCAGCATTTTTTATTTTGTTCTTGAACACAGGTGTGCTATATATGCTACTGCATCGAATAAAAAGTTTTTTTTATAGCGGCTACTTTTGATGATGAAAGGTTTTTTCCTCTTCATATGTATTTTTTTTGTTCTGCACTATTGGTAGCGAATTCACCATTTAAGAAAAGTGGATACAAGTAGGAAAAAAAAGGAAGATAACTAACAAAGCAAAACATTTTACACACCAAAGATTTTTCGGGACATAAAACGGGTTTTATAGCTCTAACAATTACGCAATAAGAGAAAGGAGCATAAAAAAATGTGATGTTGCTTCCTAAAAAATGATAGAAAAATCAGAGCGTAATATAACATGAAACGAGCTAATGTGTGCATCACATGACTTCCTTTTACTCCAATTTAATGTTATTTTCTCATTATTGGCAGTTTTAATATGATTCAATAGTTTACTCTCTAAATATCACCAACAGTGGCCAAATTGAAACCAGATTTAAAAAAAAAAAAAAAAAAAAAAAAAAAAAAAAAAAAAACTTGGCGACCAAAAGACTGGCGATATATCGCCAAGTGTCCGCCAAATTATAACACCACTTGAGTTTACATCGAAATTAACAATGATTTCCTCCCAAAAAGGGGCAAAAGACCCCCTTTGGTGCATACAAATGCAACTAAAAAGGAAAGTGCGCAACTAAACCCCACTAGGAGTCTACGTACCCAATTTCAACTTTCTAGGACATTCCGTTCTTGAGTTATGCGACATACATACACACATACGCACATACATACGTACATACAGACGTCACGAGAAAACTCGTTGGAATTAATTCGGGGATCGTCAAAATGGATATTTCGGGTGTCTGTATGTTCATTGGCACATATTCACGTGTGGTCGAGTGGGGGAAAAAAAAAAAAAACTCAACATTTTTTTGGGGGTGAGCAAAATGGAAATTAAGGCCGATTTTTGGGTGAAAATTTTTTCACGAATACAATACTTCCTTTGTTGTAAAAGGAAGTAAAAATGTAGTCTTATATTAAATGTTTAATACAAAAACGTTCATCACTCTAAGTTAGGAATCCATTATTTCACATTCAAAGTACTTCGTATTCTTTTAAGCCAACGTTCCTGTTTTAAGATGTAACGATAAAACATGAAAGACTGTTTATTATCATCTGAAATTAGTTACTAAGAAATTCAATGAATATATTTTAAAAGCAACGAAAATAGGAACATTGGATGTAAGAAATGTTTATTGGTTAACCTCTGTATCTGTACCATTCAATAGTTGAGGAAATAGGAGTAGTCCAGTTTGTTTTTTATTAAACAAATAGCTAATGCTACAAAATCTATATTAGTATGCAGAAGAACAAGAATGTTTCTTGTTATTTACTAAAAAAATATTTCCTATTTCCCAGCCTTCAATTATAAAATGAGGAAATATCTATGAAACATTGTTTTTTAACTTCAAATGTATTCTAACAGTACTACAAACTAAACAGTTGATATTTTGGTCCAAAAATACAGCCTAAAAATTTATCACAAACAGACCCACAGACCACACACCTGCACTCAACCAGACTGAGCACCTTAATTTTTGCCAATGTACTTTTGAATGCCGCAACTAGTACTTCTCTGGTGAGGGCGGGGGGATGTGAATCAATAACTCTTATTTGTAAGATTAATAGTAAGTTAATCTTAATTTATTATTTTTTTAATTTTAAATATCATTATCATCAATAAAAAAACATATCGTCGTATCAGAGCAACAGTAAGATATCTAAGCCTAGAATTAACACTAAACTATCTTACTGTTACTCAGTCAGCAATATGCAGAAAGTTCGAGATTAAAGAACTGGAAATGAGGAAAGGGATGCTATCCCCTTAATGAGCTCTTTGCTTACTTTATTAGGTCTTCCGTAAGTTTAACCTAAAGGAAAAAAAAAAAAAAAACCTAAAATGCCTTTCAAAAAGGCTTGAAACGCCATTCATATGAGCACCATGCGATTGTTCCATCAAAACAGCTAACAAATTTTACATACTCTATACAGCACATAAGACATTATCGTCCCCATTAAAGTACCCCAATCATCAATCAAACCCGGGCTGCTCAAAACCCACCCCTTGCCTACACAGCAAGAACCCCTCTTAATACTTGTAAAAGCCAAGTAAGGCAGTTATAGGAAGGATCTCCAGCCCATTCGCCTCTATGGCAGGAAACCCTTAACACACATTGCGGGTTTTAATGTCTTAGGGTACGAACTTCTCATCGGATTGAATGCAGGGCCAGAATTTTTTCCCAGTCTCTCCCTCGCGGCCTGACGTGGGGTGGTTGGGTAATTCGTTCAAGGGTTGAAGGGGCATCGATCGAAAAACTGTATAACACTTAAATCAAAAGAATAAAGGGAGAGAACAACAAGACTCCATTTACGGTCACTTACATCGAAGGAAGAAACGCAGATTTAAAGTAAGCATTTTATGTTCTGCTCAAGTTACCCGTGTCGAGAAATGATGTTAATATAGAGAAATCTCGTTACAAGGAACTACAAGGGACCACAAATTTTATTCGTTATTACGGAAGTCTCGTTGTAACGAAATTCTAGCAATGTAATGGAAATTGAAACCGAGCTGAAGATTTTTTTTCCCTGAATCGATATTTTGATGCATTGGTTTTCATTGCAACAGGATATCATACATACTTTGCTCAATCCTTCTGCAAAAATAAGACATATCTTTACGCATATATTTGAACTTTATTGGTAGAATTTTAAACTTTGGCTTTAAATTGTAACATATTCTGACATGAGGACCCATTATGTGTCATAATATGAAGTATCCATTTTCTAAAACAATATTTTGTACTTGAAAAATAATGATTTGTACTTTTTGCAGGTGCACTTTACGGTCACGCCCGCGACTCGTACATCAGCATCATTTTTTTTTTAAATACAAGAAAACTTTTTAGAATGTTGATATTTCATACAGTGAGTCCTGTGTAAGTTGACCACCTCCGGTGCACTCCTTTAGTGGTCAACTTAAACAGGTGGTCAACTTACTGAGGTTGATTTATATGATACTGGCTGATTCCGTGCCTTAAAAAAAGCGTTCAAATTAGACAGGTGGTTAACTTACAAGGGTGGTCAACTTAACAGGTTTTGCTGTATTACCATGCATAAGAGTTCGAATATATCAACATTAAAAGTGAACATTTTTTTTTTTTTTTTTTTGAATCTAGGAATGAAGTATGCATAAAGATGTCTCATTTGTGCAAAAGAATTGAGCAACTTATCTTGGCAATCGGCATTACAGGTATATGATAATTCTACAAAACTGTACAATTACGCAGTAGCGTCACTACAGGGGGGGGGGCGAAAGAGGCTTTCCGCACTGGGTGTTGTTACCCATCGGGGGGGGGGGGGGTGACACCCAAAGTGAAATTGCAAGTTTTTGAAAAATATACAGCTAAAATGCATTTTTATGACATGAAACTTGAAAATTTTTCCAGGGGAGGGGTTGTCAACACAATTTGCCGCCCCGGTGTATACCTATGCTAGGTACGCCTCTGAATTACGCATGCACATACATATACGTGCTTTTATACACACTCCGATATTCGTTGGTAACAATAGCTTTTGGTAGGGCTACAAGAATGTATTGTAAGAAAACGCGTTTTAGGGAAGTGGACTTGGTTTTCCTTTGGAATAATGGTGGATCATCTACAATTTAAAGATCGTCAATTTGATGAAGTATATCGAGGCAATTATTTCTACTTCGCCAAATTTGAAAAAAGAGAAAAAAAGAAATGATTTCACTTTCTGTATTTTACTTGCTGTCGATTTCATGGCACTCCAAAATGTCGACTGAGACCGGAGCTTGACACGTGAGCAACGGGAAGCTCAGATTGAGTCGTCTTGTTACCATGACACCGAGTAAGCCGCTTGGAACCTCCGCCATCAGATACGAGGACGTTTTTCCCGAAGGAGAGCGACAACTCGGAAAGAAGGGCTGCACTCATTAGAGAGGGAGAGAAAGTAAAACAAAAAGTTTAACTCGACACGAGCGAGACTGGAAATGATACAGAGATATTGCAAGATGTACTTTTTGATGCCCCGATTTAATTTCATAGGTGAAACTCTTTGTAGCAGACAGTAAAGTGGTTTTTCAATGTAGTACATTTTTCCCCCGATGGAAATGACAGACACCAGAATGGAAAGTGGAGAAGTATGGAAGTGTTTTCTTTCTGGAATGCTGGATTTGTGTTTTTCGCACAATTAGGAAAGATCCAGAAAAGTTTTTTTTTTTTTTTTGCATGTGGACAAAGATTGTACTATGCCAGAAATTATTGCCATATTACTTAAATTAATGATTAAGTGCAAATACAGAGTTGAAATGTTATTATCTGGGTTTAATTAAGAAAAAAAAAAAACAATCGGACAGGAGGATTATATTTTTCAGAACTTTCAATCTCGCTTTCACTGTCTGTCAAGCTTAGGTGTTAAATATGCAAATGTAAAAGCATGGGTAAAAATATTATAAATGAAAAAAAAAAAAAACAGATGTTAAGCTGTAATTACCAAAAAATGATAGCTCAAGATAATTTCCATGTTTTCTTGGTTAATCTGTTGAAGATACCTGGGGAAAACCTAACCTGGCAGCACCGTAACGCTGTGATTAGGATCTGTGTAGTCATGTCATGTTTTCCTCAGCCTCAGCTATTGGTGATAATTTTCCTTGGACACTTCGGTTGAAATTAAGTGCTGTTTGAAAATTGAATTGATTCGTAAAAATCAATTTGGAAATAATAAATTTGTTAAAGGTTGCCTCCATAGAAGCATTTGAATCTTCTTATTTTGAAGCACTATAATTATTCGCTATTCCATTACTGGGTCATTTCATAGCATTTAGCTGTGAAATGTCCCGAACGTGCTGGTAAATCTCGAAATATTCATACTTTTTTCGCTGACAAAACACAAACTACAATTTTTTCTATTACTTTTAACTCATTTGTATTTTGACAGTGAAAAAAAAAAGTCAATATTTTAAGATTTAGGTTTACGTACCGAACGTTTCTGCCGTGTGCAGGTAAATGGCAGTATCTGCATAAATGAATTTCCGAGATATTTGAAGAAATGTGTTGGACTATTACAATACTAACAATAGGGTCATGCTGGAAAAAGACGTTTTTTAAGCGCCTTTTTTCCAGCGGAAACCGAATAAGCAAGCTTGTACAATAAAACTAACGTATAATAGATGTCAAAAATGCAAAAAAATGAAAAGTTAAAAACTTGCAGCTATTGCCCTTTACGTGCCCACGGCAGTATAGCTTCTACTACCACAATTATGGTATCTAATCGTAACTGCACTACTATTCTGTGCTGGACAGGTAAACAAAAGCATCTTCAAATCTTGAGTTTTTCATAAATTTTGCATTTTTGTTATCTTTTTCTTTTGCTTTATTATACAAACTTGGTTATTTGGTTTCCATTAAAAATACCAGGAGTGTAGAGTCAGAGTCAACAACCGAAAGCTTAAAAATTTCAATAGTCGGAGTCAATTGTTTACTTCTCGAGTTCTCTACTTAAGCAGGGCTGCGGGGATAAAGTCGAATTCGTAAATCTTCGGCTTCGTCTAAGTCGGAGGTTCGAAAATGGGGTCGTTTCCAAAATTTTAAAAGGTTTTTTTTCTTCTGAAGAGATGCTTAAAAACATAGGATCTGACCATTTTTAAAATAATTTGTTTAAGTTTAATATTTTAAAACAATTACTTAAATCGGTGCGCTTTCATTGTTTACGCTTCTGCCGATGACATCACAAATGATGAAATGCCATTCAGTGGCCATTCACAGAGCAAAATATTTAATTCTCATCTTTACTCACGTGTATTGGCAACGATATGGTTGATAGCAAGCGCAGAGTGCAATTTTAATTCGCTTCTTGATTATCATAATGTGGAACCGCGGTAGAAAAATGCGCCAAAAAGAATCATTTATGACGTCATCAAGACCACGCCTTGTTTGAAAATTGGAACATTTAAAAATATTAATTAAAAAATAACTGTTGGGAAAATCAAAGTATTTTCGGGGCCCATGTTATTTTTTTTTATTTATTCTATCAATTTCAGTGACAAAAAGTACTACTTTTGACTGAAGGAAACAACCCCATTCCATGAGTCAGTCTTTTTTCTTCTTACTCATTCGAAAATACAGCACAAAATGAACGTGATATTCCAATATATTATTGGTGTTTGTGAGGAATCAAAAATCGCCTTTTTGAATGTCTCAAAAACTTACATTTGCGGACACTGCGGTTTGCCCACACACAACAATATGGCTATTCACGCCAAGTTAAACAATAGTATTACGTCTAGTATAAGAATAGGGTTATTTACTATCAGTAGGCTATACTATAACTTTTATATATTACTATAACTTTTTGCCGTAATGCAGAAGCTTGTAGATTTTTTTACTCTGTACTTGTGGAATTAGTGATTATAAATTATTTCTAAGTGAAATGTTTTCTGAAAACATCAAAAATTATCAGTAATTTTTAAAAATATTTTAAATGATGTGTTGTTATGCTGATTTACATGAAGTTATATATTTTCATGTTTAAGGGGTTACAGTACCTCAAAAATGATGAAACGATCAAAAAAATTTTTATTTCTTATTTCCAAACTAAAAACTATTCTGAACACTGGAGAAAAGTTTCATTGCTTTAGTTTAAATATTTAAAACGTTATGAGTGGTTTTAGGCCATGTTTGCTATGTGTTCTTATGCAAAAGAAAAACTTTAAATTGCTTTTTCTCGATGATTTTTTTTTTTTTTTTTTTTTTTTTTTTTGTGTTTTCATGTCATTAGAATCCCTAAGGATTTTTTTTCTATGAAAGATACAGCTTTAAAGTAATACGTTTTGCAATTGGAATAACATATTTGACAAAAATGTGCATTGGATAAGCATTTTATAAATAACTCAAATGTTTAGAGCATGTTAAACCTTTAAAAACCAAAATTAAAAAAAAAAAAAACTTTTGATTTTTTACATAATTAATCACAGAAAATTTTCTAATAAACTCATAAGCAAATGATTGCACTGATTTTTAGAGATGATTATAGTGATCGTTTAGTAAAAAACTTTTTTTAAATTAGTGCAAAAATAAAAAAAGCCTTAGGGATTTAAAAAAATTGAAATTTTCCTCAATTTTTTGAATTTTTAAAAAAAAGTAGGTAATATTTTCAAATTTTGAAAATAAATTATTGATTACGAAATAAGTATGCATGTTATGGTTTCAAAAAAATATAAAATTTAAAAAAATGTCTGAAAGGTACTGTGACCCCTTAAAAAAGAAACATTTTAGCGGACAACCTAGGCATATAATTAGCTGAGGAGTACAATTTTTCTTTCATTATACTATCTTAGTTTCCGATGTAAAAAATTACTTGCTTTGAAAAATACTTAACTATTAGAAAAGAATACAGCCATATAACTATCTGAAACTTTTGAGAGAAATCCCCGATTAAAACTCGTATTTAATCCTTCAAACTATATAAACTTGAGTTTGTGAGCTAAACACTACATTGAAGTATGCTCTAAAAATATTTTCGCAAACTTCTCCGAAATACAGCGTATCGAGAAGCTAAAATATATTACGAAATAAAAATTTCAGTTTCTGAGTTGCTTACATTGAGAGCAAAAGAAATATTTGATCGTACGCCATGAATTTATGACAGCAAGAGTTATTAATGTTTACACGGAAAGAACCCTTCTCCGCAGAAGAGATCTAATATGAAATTTTTCTTCAAAATTTAGTTTTCGTCTTGTCATAGAATACGGAGAAATAAGTATTGTTTTCGAAACGCCATCTAACACTTGACAATTTGATAGAAGACGTCCTTAATAGCAAATAATAAACAAAACAAAAAAATCTTTTCTTTCAAAAATAGTCTTTTGTGTTATTTTCATATGGGAAAGTAAAAATCAAATCGTGTGTTAGAAATGGATTAAAAAAAAAAAAAATTCAAAAGCTTAAATATAATATTATTTGAGAGTAATTCGTTTTAACAATAATTTAGCAGGACCATTGATAGCCTAGTGCGTAAGGCTCGTGGTTTCCAAGCCTCTCGTTGATTGGACAAGCGGCCAGAATGTTTTACTGCCTAACACTTTATAAAAGTTCTTGCATGTATTTGACTTTCTTACACGAAACCCATCGGAAATACGAAACGACAGTAGTGCAAGTCATTTAAAGTTATTTTAAATCATATATGAATCACTTTTGATAAAATTTTATTTATAATTTTAAAAAAAAGGAACTTAATTTTAGATACAAATTCCGCTCTGGAAAGGTCAAATTCATGCAATCTTGATTTTATTTCTTTTTTTTTTTTTTTTTGCAAACGTTTTCGCAAAACATTTATTTACTCGAAAATTTGTTAGAATGGCTTTAACCAACAGTTTCTCATTGACGCAGAGAGCGGAAAATTCTTTAATTTTTATTTTTTTTTTTTGCACAAAAAGAAAAAAAAAAAGATTGGAAACAGTTAAAACTTGTGAAATATTTTGCAAGCCGGTTCCCTACCCCCTTTAAAAAAAAAAAAAAAGTAATACAAAAAGTAATAGGTAAGCAAAACTTAGTATTAAAGAAATGTCGTAAAAATATTTAAATGCAAAAGTAAGTAATTATTGCAATAATTATAAATAAATTAATAAACATTTGTGGGAAATCACAAAATTTCGAAAAAAAAAAAAAATCACGAAGTTCTCTTGGAAAACTAAAATGTAGCAAACATTATTATTATAACGTTCTTATGTAAGAAACGTGAACAACCAAAAATCTATGAAGAAAAAGCTAAGTAAAATTTTCCCGCGAACCACCGGATGAGAATAGCTGGCTTACATCACTCCTATTCTAACTGCGACAATCGTCATGCTCAATCTGGCAAATCAGTATCATTAATAGCATGATAAGAACGAAATGACTGGAATACTTCTGTGAAAACCTCATGACAAATCACACCAGTTCATAGCATTTCGTTTATGCTTGTTTTGGTCATTGAGCTAGTTTTTGCATGAACGCCATTGTTGTACCCGTAACCAGTTTAGTCATGCTTTTTTTGTCTTTCAAATATTTTTTTCGCCTCCCATTATAGAACTAAATAGAATATACATTATAAAATTCGCGTGTTTCCTACTGCTAGATACAGGGTGTCCAGCAAAGCACTCCCTGGTTTCAAAATTAAATATCTTGAAAACAAAGGACGATATTGGAATAAAATAAACGGTATGTTTATTGTGAAATCCATAAAAATCATGTACAGGAACTTGGAAATTTTTAAAAATTTTCCAACAGTTGGCGCTGCACGCTGCAATTGCAATAAAAGTCGCTATAAATAGTGCTGCGAAGAGGTTGGACGATAATTTGTAGCGTATATGTAAGCATATCTGAGAGACTAAACTACTACTGAAACAACTAACCTCTTCACAGCACTATTTATGGAGACTGCTATTGCAATTATATTGTGCAGCGCCACCTGTTGGCACTTTTTTAAACTAATTTCCAAGTTTCCGTACATGATTTTTATGGGTTTCACAATAAACATGGCGTTTATTTTATTCCAATATCGTCCTTTGTTTTCGAGGTATTTAATTTTGAAACCAGAGAGTCCTTTGCTGTTACACCCTGTATGTTGCCCTTTTGACTCATCAAAAGAAAGAATTGGTCGATTTCATAAGTGTAGCAGATTCTTGCGCGTTCTCCCCGACTAACGTTCATTTGGAAGTATTCTTTGCAAAACCTAATTTTAGAACACACCGACAGTCATTCAAATTTCGAGATCTGTTTCTTTTCTTTTTCTTTGGTTCCACGCCATTACGCAGGCACGTTTTAGTTACATTATGTACTGTAAAAACTCGAGAAACTAAAACATTGCCGCAAAATCTTTTCTGTTGACTGAAATTCGTTTTCTTTTCTCACGCAATTACTACCTACATGTAGGTAGAAAACAAATGAAATCGAGATGTATACTATTAGAGTATATTTTTATTCATATATCTATTTACCACATTTTTTTTCAATAGTGTTTTTTAATTTCAAACACTTTTTCCACATTTGAAGTTGACTTCTAAATGAAATAGATACGTAAAAAATGGATAAACAACTAACTAAAGTTGCAGCACTTTTAAACGATGCAAAATCCGTGATTAAGTTTGGAATCCAGACTTGCCTTAAATTTAATAGTAGACGCTAATGTTAAGTTTTCTTGAATTATTCAAAATTGAATGAAGCTTTGTTCAAATTAAAAAGCGTAATTCAGAAGTGAGAAGTCCTCGCCATGTATGTATATATATATATATATATATATATATATGTGTGTGTGTGTGTGTGTGTGTGTGTGTGTATATATGTATATATATTTTTCTGAATCAGAATATTCACTCCAAAGTTATTTGGAGGAGTGGGAGAGGGCATACAAACAGAAAGAAGGAAACATTTCCCCATCTTCAAGCCCAATTTTCAATTTTTAATTTTTCGCTATTTATTTATTTATTTATTTTTAGCAATAGGTTTGAGATGCATAAAGCCGTCTTTCACACTTTTTTCTTCTTTCTTCTACATTTCCGGAAAAGGTAGGCTAGAAATGATAGCAATATAGTTCGTAAACAAAATGTTACTTATCGATTTTTATCCTTCCGCAAAAGAATTTCTAACATTGTGCAGAAAACATTCTTATGGATTGATAAGGAAATGGTTGCATCAATCGTTGAACACATCAGGAAAAGTTTCGACGACTTGTATCCACGACGTGTGATATTAAATGAGCCTGACATTTCGAAATCAGAGCACTAACAGTTTCATCGCAGCGATGCTACATTTTATTTTTCATTTTTTCATGAGGCCGTTTTTATTTAAATCTATCTACATATATGGAATAAATACATTTGTCACGTTTTCTTTTTAAAGAAGTGACACTTGAGAGTATGGGCACCCATATGCAAAATTTTAAGGGGGTGGGGGCTCAGAATTTTCCTCATGGTTTAGCAGGATATTTTCCCCATAGAAACCGATTTTTGTGCAGATTAGAGCTATTAAAGTTCGACATTTTTAATAAATTATTCATTAATGACTGGAGAAGAAATGATTTTACATTTTTTCAAAGAAAAAAGTACTAAAAGCAGGGAAGTTAAAAATTCTATATGGATGCCCTAGCTTAAGAGAAAAAATTTACCTTATTAAGGATAATATTCGATTTTTCAATATTGAAAAGTTTTTCTTACATATTAGTTTAAGTTAGAAGACAAGCGTTAATTACGAGAGCATTTAACGCAAAATTTTCGATAGACGTATATGCAACCGCCCGCTCTCTGCAATATTGTTCTATATTTTTGCTGAAATTTAATATATTAAATATAATTTAAGATACATTGGTTACAAATTTCGGAATTGAAGTTTTTATGTACAGTGAAACACCGTTTATACGTTTCTCTTTTATACATTTTAATCAATTATACGTTTTTAAATTGTTCCGTGTAGAGTCTAATACATATTAACGTATAACTATTATACTTTTTTTTTTCATTTATACGCTTTTTTTTCAAACAGTCCCTTCAAAAAGGTATAAACAGCGCTTTGCTGTATTTTTAAAAACATAAAAACCTCCAGGTGGGTTGTGCTCTATTGCCTCCCACCCCCGAAGTGACGCTGCTGTATTATCTTATTTTTACGAATAAGGAGCTTTAATAAAAGTGGATAGTTGAGTTTTCAAACTAATGCTGCTGAAAATAAAAACCACCAAGTGAAAGTACATGGAAAATGTTTTCTTAAATTTGTACTGCTTGCAACAATCACACGTAATTATAAAGTATGAAGGAATTGGCAAAGACAAAAATTCTAAAATGCCACCGTGAGTTGAGAGTGTTTTATTCTAACAAAGGAACAGCTTCCGAAATTGCCTCCTGGATTTTACTCTTTCGAAAAAAGGCTCATAAAGCATTTAGAATGCATCAAATAAGTGTCAAGGGTATGATTGAACGTTTTTGGATTAGATTCTTAAAAATAAAAATCAAGGCTTTATTTTCCAAAAATGTTAGCTGCAGGAAGGAAAAAAAATGCACCACCCAGCCAACGAGGAAGACAATTTTTACTTCCAATTTTGAATTTGATTGATAGAAGAACAAATAAAAATTGCAGATATTTTCAGCAAAGTAATCCGGAAATGTCCCTTAGGTATATCTATAAAATTTCTTACGATGATGATTCAATAATCGATACAATCAGTAACAAATCCTGAGCAAGGGATATTGTAAATTTAATAACGGAATGGCAGTGGTCCTGGATGTACTGAACTTACTTTTCTGAACGCACCACATTAGATAGGAAAATGGGATCTTAGTTTTTTGACAAATGTGCAAAACATACCATAAAACTCGGGAATAGGAAATATTCATAAGTACTTTTTGAGATTACTTCTCCCCAGAGAGTTGCATATTTGATGGGTGCTGAATATTGAATCGACGAATTTCTATGTGCGCACAGAGTACGCGATTACTGCTTCCCTTACATACTAAGATCCCCCCAAACGGAAATTACATTATTTCGGACGCGTAGCAAGTCGTATAAATTGATTTTGTACGGAATGAGTCGGTGATGAAGTTTTTTTTTCCCTTCGATTTTGCTGACTGGAATATGAATAAAAAGTTACCCACAATAAATTCGAACCATTATGGAATATGTGACGTCAGGAACAAGTTAACTGTATATCTGACTGAAAAAATCTAAAAATAGGTTTGATTAAAAACAGAATGTATATATGCCGATGATGTGAGATGATCTAATGCAATATAGTTGGAATTGCTAAAAATCAAACACGAATAGCAAAAAATTTCGTAAAATTTCCAAGAGATAAATTTAATAATATTCACAATGTTAGAGTTCTAGAATAGAACAAAATTCAATATAGACTATTGCTTTCCTTCAGGGAAAAAAACTCCATATTGAACCACCAGTAACCAAAAAAATTAAATAAATAAATTAATAAATCGCAGGAGTCGGAATCAGGAGTCGAAAGTTTAAAATTCCAATGGTTGGAGTCTGTTATGTTCCCGCTACGTCTACAACTGTGCCAGTGTTTGTGGGGTCGGAGTCCGACTGTTTTGGGAGTACAGAAGTCGGAGTCGAAGGTTTAAAAAATTCCCGGAGTCGGAGTTCGCCCTTTTCCCTTCAGACTTAAAAGCTCTGCTAAAAAGTCTAACGGAGTTTTTTTTTTTTTTCCTTTTTGAGAAATTCCTTCGTTTTGCATGTAAAAAAGGCGTGTTATAATTTTAATTTGACGATTACAACCAGAATAAAATATCTTGTAGGATGAGAACGCATCCGTTCTAAGCCCATTTTCAGCAATTTTGAGACACGGCAATGTGTAAAAATACTGCCTTATGTTAAAAATTGTTTCAGTTACATAGCAAGAATAAATGGTTGACTGATAGCTGTATCATAAAAACAGCCTAAAAAGCAATTTCATAATATACGGCAACACATTTTTACCTTCGAAACAGGAGATAGAACCCCCATCATTAAACCATCTGGTGCACATATTTTTCCAAGACTGAACACCTTTCAAATACTTTATTTTTCTATAACACTTTACATGGATCTGATTTATTATTAATAAAACTGAAAATCACTGTGCATAAAAAATAAATCACATTCCGCGGGAGAACTGATAATTATAGAAAAACGACCTTTAATGAACGCTCTTAACACGATGAGAAATTCAGCCACAAGGTGAAAATCACTTTTTTTTTTCAATAACCTAATGCACATTGCAGTATAACTTCAGGGTCAAGGTGTTTGTTTCATCGCTTTAATCATACCTTCAAGAAAGTGTACGATAAAAAGGTGCGGCAGCAATTCAATAGGCAATAAATACTCATTTTCCTTCAGAATCAAAAGTAGCACACATCATCTCGGGGAAGCCCATTCAACTTTCGCTACCATCGAGGATCGTTTTTCGAATCTCGTTTAATGGTGAAAAGAATTCGTTTCTGGGAGTGGTATTTTTTTTAATCACTAAGCAGACTCAATTAAAGAAATAATTTTTCATTACCGTTTTTGTCGAATAGGTGCGGAATGCCGGATCTGTACAAACAACTAGAAAAGGCTAAGCAATAGATTTTGTAAAAGTGTACAATATGAAAGCATATGTTCTGTATCCAGCGTAATTCAGCTCAACAATGCCTCCGTAACATGTCGATCAGTTGCATAATCAGTTTTCAACTTCAACATGTTTGAAAAACTTTAGCTTTGCAGTAAAACTAAAATTTTTCGTTACTAAAAATAAAAAATATATATAAAATATAACGAAATAAATAAATAAATAAAAGTAAAAAAGGAAAAAAAACGAGCTGATGTGTGCATCACATGACTTCCTTTTACACCAATTTAATGCTATTTCCCTATTATTGCAATTTTAATGGGATTCTCTCTCTAACTCTTTAAATATCACTAGCAATGGCCACATTGAAAGCAGATTTAAAAAAAAAAAAAATCGCCAAATTTTTCGCCAAGTTGGCGACAAAACTTGGCAACCAAAAGACTGGCGATATATCGCCAAGTGACCGCCAAATTATAACACCACTTGAGTTTGCATCGAAATTAACAATGATTTCCCCCCAAAAAGGTGCAAAAGACCCCTTTAGAAACACCCGAATGCAACCAAAATAGGAGGTGCACAACTAGACCCCACTACGAGTCTATGTACCAAATTTCAACTTTCTAGGACATACCATTTTTGAGTTATGCGAGATACATACGCACATACGCACATACGCACATACGCACATACACACATACGCACATACATACAGACGTCACGAGAAAAGTCGTTGTAATTACCTCGGTGATGGTCAAAATGGATATTTCGCGTGTCTATACATTCTTAGGCACTTTTCCGCATGTGGTCGAATCGAAAAAAAAACTCAACATTCATTTGGGGGTGAGCAAAATGGAAATTAAGGGCGATTTTTGAGTGAAAATTTTTTCGCGAATACAATACTTCCTTTTTTGTAAAAGGAAGTAAAAACAGAATTTTTTCATAGTAACTTTTTTTTTGTGCTAATATTAAGATTCTGATGTCTTAATAACCTGTAAAATAGTATAATTTCAAATTTATTTGCATTCGATAATAATACTAGTATAAACATGAACGTAGGGTAAATATATATATTTCCCGTATGTTATTATGAAATGGCCAGTAAAGGATTGATATTAACAACTTTATACTAACTTTTTATACCGGCAATATATTTGATGCTTAGTTCTATGGATACTTTCCGCAGTATTGTTTGATTGGAAAATGAACGTACAATTCGAGTAAAATGAGGAAAGCGGCAACGTTATTCGAGTTTCAGCGAGAATAAATTTTAAGCGTGATTTTTTACCAACGGACCTTTACCTCGTAACTACGCATACTACTTACTGGGATTTAAAACCTGGATAGTAATTTTTTGTTTATCATAAGAAAACGGGGAATGTGTTATGATGATGAATAGATTTTGAGTCAGGATAACAGTTTCATAACTCTTTTTCTTGACACAAAACCAGAACTTTGCAAAGAAAAAAAAAACAACAAAAATTCCACGTGTCTTAAACAGATTAAAAGTTTTAAAATCATCGTTTACTGTCCAAAAAAATATTAATTCTGTTAATTTGGCAAATCAACTTCGTTTTGCTTTGTTAATTAATTTCGATATCGCAGGTATTGTAATTGTTTTTATAAACAAATATTTAAATGTAACGTATACGATAAATAGTCATGGCACGTGTTATCAAGATTGAAAAAAGTACTTCATTTCATTTAACTACAATTAATTTTATTTTCGTTAAAATCATTGGTAACCTTTTGTGTAAGAAACAGAAGTACCCACAAATTATTCGGGAAGTTATTTGCCTCTGTTCATATTTCTTTCTTCAGTTAAATAAAGGCAACAGTTGCCACACCGAAGATTAAGGTTTCGATAGTTGATTCTACGCTTTATGCTTATCGTCAGGCAAGCGATTTTTAAATTTGAAAACAAAAGACAAATAATTTGGCGAAATATCAACACCAATAACTTTAAAATAATAAACAATTCATGATTGCTTGAGCTCAATGTTACCAATCCTGAAAAGAATTTGTTTAACATAGTAAATCCAGTTCAGCACGCGACGAAAATAATATACGTTTAGTCGTAAAAGCCGGTAGAAAAAGATATTGCTCAAAAACTCACTAATTGCAGAAAGATAATTATTTCTTCATGGATCGTTAATTGTAATTATTAATTTGAATTTTTCATTTAAATATAGCTCCATAATTTTCGACTAATTTGTTCTTCATCCGCTTGTGGGTCATACATTACTTAATTTGCAAACATGAGAAAGAGAGAGAGAAAAAAGAACGCTTTTTTTTTTGTTTTAATAATCAACGAAAAACCTTTTTGGGAAAGAAATTATTTGCATATAGAGAGCTGCCATAAAATTGAATTTTGGTGAATAAACTAGTCACGATCAGAGATATTATCAAGGGAAGAAGAGGGGGAAAAAGTAAAAATTCTCATTAGCCTCGTGGATTTTTCTTTTGTAACCTGTGGCGCTGCAATTAAACAATTACCTAATGGCGGAATCGGCGACACGGGGAATAACTGTTCTTATTTTGCGCGCACTAAAACTGATGAAAAGAGCTTCAAAATCGATTAGTTGGCTGCGTTTAATGCCCATTCGCACGAAATCATCAATAAACCGCAGAAGTTACGCCCCAAATATACATGCATCGATAATGAAGGTGCAAATAATGAGCAATACTTTACACATTATTGCTCGCAGTGAGTTCGTGTGAGCAAATATTTTTACACGAGATTTATGTTTTTTCTGCGTCTGTTTGACCCGTATTTGAAAAAGGACGAACAAATTGACGATATTGGGAGAAAAATGATTTCTTTCTTTTTTTTATTTACTGTAGCTTAGAACGTTTGACTTTTAAAAAACACGGAAACTGTTGAACGTTCTTCACTGAATATGAAACTAAGCACTTTTAGTAGTTTTGCACCATCCATGATTACTCAATGAGTTTTGTATGCTTCACCGCTTTTTAAAAAGTAGCTTGACTAACAAATTGGCGACAATCTGTTAAACTGCATGTTTTCAAATTCTCTTTTACTTGACTTCAGTCCAGCATGTATCATGATACGATGCGGTTCATGAGGCGCAGTTGCTCAGAGTACAAAAATAAAACAGCATAATTTACGTAGGTTTGCGTACTTAGATCCTTTTTTTGAAACGGGATTAAAATGACGACATTACGAAAAATAAAAGTTTTATTTATTTTACGTTAGGATGGCATAATATGGTTCATGTAATTTATTACAACAGGAATTCAATAGAAGCATCAGTAATTTCAGTTCTTTTGAATTATCAGCCAGCATAGAAGATATAATGAGCGAAACACATAGTATACAAAAAAGTCTAGTTTTGGAAACATTTTTAAGAAATGGTAAAATACATGTTACCTTTCAAAACTCATAGGTTATAACAGGGTCCGATAAAACCTGGACCCAGATCATCCTGGGGACTAAACAGTATATATTGGCGACTAGTTTTCTTCCGAACAAGAATCGTTAAAAGGTTTACACTGAATTACTAGATAATATCTGAGAATTTATTTGTCCGAAACCTAAAATGTTTTCCTGACTCCTGTGAATTTTCACTTTTTGTCGGTCCCTAATTTAGAATTTGGCGAATCGGATTTTACATAAAACAAAATAACGAAAACAGTAAATGCAAATTGATTCAGGAGCCGTTTTGGATTTCATCAATTTATGAACTTTCAAACCTAACATTCTTCTGCATTTGCATTCACAAAAGAAAAACGTGGACATGAACACTTACAAAACTGCTGTTGCCTTTTCTTCTTAATAATTATCAAAAATGTTAGTATATTAAGAAGAAGGCAACAGCAAATGTTAACTTAGTTGTTAACTAAGATGCTTTCTTGGCTCCTACGAATTTTCACGAAAGAGCGTGGACACGAACATTGAGAAGAGATATAATGAGGGGAGTGAAGAATTTCATTCGGTGAAGCCCAGACCCCAAGTCACGAGACAGATTTTAAAACAAAGCATTGGAAGAGATCAGGTTTCTTTCGCTTGTTTCACGCAGAACGTGCCAACCACACTGTCAAAAATGAAACGCTCAATTTTGACGATTCGGCAATCCTCGAGCACTATTTCGTTATTTTCGACGATCCTTTCGTCACCGAATCACGTGATATTTGACGAAACCAGAAATCTCAAATTTTTGACGAAATTATTTCGTCCCAATTTCGTCATATTGCAGTGCATTCTGGGAATTTTTGTTTCAGTCTTGTATTTGCTCGTTAAATTATCTTACGGAAATTATCCTACAGGATTCATAAAAAAGGTTAGTATTTAATGAAATTTTTATGTGCAATGTGCCTTCTTTTATGTATTGTTACATTTTTGTTTAGTGTTGTGTTTATTGTTGTATTTAAAACACATTAAAATTGAAAACGAACGGTTCGATTAGGTTTAGAATTATGTGTGTTGTTAACTTTGAGTCACCTCCACGTTAGGCTTAGAAAGCGTTATTTTTTTTTATTTGAAAAAGAGAATATTGGTTTGTTGACATTTATTTCCAAAAACGTACTTCCTTTATTTCGTTAAAAAAATTACAAACATGACTAAAGAATTTGTACGAATTTAAACTTACAAAAAAAAAAAAAAAAAAAAAAAAAACACTCCACCGTAGCTAAACTAACACAGATGATATACAGCGCTTTTATAAATGACATAGAACTTTGAAGCTTTTAATTTCAACGTGGAATATATTACATGGTTATGTGTTTTCATTCTTCTCCATGAATTTTACAAAAATAATTCTGTTAAACGAAGTGTATTTTTTAGTTTAATAGTTCAAATTTGTTTCATTCCGCATTTTTAGTTTCTTAAAAAAATACTATGTACCAATCCCCCAGTAAGTATTGATATTTTTTCTTCTTCCACTCTACATTTAATGTTTTTTTTTTCAATATAATAATTTATACAGTAGTTCCCAAAAGTGTTCGCAAACTTATCATTTTCAATGAAATATTGCTATACCCATTAGTAAAAATTAATATTTTGGAATGGGTAAACAATATTACAAAACTTCATGAAATATTTAAGTAGCAAAATAAAATTGATTTTGAAGAAATTAATAATCAAAAAGTATCAAGAACTTTATAACACAAAAGTGTTCGTAGAAAATATTTTAAAATAATTGTTTAGCAATCTTTGAATAAAATCGATGAAACTCCAGGAAAAAAAAGCGCTTGATGCAATAAAAAATAAATGCGAACCGTTTATATCAGCTTTTGGATCCGAAATGATACCGTCTTTTATTTTGTTAAGCTCGTAGACAAGACTTTTAAATGCTTATCCCATGTTGTTTATATAATCTCTTTCCCTGCAGCAGATGTTTCTAGCAATAAGTGCTTATGTTCATTATTTGTGGAGCCTTTCTTTTTTACTTGCATAAAACATGAAATAAAGTAAATATCAATTTAATACAAATCATTTTAAGATAGAGAAAATATTAATTTCCATAAAGAACTCTATCTTTGTGCTTGATATTTCAGCAGAATATTTTCAATATTTTTTAAAAAATTTCCGCAAATTAAAATAAATTATTGAAAGTAGAGTTTTAATGTTTAACCTCGATTTAAAAAGAAAAGATAGTATAGCAGCATGTTTGAAAATTGTAATAACAATAATAAGCATTTTTTGTTTATTTTCCCACTTCATACACTAAATTTATAGGTTTTTCTATGTCAATTTGTGTTACATGATTTGTCATAATTATGAATTTTTCCATTATACATAGTTTCTACAACTAAAATAAATGCAGCATTAATTTTATTGCCATATTTGCCGCCTGAAGGTATTGTCAACAAAAAGTGAGAAATCCCGGTCTACATTAAATCAGACTAAGGAGCATTTTATAGATGAACTTCCAATAAATCCAAATTTTTTGTTGGAGCTGTGATTTTGCTGGATACAAAGTAAAATGTCTGAAAATTTAACCGAACTTCAATTGAAAAATTGAAAGGATAATGAAAATATATGAAAAATTGAAAGGATAATGAAAATGTATGATAAGAAGTAACAAGCTTTGCTTGTTTGCACCACACTGGTCCCTATTTTCATTATAAATCTTTGGAAAAAAAATCCATTGATATCAGTCAATTAGTTCTCAAGACACAAACAAACAAGGAAATGCACTTTGTTATTGGGTTTCCCCTATCTTTGGCAGCTCTTCTCCCTTGGCGTTTTTTTTTATTTACTGCGTGAAAATTGCATATTTTAAAAATCAAATATGCTTAGTTAAAAGGTGATACTCCCTTCGTCTCCGTCCCAAACTAGTAAGTAGAGCTACGTTTGAATATTTTTGTACTAGTGATTGATTCTGATGATTTTATGGTTTTGTTCGAATATTTTTTAAAGATTTCAAGGTACTATACTATCAATTAAAAACTTTACTTGGCAAGCATTCCCTCTTAAAATCATTACCAGCTGAGTTAAAAAAAACCCGAAGTACACACGCCCTTAAGCTACGCCCCATTTTGTAAGTACTCTACCCCCAGTATAGCAGAAAAATCAGTTTTTTTTTCTACTAAATCCCTATCCATCAGCTAGAAGGTAGCTTTATGTAATTATTAGTTAACTTATGAAATGGAGCTTGGCTTCGAGTGTTGGAGCCCTGGGTTTTTGACTTGAATTTGATAATGGTTTAAGGAGGTAAAGCTCGGTAAGTAAATGTTGTTTATTGATAACATAGCACAATAAAATCTCTGAAAAAAGTGCAAATAAAATCATAATTACCAGTTTCAGTACTACTTAATTCATAAGTACTTTATTGGAACTAATTTGAGTAGGGGGAGAGAGTACTTCAGAAAACATTCGTGAAGAAAACGGAACGCGAAAATCGAAAAAAAAAAGAAAAACGGTGTATTTTGGCTATCGGTTAAAATAAAAAATAAATTAAAAAAAATCACAGATCAACAATTTTTCGCATTTTTGATTTTTTTATAGCTCAAAAAAATGAAAATTCACGACTTGATGTGCAAAAGAATTAACTCGTTTAATGGCTAAATAATGCTGATTCTCGATAAATTGAAGGAACTCTAATTCTAGAATATTATTCAGAAATTAATTTCAGAAACTAACTGAGAGTCTATCTGCCTAAATAAAAATTTTGTTCATCCGCTGTAAAAATAACTCATTCTTGCAATCTGCCTGAAAAAAAGCTGTCAGCATTGAAATCATCATATATTTTGAAAAATATGAAAATTAAATCAGATGCTTTTCAAAGTCACAAGCGAATCGTAGCTTTTTAACTTAAGGGGAAAAAAAAAACTCAGATTTTGAAAGATATCGTGAAAACATGTTTTATTTCAGAAATAAACTGATGAATTTAATCGTAAAACTTTCCTCGAAATAGAAAAAAGATCCATGTGCATGAGGGCATACACCCATGGACTTAAACCTTTACTTATTATGTTATATATTCTCTTTTTTAAACTTTTTTTAGGATGGATCCAACATCACGGAGATAATTGGAACAAGTACAGACGAAGACTTTTTCATAATTATAACAATATTCTAAATGTTCGTATATTATACATTGATTTCATGTTACACATGTTTGGAAATAAAAATAAAAACTTAGGGGTTAAAAGTAAAGATATATTTTTATAATTATTTAACAAACATTACACTAAATTAATTTTACCGAAAGATTTATTTCACATCTGCATTTTTTTAAGATTTATATTTTCAAATACCTTTTGCAATTTTGGCAGAGAATTGTTTTCAAAGTATGAAGTATGAAATGCATGCAATAATAAAATTCCTGTATTAAAAAACAGGAATTTTATTATTGCATGCATTTCATGTGGCCAAATAAACATTCTACATACAAGCAAAATTAATAAAACAAATAATTAATTAGAAAAAGAAAAAGGTAAGCTTTTTCTAAAGATTATCTAATTTTAATTTCTGTATCTAATTTTAGAACAAATATGTACTAACTTAAAGTTGTCCAATTTATTGTACTTTTTCTTTGAAATTTGTGGTATAAGTTGGATAAAAATCTTTTTTTTTTTTTTCTGGAATTTTTCATGCGATGCAATGAAGAAACTTCTCAGCAATTTTCTCCCGAGCATATATCGATCTAACTGTGCATAAAAGTGGCACATGATTTATTTTTCCAGAACCCAATGTCTGCTGAGGAAGTAGCACTTTTATATTCCCAGTAGTGGCAGGGCGATGTAGGAATTTCAACATCGTGATGCATCGTCGTCCTTACATCGCGATGTAGTGATGTAGTTCAAACAGTTTGAAATATTCTTTCCGCTTTAGGGGCACCCCCCCTCCCTAATTAGGGGAGTTTGCCTTACCAAAATCCAGGCTTTTGTCAGATCTTTTTCTAATTTGGCACATAGGTTCTTTAATCACATGGGGTAGTACCCCATATGAATACTACCCCATGGGAAACTATCCTATGTGGATTTCCAGCATCAAAGGATATCTGGGCCGAATCTGGAAAAGATCCGACGAAAACTGGATTTTAATAAGGAAAACTCCTATGGGGTTTGCCACACATAGCGGGGCGAAAACTACACTATGAGAATGCCGAAACATCAAAAGACAAATGTACCAAATTTGGAACAGATCAGACAAAAACTGGGTTCTTTTAAGACCCCCCCCCCCACACACACACGTGGTTTCCCACTCCATAGCGGGACGAAAACGGGAATTTCCGAGCGTCAAAGGATATCTGTGACAATTTTGGAAAGGGCATGATAAAACTGATTTTTTGTAAGAAAACCCCTCATTTGGGGGTTGTCCCCCATAGCGGGGCGAAAACCACCCTATGAGAATTCCTGAACATCAATGAACGAACCTCTATGCCAAATTTTGGAAAGATCCGACAAAAAATAAATTTTTTTCAAGGAAAACCCCATCGGGGTTGCCCCCCCCCCCCCATACATTGACGAAAGCTAACCTCCGTGAATTCCTGAGCATCAAAGAACCTCTATGGCAAATTTAGAAAAGATCGGAAAAAAACTTCTTTTTATATAAGGAGAACCCCCAATGCGGTGTTGCTCCCCCCCCCCCCCATCATGGAGCTTTGAAAACTACCATGTGTGAATTCCCGAGCATCAGAGGACCTCTGTTCCAAATTTGGAAAAGATATGATAAAAACTGTTTTTCTATAAGAACCCCTCCCGTATGGGGGTTGCCCCCCATAGCGGAAAGAAAACCACCCTATCAGAATTCCTGAGCATCAAATAACGAAACTCTGCCAAATTCGGAAAGATCCAACAAAAACTGTATTTTTTGTAGGAAAACTACCATAGGGTTTGCCCTCCCCCCCATAGAAGACCGAAAACTACCCTGCGTGAATCCCCGTGCATCAAAGAGCCTATGTGTCAAATTTTGGAAAAATCCGACAAAAATTGGATTTTTTCAAAGAACACCCCCCCCCATCGCGCCCCCTCCCCTTATAAAGTGATGAAAACTACCCTGCGTGATTCTTGAGCATCTAAGAACCTCTGTGGCAAATTTAAAAAAAATCAGACAAAAACTTTTTTTTAAATACGGAGAACCCCCAATGTGGGGTTGTCTGTCCCCCCCCCACCCCCCACATAGAGGGACATAAACGACCTTGTGTGAATTCCCGAGCCTCCAATAACGAACTTCTGTGCCAAATTTGGAAAATATCCGACAAAAATTAGATTTTTTGAAGGAAAACCCCCATTAAAAGGGGGGGGGGGGTGATTAGATATCATGGGGAGTTTAATCTGCAATGATTTGTTTTACCTTTTTTAAGAAGTTGTTTGTTTGCTTTTTTACGTAAATAAAAATTCGCTTGACATATTTTATGTGCTTCTTTTTTTTAACAATTACTTGTCTTTTTTTTTGATGGGGGGGGAGGGGGCTGCAGGCTCGTTGTTTCAATTTTTTCCCAAATATGACAAAGAGTCTGTACTCAATAAAAATTTTACAGAAAACGAACTAAAACAACGGCCAGTCATGTATAAAAACATGAATGTTCAAAAATCAAGACAGGAGGGGGGGGGTCAATTGATCCCCTGACCTCGTAAATGACGGGCCTGTGAAAGTGACTATACGTAATAAAGTGGGAAACTACGGTGGTAAGATTCTGAAGTTAGGATTTGATCACACGCACACGAATCTTATAAAATACAGTCGAATCTCGTTATAACGAACTTAAAGGGACCATTAAAATCGATTATTATAAAAAGTTGGTTCGCTTTATCCAAAAAACAATAAACAATAAGATAAAGATTGCAAAAAAGTTCATTTCAGCAGTTATTTGTTTTAAGCGTGTTCGAATTAACGAGGTTCGACTGTATTCTCAAAAAAAAAAAAAAAAAGTGCTCAAAGAAAAGAAGAAAAAAAAAAAAAGGAAATAAATTTTCTTAAAAATTTACGAAATTAACGTCCTCATATATGACGAAATTAATTTGACGAAACTAATGCTCTCAAAACTACGAAAATGATTGTTAATTTGACAAAACTAGAATGAAGAAATATTTCGTTACATTTGACGAAATTCGCATCCTCAAACCACCAACAAAAGCAGTTTCTTCAATTTGACGAAGTGTTCGCTCGGAGCATATCCCTGGAAGTGGTTTCGTCAAAAACGAAGAAAATTTCGTCAAATTTGAAAGTCCATTTCTGAGAGTGCATTCGTTGCTGATGAGTCATGTGACTTGGGGTCTTTGGGTCAGCTTTTGCTAAGCCAATGATTGCATTTGCTCCCTCCATTTATTCTTGCTTTTAGAACACGATCTTTACAAAACTGCTATTGCTTTTTTTCTTCTTAATAATTATCGAAAATGTTAATTATTAAGAATAAACGCAACAGCAAATGTTAACTTAATCATTAATTAAGATGCTTTCTTGGATCATACGAATTTTTACTTTCTTGCTGCCTTTGGTTTAGTAAAAAATAGGACAAAATAAAGTACCGAATAGAACAAATGCAAATTCATTCAGGGATCCATTTTAGATTCCTTCAATTTATGCATCATTAAAAATCTTTTGAACCTAACATTCTTCTGCATTTGTTTTCAGAAAAGAAGAACATGTACAAGAACACTTGCAAAACTGCTGTTGCCTTCTTGTTATTATTAGTTATCAAAAATGTTAATTGTTTTAATAAGAAAAAGAAGGCAACAGCAAATGTTAACTTCATGATTAACTAAGATGCTTTCTTGGCTCCTACGAAATTTCACTTTCTGTCGGTCTCTGATTTAGTAGAAAATAGGATAAAATAAAATAACAAACTGAATAAATTCAAATTTATTCAGAAACCTTTTTGAATTCCATCAATTTCTGTATCATTAAAACCTTTCGAAACGAACATTCTTCTACATTTGCATTCACAAAAGAAGAATGTGGACAAGAACATTTACAAAACTGCTGTTGCCTTCTTCTTAATAATTAACGAAAAGCAAACTATTTAAAAGACGATGCTACATCGAGACTCTTTATGTTCAGATCATACAACCCATGAAAAGCAAAATTCCAATAAAATTTCTTATTATTTTCTAGCTGCCGTTCGTAAGCCCATACTCTCCGATCCATTAAGCTTCCTCTACAGAAAAGTGTTGGAAGCCCGGTTTTGTGTTTGTGAATGGACATAAACAGACTGCAGTTCATCGATCGCAGCTGCGACAGCTGTGTCCGATGTATTTTCCCAATTCAGGAGGATTTGGTAGGGGGTCCGGCTTTCTTTTTTTTACTTTTCCGGAAATCGATCCAAACGGGAAAAGTCGTCTTTCCCAGATGGGACACTCCGGGAGAGATTACTTCTCCGGATTTGGAGAGGACCGTGGAATGTCTCGAATTGTGCGCCCAGCTGCAGCGTTTTCTTAATGACAATGGGCACGGTGTAAGCGGTGAGGAGTTTTGTCACCAGGCAGTCAGCCAACTGGTAATTTCCAAAAGGCGCCCGGCCATGAAATCGGTTTGCGTAGGACCATTTTAGACTATATTTTTCCTCCAAATGTGTCAACTCATAAAAGTGTACAGCTCAGATCGTTCAGTTGCAGTTCTGATAAACTAAAAGATATACTGACTGTACTAATTGACGTACGTAAAGTCATTATTGTAATGGGATTTCAAACTCAAATCAGCACAGCAATGATTGAATTTGAAAGGGTGATTAGAATGCACATCTCATTTGTAAACTAAATGGTAAATGCACGAGTACGGAGTTACGGGAGACCCGTATGTACCCAATAAATACACAAATACCTTGCTCTAAATTTCTTGGACCTATAAATGGCCTACAAAAGGAAAAAAAACTGTCATTTTTTCGGAAATGAACCGTAACATAAAAAAAAGTTACTGTAAATTCTGTACCTCAGAGCCAGAGGAACGTAAGTCCCATTATGATAATTTTACAGTTGAGAGGAAAAACTTGTTTCTGGCGCATGTAAAGGATGGGATGTGCCCTTTTTTTACTATGGTAAAAAATTGAAAAAGATTTTTTTTTAAATAATTCCGTTCACATGGCTGAACGCGGGATAGACTTTGAGATACAATGCACTAATAAACAGGAAATCGCAATTTTTGGACTTACGTCAGTCTGGGTCTGAGGTACAGAATTTACTATCGCCCATAAACCTTTCAAAGAAAAACAAAAAGGTATACTTTCGTTTTAGATGATTTATATCAGTCTTTAAAAACGCTAAGCAATCAAATTACAAGGTACAGTTTTTCTCATTCTTTTAAACTATCAAAGGATGTATTTCAATGAAACATAGCTTGAAAAATTGAGGAAACGTTTAAGGTTTATTTTAACACTAATAGTTGCACAACGAAGTTATTTATTTGAAACATAATTTAAATGTAAATGAGCAAAAGGTTTTTCGAATTACGAAAAGTAACTTCGTCAGTTACTTTTCCCGTATATCTCTGATCTGCGGACACCCTGACACTCAGATACATGAGCAAAACTATGAACAATAACGTCGGATTTACTTATCTGTGTGCTCTTGAATAGCATCCACAATTCATCGTTGTAAACTATTTCAATTACACCAAGGCTCGCAACTATTATTAAACTGCTTCACAAAAATGATAGTTTTGAGTTGTTGAGACTTTTGTTTAGGCATAACACTAATATTGCTTTATCGATCTAGCTTATAGGAGCTTCCTGACAGCCTTATATTTGCAAGTAACAAGCCATTTTCCACGTATTTCCTGGAGGGGGACATTTTGCTTTCCAATACGGAGTACCTACCATATCTACATACTACCCATGTAAAAATTAGCAGCAAATGCTTTTTTTTTTGCTGAGAAGGTTGCCTAACTTTAAAGATCAAGAATGGCATAATGAAGCGTTGTTCCCATCACATAGAAAACGCCCACTTCTATTTGAAAGTCATGAACTAGCAAAGCCGACAATCAATCAAATTTTAAGTTCACGGCACTTCTCTGACAAATGACGCAAGGTGATTGGTTAAGGTCTTTGCCGTTTGGCAAATTCACGGTTGATTTTTCTTTCCTGGGAGCAAATTACCGCTATTTTTTAAACTTATGATAATTTAAAATAACTCAAAAATGTCTCGTTAGAAAACTGTTAATGAACGTAACACAGACTAGCACACTGTAATGTGATAACCCTTAACACAATGTTAACGTATGATTGCAGAATGGAAATAGCGAACGTAAGTAGAGTTTTCTACATAAATTCAGTAAAATATTTCTGATCTATTGAAGTTTAGATCTATTGAAGTTAGATTTAGACCTTTGACTAGCGTCCGAATAAATAAACTAAATTAAGTACAAAAGTAAATCGTAAAATAATTTAGTAATACTTTAATCTAGTAATATTTTAGAAAATAGCAAACATAAGTAATAATTTAATTTAGTAATATTTTAGAAAATAGTAATTATAAGTAATATTTTAATTCAGTAATATTTTGGAAAGTAGCAAACATAGTACAGTTTTTTACATAAATTCAGTAAAATATTTGAGATCTATTGAAAGGAATTTGGAAAAGGCAAACAGATAAAATATGATTCTTGAAAATCGCACATATTATCCATAATACACAAAAGCATTAAATTAAACTGCAGGGCATTCTCAAACTATATGAGTGACAAAAAAAAATCGGTCAAGAAATATTCAAAATCTAAACAGAAAAGTTCCATTTAACATCTTCAAAAGAAACGTCATTAAAGGAAGCGAAAATTCGAAGCACGTTTTACGAAGGTTATTGTTAAAAAAATACAAATATATAAATCTTCGATTTCTTTTATGACACCGCATTTCAACATTTCAGAAAAATGTCGCAGATAACAGAAACGTAAAAAAAAAAAAAAAAAAAAAAAAAAAAAAAAAATCCAGCCAGCAGTAAACACGACATAAATTTATCGTATCGTTCCTTTTCAGCTAAATAGACGACAGAATTATCGGCAAGAGAAATTGATCGGCTGCGGTAAACAAGGCACCCGAAAAGTCTTCAGCGAAATCAGATAAGACGATAGAATAAACTGACGAAATTAAAAAATAGAAAGAGTGATGCAGCAATAATAGGAAGTGTTATTATTATTATTTTTTCAAAGATGCGTTAACTGCCTATTAGCTGCATTTTATCCACAGCTATGACAGAGTTCGTAAAGTATGACGTATATTGTATATATACAGAATTCAGCAAAACAATTTTGGGGAATGGTGATGAAATCAAATTAAGATAACATTCACATAAATCATTAAAAATGCCACATTAAAAAGAAATGCTTTCGGAAAGTATACATTACAGATTTTTTTTTTTTTTTTTTTTTTTTTTTTGCACTTTTAAACGTTTCAATCATTGAATAAAAAGTTTTTTAAAAATGATATTTCGTTATTAATTTTTATTAGATATTTAGATCATTTTAGACTTTGTTTAGTGTCTAAATTAATGAACTAAATGAAGTCCTAAAGTTAATGGTAAAATAATTTAGTCAAGCATGAAATATACCGGCAGCTCAGTCAATTCCAGCCGAGGACTGCAGTTTCGTGCTTATTAGCACTCATCAGCCCGGCATAGGAGTGTCCGAACTGGAGGTGGAAAACCTCTTAAGGAAGCCAAGAGTGCCAAACAAACTGGTAGCTAGTACAGAATTAGCACTAACCAGACGAGTGACCGAAGCAATGGTTCGGTTCAACTCGAAGATTGAAGGCAATGCAGGTATATTCAGTAAGTTACCGACGTAAATAAGCACGAAAATGCAGTCTTCGGCTGGAATTGACTGAGCTGGAGGTGTATTTCATGTATTTCTGCTTCGGTATCCCGCTATTCGGTCAGGAGGTTTTCCAGTCATGCCTTCACGACTCTCTATAGCCATTTGAACTCAGGAGCTCTCATGTATCTGCGCAGTAGGCAATCGTGGAAAGTCCCACAATACAATTATGGAGATCCCAGTTATTAATCAAGGATCCCTGTTAAGTGTTACGCAATGTAACCGCGTGGAGCATATAATTTCTTACAATAACTTACCATTATGGCAAAGCAATACTACTATCAAAATTAGAAAATTTTCTAACAAAGCTCTTTTCAATTAAAAAAACAAATCACTAAAATATTAATTATACAAAATATTAAATATTTAAAATATTAATTAAATAAAAAAAAATCCAAATTATTATTCCCCTATGGATGAATTAATTCATGAAGAAAAAAAAGATCCTCATTAATTAAAGATGTAAAAAAAATGTTACGAATGACAAAATGCATTGAAAAGAGGAAAAAAAAAGTTAATTTAGCATTAGGAGTTCGTTACTATTTGTTGTAAGTTTAAATAACCCTTAGAATCTTACATTGAAAAAAGCTAAATTACAAAATGATTAAATTTATTTTGATCATTTGTTTTGAAAAAATGGCAAAACCTTACAAAAAGCTGAAGAAGTTTTAGCTTAATGAAAAACGAATATTTTTTCCGGGGGTACTCTGCCTAATTAGTTTCAAAAGAGACCAAAAAAGTCCAGTTTAAATATGGAAAAAAAAGGTATTTGTGCTTGAGCATGTTTTATTTGTTGATAAAATGTGATAAATTGGCAAGTTCAGAATTCTGTAGAGCGTAGATCATCCGCTTTAATTTAGTTTTAAAACAGGCAAAAAAATTACACGGTGACGGTTTAATAATTTCGAGAAATTATTTTAAACTACATTTTTCTCCGTTGCTAAGAATATGACTGAAATTGAATTATTACATTGATTGCTTGGTTGATAATTAAAAAAAAAAAATCCAAGAAAATTAATGACAAATAGATGTTTTGTAGTCAGAAAAATAGTTCTTATTTATTATTAAATATTAACTTGCAAAGGTATAGTAAATAATTCTTTAAGATTTTTGCAAAATATTTCTTTCAAAATCCAATTCTTTTTGCAGAAAATACTGCCAGCAATTCCATTACAAATACTGACATTTTGTGTAATGTCTAACTATTTTATACAATACATTCTAACAATTTTATACAATTTTCATTTAAGTATTTTAACTCTAATTTCATTATTCTCTTAATGGGGTACGTTCAAAAGAAATTCTGTAACACAGAAAAATAATTTTAATTTCAGAAGAATTTCAGTATTTGTTTTTCTCTGTAATTTTTTCTTTGCAATGTATGCAAAACAAAACACAAAAGAAAAAAAGAAGAAGAAAAAAAAAAAAAAACAAATTGCCGTATACACGCTATGTTATCCTTGAAATGATTTCATGCTATGCGGGCAACTGCTTCTCTGGCTTCTACCTTGCCACACACCCCCCACCCCAACCCGTAAAAATTCGAAATGACTGTCCTCATGCTACATTATATCCTTTTCAGGGAAAAATGCATCTAGTTGACCCACTATAAAACTTAATTACCTTTTTTAGTGAACACGTATCATAAAATCTAAAAACTTACAGTAAATGTTTATTTGAATATTGTTTAATTCCTGAACTGAAAAACGTCAAGCATGGATGGAACATTAAAACGCAGAAAATAAGCTTCAAAGAACAAAAATGTCATAGAATTATTCAAGCAGAACAACGAATAAAATTTTCTTTCGCAAAATGACAGCATCAAATCAATTCATAACTCAAAATATTCCATCCCTTGAAGAACATTTTAAAAACTTCACATTAAAGCCGACGTAAAACAAAACGAAGCCATTAAAAGACGAAAGTTTAATAACATACAGTATAAAAATCATAAACTATTGGAATAATAGAGCCTTAAACAATCATAACCACGCCATTTTGAGCATCGGCTCGTGACGTTCCAAACAAATCGTTTGTTTCCTTGTTGCCAAATTACACTGAAAAAGATTTTATACGACGAATAAAAAATTTAGATAGCGAAACTCTTAAAAATTACTGCGAGTTTTATTAAAATGTATGTATTTTTTGTCCCATCGTCTGTCTCGCGAATGTTGGTTTATGACAGGCTAAAATAGATGGTTTCAGCGCTGCGCTCAGTTTTCTAGTGGCTGTGCGCCAACTTCTAAAAGAGTGGAATATGCTTTTAGATAGGGAAATAAGAGCGTCTAAATCATCATGTTGAACTGTCATCATGAAGAGCAAGTGCGACATTTCTTTTAAATGACTGTTATTTATTTCCCGCCCTTTTTAAAAAGATATCGATCTTGGAAGGGAGAAATCAAGGGTGAGTGGAATTGAATACGAACTTTCAAGGTAGGAGAAATCTGATTTTGAAACTATAAGGATCACTGATATTTATAGCAGATGCTTTAAGACGTTATTTACATGTGTTTTTTTTTTTTTTTTTTTTTTTTTTTTTTTTTTTTTTTTTTTTTACGTAGTTTGGCAAGGATGGCAAAGAAAAAGAAAAACGTGTCGTTGCATATCACGACTGATGCTCTGAGTGTCGTATTTATCATTATTATGTTACTAAAACCTCAATTTGCTCAATCTCCAATCACGGGTGGGACATTTCAACGTATATATTTACACTTTATTCCCACAATTTTAAAGATTGGCAATGCTTTTATACATTTAAATGTAAGGGACCATTATATATCATAACATGAAGCATCAACTTTTTAAATAAAATTTGTCTTAAAAAATACTGAACTGTACATACCGGGGGTATTGTAGAGTCATACTCAAAACACGAACAAATAATTATTGTTTAAATACAAAAATATTTTTTAAAAGTTGATACTTTATGTTATTTTACATAATGGTTAATGGTTCCTTACTTTCAAACACACAAAAATTAAAAGTCAAACTTTAAATTTCCGGGTATAAGGTGCAAATACATGAGCAAAAAAGTCACACCCGTTCAATAGAAATGATAAAATTTTTAATAAGCTACAGTTGATTCAAAATTTGTTGTTTTTATGAAGATTTATTTATTTATTTTATTTATTTATTTATTTTATTTAATTTTATTTATTTATTTTATATAATTTTATTTATATTTATTTATTTTATTTTATTTATTTTTTTTTTGACGAGTCCAATTTTATGAATTCTCATTTGACGAGCAACTAATTGACGAAACCTTAGCTTTTCAACCAATCAACACAAATATTTAATGTGTTTTTCTTTTTTAAGTACACCTGACTTTTAACAACTTCTCCAGTTACAAATATCGGTTTAAGGTATTTCATTTCATAAATAGACTTAACCCGTGTTTCATTTAAAAAATAAAAACGTTTTAGAACTTTTTTTTAAGCAAACACAATATTTATAAAATATTGTCCAGTTCTGGATATGCCACCGTAAATATTTTTTTCTTATTAATGAAGAGAAAAAAAAAATAACCAAACACTTTTGACAGCTCGATTTCAAGAAATTGCGACAAGTTCACCGAATGGGTTGTACAATACTTATATAGTTCAAAATCTGGATGCATACTGATTAAATTTTTTTTACCGAAATGTAACTGCGCAGAGACTTGATTTTCTTGTTTGTAGTTAATAAAATATATCCTATTTCTCAGCCGCTTATGTTATTTTTTTTTTCACTTTCACTGTAACTGTAACAGAAGCATTTCAAATGACTTAAAAAAACAGGATTCTCTCTCCACATAACCATTAGAGAATTTCGTGAGATAAAATACCAGCACAGTATTTCAAAATATAGGTCAATATTTTTTTACTTCGATGTCACATGTAAAATGCCCTTAAAGTCTCATAAAAAGCTTTTATTTGCTTAGGTTGCTTTACAAAGTTCATTTTTTTACAAAATAATTTTATTTAAAGTCTCTTGAACTTTACATTTGGATTAAATAAACGTTTTTACTCAACCTGCAATTTATAAAAACAATGTTAAACATCGAAAAATTTGTTTAATTATAAAATAAGTGCAGAATTTAATCATTTGTTACACTCTTTAATTATTCAAGGAAAAATATAACTGTTTGTTTAAAATAACTGAAATTTATTTTCTAAAGCAAACACAAAACAACAATAAAAAAAGTAGAAAAAGGCATTCAGAGTTGTGCTAATTACGCAAACAATTTCAAAGGTAATTGTTTGGAATTCATCTGCTTCCAATTGTAATAAAATAAATACGGAAAAACGCCGTGAAGAAAAGACGAATGAGAATTTTATCCCTAGATGGCGCTGTTGATTTAAAAGACTGAGAAAGGTTTACGAACATGCAATTTACACCCTAATTCTCCTGTAATAAGATTATGTTTTCGTAGAAATTGTCTTTAAATTTTCTGTGGTACTTTGTAAAATTAAAATGTTTTTTTCTTTGAGTTGTATTTCTAAAGTATTCTGGATAAAATTTCTTCATTCTTGTCAAACATTAAAAATATTTGTTCCTTAGACAAATGTAGAATGCTTTATTTATTTTCGCTTTTGATTCCAATGCGTTCAGTGTATGAGCAGGACCAGAGAATATGCATTAAAGCTTTATTTTATTCTTTGGCTATTTTGAAACCACTAAAGTAGAGAGTTTTTACGTATAAAACCAATCAAATATTATTGTTTGAAAACAGGCAGTCAAAATAAAAGTTAAAAATAAGTAATACATTTTTTTTTAACTAAAAGGCTGTCGAGAATATTTAAAATTAATTTAATTATGCTTGATGGAATATTTAAAACCAGGTGACATCTCCTTGAAAATTAGTAATATTTTATATCATTAGTTTTTTGTCAATACTTTTAAGTGCTTTAATAAGTCGCTAAATCACATTAAATTAAGTAAAAGGTAGTGTTTGTTCACAAAAAAGGGAACTTGTTACTATATGAATATATACTATTCCGATCAACTTTGCTCCTATTATTATTTATTTTTTTCTTTTGAGCGGGGGGGGGGGGGGGGCAGCATTGCAAAACATGTAAGGTATTCGCAATAGAAAATATTTGTACGTATTCTTAAAATATAAATGCATTTTTCTGCCTACAGATATATTTAAGTGACAAAGTAGCAGAGACGTTTCATCAGCAGCCTAAATGACGCCATTTAATAAATAAAAAAACTATGGGATTATCTCAATGCGTTATTTCCTTTTATTGTAAAGAGAAAAACGATTTAAAATTTAAAAGCTGTCTGAATAACCAAATAAATCACATTAGAAAAATTTATTCCTTTGCATCTTGTTGGTAAATCAATTACCGACTGCAAGAGATCGAATACTTACAATTAAAAAAAAATGAAAAATAAATAAATAAATCGTAATTTTTCCGGTGCAAATCAAACATTTTTTAGTACGTAAGAAATTTAGTACATAAGAAACAGTAGTTAGCTCCTCTAATAAAAGGAACTCACAGAAAATACGTATATAATTTCGGAGATTCTGTCGCATGAGAACAGAAAAGAAAAAATAAGAATGAATTTCAAGTCACTTGAAGGCTTAATGCACAACTTCAGGTTAGCAGTTTCCTTTACACTTTCATAATGCAATTGAGGCAGTGAGAAGCAAAGGGATGTAAGTGGATATTTTCAAGTTTTGAGTAAAACGCGTTTAAAGATAACATCCTAGGTAGACTTTCATTGATTTTTTTCTAAATCATACTGTATAGCAGCAACTACCAGGGCTACTAGTACCATTTCTTGTCCCAAGACGGAGGAGAGGTTCACCTACCATATGTACTGGTTATCACCAAATTTTTAATTTTGCCACTTACATCCCTTTGCTTCTCCCTGCCTCAATTGATATCCTTTGTCACCATTGATAAATAAAATAACTCGTACTATAGCACTCTGATGTCTCCGGTGACGGGACATTAAAGTTTATTCGTGATTCTGGTTGATTTCGACCCAACCTCTTAAAAATGGAAGTTCAGCTGAAATCAAATAAATTTGAGCCTGAGTCGATTGAAAATTGAGCAACAAAGTCCTCGAGTTCAATGGGTAATAAAAGAGCGAGATATTATTCACTACATATCGTTTTTTCCCCTCTCTCACAATCAAGTGTTTGTAAATAAAAATAATTCAACGTGCTCTAAAAAGTCAAAAGTTCAATTTCAAGTAATAGCATATTGAAGTTCATAAACTGATTCAAACCAATAATTTTTTCGTTCGTCCTTCAACGATATTACTTCTCGAGAAATGACATTAGTTTGAAATCAAGAGGTCATTGTCTGTTTTTAAACACCAAGTAAAAAAGAGAAGCATGCGTCAGTATTGGCTCAAAAGCAAATTTTTCGGCATAATTCTACCAAAAACTCGATGTTTATCTTTGCAAGAGCTAAAAACTTCTGAAGACAGAAATGCGGCGGAATAAAATTACAAGTACAGGATAGTGTCCTTATGGTGAGCAACGAATGAGTCTTCAGAAGAGGTTCCTGTATCCAACAAAGAAAATGACTATTCTCATTTTTTCTTTATAATAAAAAGATTCTCAATAAAAAGAAAAAGAAGGGGGGAAAGACGTAACAGCAAGAAAAGCACTCGTCGAAGCCAGAAATGCACAAATTTATCCTACGTTTTTATGACTTCCAGGGTTCAGCCCTGAGACATTTTCGCCGATTAGATTAAGCTAGTCCCAACAAAATCTCGATTTTCTGCACATAAAACGGTCTCATCACGTAACGCATTTTCCTAAAATGTCAGAATTCCAGACCTAGCTCGTAATGATCCTGGCGTCTGAAAAAGCCCATTCGAGGAGGTAATTTTGGAAATACTGCAACGGTTTAAATAGTGCGAATCAGTAGGTCTGCGAGCAAGCAGCTGAATGGATACTTCGTAATGAGCAGCTGGCCTCCAGTACACATAAAGCAGGTTTTTAAAAAAAGGAATACGAAAACACGTCATTTGGTTTAGCTCCAGTGCAGTAGAAAAAGAATTTCCGAGAATTTTTCCTTAGGACCAACGACTGCTTCGTTTCTTAAAAAATCCAAATTACGGAGTCATTCAGTTCACTCACAGAGTTTGCAAAAGCGAATGTATGGGAATCTCGTGGTGTAGATGTAGTCCTTTTTTTGTGATAAAAGTCAATTAACAAGTTATTTTGTCTCCAAATATCTCGGATTATGAAATATTCGGTTATTTATGTGTAAAGGGTGCGTTTAAGGTGGAATCTTGAAATACTTGCTTCTAGGGCGCAAAAGCAAGAGTGACTTGTTTTACTGCAAAAAGAAAGTATTTTAATACTTCGTACCATCATTAAATTGGTATCTTGGACTTGACTTCCTTCCTGACATGAAAAACATGTATTGCGACCTACCCTTCCCACTAAGTGATTTTACGAAAAACATGTTTTCGAACATTCTAGCTTATTAATAAGCAAATGTCAGTCAATAGCTTTCTGGTAAGTGCATGAGATAAAGTTCACACTAAACAAAACGAAAAAAAAAATAAGAAAAGTAGTTTCAAAATGAATTTTTGTTAGAAAAGAAATCGTAACTTTGGGGGGGGGGAGTGCACGATACACTAAGAAAATTGTTAAAGCAAAATCTTTACAGACCCTATACACTGTAACAAATTTCGGAAACGTTTCTGGATATATCGGAAACGTTTCCGAAATAGTAGGAATCCTTCATCCAATAGCGAACTCCTCAATATTCAGAAAGCTTTTTGTTATTTCAAGAAATCTAGAAGCGGAAGTGATGACGCAACGCTTCGAATCCTATTTCATCCTTCCAACACGGGCGCCAATGAGTCGGAAATAACGAGAACTTATTTTTTTCTTATCTATGGTTGCTGCAGTCAACAACTGTTTAGCATTGGATTGCTTGTTATTTCATGTCTAGAGAGTAGTAAAATGTGTCGAAACTAATTTTACGCCTTTGCATTTTGGACTGCCCTTGATTTTTTAGATGATGTACGCAGCTATTAAGTTAACCATATTAATAACCATTTGCTTCTTTACAATTTCCAATGCGACCAAAATTAGATATATATTGTGTGTTCAAGCGTGAATAGTTTCAACACCCGTGTTTATACTTAATGAAACGAAACCCTTTGGATTACTTATTCAGTTGTAATGGAGGTACTTAGATTTTCTTCCGCTCATGTTGACTTGTAAGTATTAATGAATATTTTAAAACATATTGTTATATACATTTATATTTTTGTTGATTTGCATTTGATGAGGCTCCAATTGTAACTGTTTTTGGGTTTATCGAATTACTTTAAAGTTATCCTACATACCTATGTGCGCGGTGTACTATTTGTTGTAACCAACTGAAACTGATTAATTACGCAAAAGAAATAAGATTTATATTTGAGAAGCAATCACAGAAAAGTTATTTCGAAATACTTGGATGTACATACATTTTGGCTCAAAAAGAAAAAAAAATCAATTGTTTAATTCATTAAAAATATGGTAATGCAAATATTTTCTAGTATTGTAATATGCTTCACAAAAAATGTGCCAGTATTATTTATCTTTTTTTATTATAATTTATTCATTCATTTAAAAATATTTATACCATTAGAAAATGACCATGTTATCTATTAGTAAGAACATAGTTATGCAAATAATTCATCTGCTTATTCATTTTGTTAAATGTGGTTAACAATAAAAAAATTCCTTGACATTAGTTGTTCCGAAAATAACATTTCCTTCGTGGATATACTAGTTTAATGTAGGACAGTCAGGAGGAATGAGTCAGTGGCAAAAATGGAACAGCTGCATTTACATGCCGGAATAAAAAGAAATATTATTTCATGTCATTGTTTTAAAAGTGATCATTTTTTAAATACTATGTTATTAATATACAATGTACATATGGGGAGAAGACGAGGGGCGTTCACCACGCAGACTGTGCCATTGACATTCTCAAGGGGTTGCTTTTTTTTAAGGGGGGGGGGGGGCGCTTTATATCATTTTATGGGTGCAACATCACTCTTATGTGTGGGGGGGGGGACTCTCGTATATATGAAATGGAATAATCATGTAATAGAGTTCAATGTTTTAATAAATAAAATATATAATGCATTTTGCGCACACTCTAAAAATAAAATCAGTAACCTATTTTGATTAAGTATATATACTTGTGATAAACTGGAAAAGGGCAAGAAAAGAAGAATAAACCCGAATGGTTCCAGCAGGGGGACTTTGGTGTCATATTTAAATTCATCAATTTCTCTGCTGGCACTTTTCGGTACACTTTGTTCGTCAAATAAATTGACTTGACGTGAACGAATTTCGGAACGCAAAGTGTAGGTAAGTTCTGTCAAATTTTATCCGAAAATAAAAGCTATCAAGTTTGATACAAGATAAGTTTTTAAGTTCTGCATTAAAAATACAATATGTTGATAATTTTGTCTTGAAAATAGAGAGAAAAACTGTTAATATTGTTTAACAAACAATCCCACTTTTGAGAAAGTACTCCCCTTCCCTCCCCCGACGATTTTGTGATTATGAATGAAACTACTATATTATTTCATAAATTTTCAAAAATTTATAACGGTGCATATGTTATGCTGTTAACCATGCTATTTGTCATTAGAAATTCAGAAAAAAAAGAAGAAAAAATATACGAATGATTCTAAAATTGCTTGTTTCATTGCTCTTAGATATGAAAGAATTGAAACTGATATGGCATGCAATACTATAGTAAAGAATTATTTTTTAGAAAAAATCACGGAAAAAGGATTCCGAAATTCTCAGAAACGTTTTTGAAAATTGTTTGGAGAATTCCGAAATACTCGGAAACGTTTTCGAAACTTTCATGAACCACAGCTGCACAGAATACTCAGAAACATTTCTGGAAATTACGGAAAGAGGATTCCGAAATACTCAGAAACGTTTCTGAAAATTACAGAAAGAGGATTCCAAAATACTCAGAAACATTTCTGGAAATTATAGAAAGAGGATTCCGAAATACTCAGACACGTTTCCGGACATTATAGAAAGAGAATTCCGAAATACTCAGAAACGTTTTTGAAAATTTCATGAACAGCAGCTACACGATATGCTCAGAAACGTTTCCGAATTTTTTTTACAGTGTAAGGTGCGTTAAATTAAAATTCACCTCAAAATAATTTTTTGAACATGACATTTTTAAGAAGCTTTTTTATTTAAACTGAAAACATAAAATTTCATTAGTTACTTAATAATCACTTTTACTCCGCTTTTTTTTTAAATCTTTTCGTAACTCTAAATTGAGAAACAGACAGATGAATACTTGTAGGTTTTTGAGAAATGTAAGATGAGTTCATACAACTAAATTCGGCAATAAAACATATCAAACTAAAAATACAATTATTCACCACAACTTAACTCTCGCTGATCGTTTAGCAAAATACCATAATCATAAAATGTGAGTACTATTAAACTATGAATAAATATCTCAGCAGAAAAAATGTACATATAACTAGATATCGATATAAATAAAAAAAATTGTTGTAGTTATTTAAAAATCACTTAATATTGCATGCCATTTCGATAAAAATAAAATTGGAGAAGAAATAGATGAAAATGACAAAGTATTCAGAAGTTTAAGACGAAAATTTACAATTCAATTCGCCCATAAAACATCATATCAAATTTCCAACTATTCACCCTATCCTAACTGCAGCCCACTAATTTTTCGGCAAGACAACATAAGGAGAAAAACAAAAGAGTAACATTAAGTTATTAATCATACATATATCAGCAGAAAAACAATGCAAATACAGCAATATAACAATATGCATGAAAATATATTACAATTATTTAATAATTTTACTTTTCAATTCTACAACAACAAAATTGGAAAGGAAATACATGAAAATGGTAATTAGTAGTTAAAGATGAATATTTACAATTAAATTTGCTTGCAAAACTGATCACATCATATTTGCAACTATTCCCCATATCCCAACTGTCTCCCAGTAATTTTTTGGCAAGACAACCTACGGATAAAATTTGAGTAACATCAAACTATGAATCAGACGCATTTCAAGAGAAAAACAATTCATATACACCAATACATTAGGCCCTCGTTATACACGGGGCTTGTGTGCCACGGAAATGCCGCGTAAATCGAAACCGCGTAAAGTGAGAAATAATTGTAGTGTTAAAATTGGGGTTAGGTTCCGTAGATGAAAAAAATACTTTATTCTAGTGATGACGAATTGCATAATAAGTTTTAATGCGTACTTCTATCGATACATATGCACAAAGAAAACACAAATTAATTTATTGTTTAAGAAAAGGAACTGGCTATGATGGTCTTTTGGCCGTCAAGAATATTTCTCTGTAGTTCTTTGCAGAGCACCGACGCATCCATGACTACTTGCGTCGTTTCCATGATAGATCTTCCTTCACTAAAAAATCAGAAAGATCATTTCTACCACCTAATAATGCCTCAAAATTTTCAATGTGAACGGTTTTGGTTGTGTGTCACCAATGTCGGTATCCTCGTTGGTTTTGCCCTCCGTGGTCACTCCTAAATCTCTTCTTCCAGTGAGTTCTGAACTGTGTGCGTTTAATAACTTTTCTTCTGGAAAGAGGTATGGAACCAATCGCATAAAATGTCTCCAGTGGCCCAAGATCGATTATTAGCACGCCAAAATGCAGTTGATTACGTGTAATCTGCAATCTTTAGGAGTTTAGATTTTGAAAGAGGGGAAAATGATATCTGTTTGCATTGCCGCATCCGCGTAAAACCGAAACTGATCCGCGTAAAATAAAATAAAGGTGTAAATCTTAAACCGCGTATAATCGAAACCGCGTAAAATGAACCCGCGAAAAACGAGGGTCTACTATATAGCAACATGTAGAAAAATATATTATAGCGACTTAATAATCAATAAATTTGTCTTGTCGTTTCTAAGACAACAAAACTGGAAAGGAAATATAAGAAAATGATAATTAAGAAGTTTAAGACGAAAATATACAATTCACATCGCGCATAAAACATATCACATCAAAAATCCAACTATTCACCCTATCCTTACTGCCACCCACTAATCTTTCGGCAAGACAACATAACGGATAAAATATGAGTAATATTAAACTATGAATCATGCATAGCTCGGCAGAAAAACAAAAAGAAATGTTCCTGAACTTCACTTCTCCTTATCTATATTGAAAGAAGGAAAAAATATATATATATAAAAAAAATTCCGGAAATATCGTCCAAGTTCCTCCAGTTTAGGGACTGATCTTTGTAATTTTGATTAACATTCATGGACGAAATATTTATTGCGATATTAACTTGAATCCTTCGAAAGCCAAAGAAAAATGTAAGAGCGGAAGCTCTCAAACTTCCCGCTATAAATTTCCTCAGAAACGAATATTTCATCAAGTCTTGTATGTCTCCAGGAGATTTATAATCGTCTGCGTCCGTAGAACTTCCGTCCAATGTCGATTTAAGAACTTTTAGGAGACTTCAATAGTGTGTGAGCACGCAGACGGAGAATATTAAAGTAAAGATCAACATTTCGAAGGCATAAATTCGTAACTTTCATTGGAAAATGGATGCTTAGAAGCATCAATCTTTACTGCATATGATTATTTTTGAAATACAGCTGTTGCTTGCGTCAAGTGCTAATGTTGTTTGTGATGAAAGTTTTGAAATAAAATGTGTTCTGATGATTTGATCAAGAAATTTTAAGTGCAAGATTGAAAAATAATATTCTTCGATTTAGCACTAATTTTAACTTTTTTCTCGTCATATGGTGGTAAAGTTTGGATTTTAACACAGGAAATTCAGAAAACATAATCTTTTACATTTCAAAAATAACTAACATGGTTTCCTGCCATTTTGTTTCTGTAATTCGAATTCTTCTGATCCGTTTTGAGTGGAAGCAAATGAAAGCAGTAAACGGTTTTGAACTAAAACAAATCGTAATCTAGTACACATTTAAATGTCAAAAAAAAAAAAAAAAAAAAACACACACACACACACACACAACCATATATTTTTATTCCGCTCAATCGGGTAACATCATTGTTGGAATTAATTTAGAAATTTGGATAACATTCCGAAGGTCTAAAAACTTTTCTACACAGTTAAGCTTTTACGTTTCCCATATTTTAGAATTCTTGGTGGATGTGAGAGGTTTCCAAGAAACACCTAGGGCTCCAAAGTGTTTATTTGAGTTTCTTCTACATTGACATATACACAAAAATATAGTACCAGTTTGAATATGAGCAACTCCAAGATGAAGTTTAAAATCAAAAATCTACTAAAATGATTGACTAGTATTCATCGGTGGAACTGGTTTGGTTCAGGTCAAATTTGTGATTTCTTTATGTAATTCTGTATGGAACATAATGATTCCATAATGTAATTCATTTAAATTAATATATGAAACTACGTATGCCCAGATTTAAAATTAAAAACATATTCTGTGATTCATTTAATTCCACATTCAAAAATCCTCAGCTAATGTGATTTATTTTGAAGTGTGCATGATTTGAGAATATTCAGGTTTTGTAATTAAAACATATGAATAAAACTTTATTGAAAAACTAAAGTTCACAATACTTATTTTTATATTTAAATCAAGTAGGATTTAGAAGTAAGTACTTTTTAAACCTTCATTGATTAAATGCGTAAGAGTGCTAAAAGGAAGAAAAAAAAAGAGTGCAAATTCGGATATGTTTCACTTTTAGACTTTGTAAAACATTGCTTTACCTAAACATAACTCTTCGTAAGCAAATTCAGCCATGAAATATTAAACATATTTTTCAATAAAACACAGAATCAAACACACACCCACACATACACAACACTTTTCATCATCCAATACGCATTGAAAATTGAATAGGGAAGGGAATGAAGAAGATCACGTTTCAAGCCATAAACAGAATCGGTTTTGAAATATCACTCGGAATAAAAATTGATTTATGGCGGGAAAGAGGAAATTCAGAAATATGAAAAAAAATCAGCAAGCATGTCTCATAAATCGCTGAAGCATAGAGAAGCCCTAGAATTTCGAGAAAGGACAAGTTCTAGCCCACTGATCTGCATTATGTACAAAGGTCGGCTTACGACTCAGTGAACTTACGCTTACTCATTAGGCAAAACTTCTCAGAAGTACGCAGTGAAATAACAAGGAAGTTTTTAAATAAAATAAAGCGTTGTTCGGTTTAGTATAATGAGGTTTATATGCTTTGCATATTCCCAAGAAAAATAGAGGCACTGCTTGGTTTGCGTGTAGATTTTCTATTCCCAGATATCTTTACAGATCACTAGCGTGTTCTGTATTTTATATTGAAAATAATTCGAGTAAGAGAGAAACAAGGAAGATTATTTTAAGCTTTGGTTGTTAAGGAAGAAAATCCCCCCCCCCCCAATGGCGTTTCGTTGTGTCTCAGATCATAAATATTTAAAATAAAGCAGAAATCAATAAAATGTCTACATCTAAGCCGAGTATGGGAGTATATTTTTAACATAAGTTATAAGAGAAAACGTAATACCTACCCAAATTTGATTTAGCTATATTGATTTCTTCATCAGAAGGATCAGATATTAGCACGCTTAATTACTTTATGCAGTGGAAGCGATTATGCAGTACATTATTTGTGGCAAAGGGCGGAGTAAATATTTGTAAACGGATATAAATATTTGTAATTGCACGCATATACTAATGGATCAAGAAGAGTGTTGTCATTACGTGAGTACGATAATGCTTGAGGAAAATATAGACTAGATGAAAATAAAGAAATGCGCCAATTGGTGACAAAAATCACGTGACATTTTTTTCTTCATCACAGAGAAAATCCCTAAAACTGGCAAACCTTCTGGCAACTTGTCTGTTTACTTTTGGTCTATCTTTTCCGCGAACGAAGTATACGTCTTGCTCATGCTACCGCAGCCTATCAAAAGGTATCCGCCCGCAGCTCCGTCTTTTCATTAATTTCTCACCGCATTCATATTTGCTATTCAGCCTGAAAGGCAATTGTTAATATTAGACCTCCCAAATTTAGCTCGTCTATGATATTAGCACTTCGAATATGCATTAAAATCGTATTATAGCTTCATGAAATCTTTTATTCTGCTAAAATATTTGTAATACAATTTTGAAAATGTACCAGCACTGTTTTTGATCCATACTAAAATGCATTTGCGCGGAGTTAAAACTGTATCAAAATTAATTGTAATCTGATAAAGTATTAAGACTTAAACAGCACCTTAAACTCCTTAATAAATAAAACAAAAATCTTTAATGCTAAACTTTCAGTATTTACCAACAGAAGAAACATAAATGAAAACATATCCATCCCAAATAATAAATATGAAGCCAGCGTTGTATTATCATATGTAATTCAGCTACACAACGCGCATAAGCCTAATAACCATCTTGTTTAACAACTGGCCAGAGTATTTACCAGAAATATAATCCTCGAATATACAGCAGCAGGCATTATGAAATGGTTAATAGGGTACAGTTCAGTTACAATATATATCGTACGCATTCAGTGAGAGACATTGCGAAATTTTCGAGTCATATTCTAAATTAGTATTTATGAGCCCTTCACTATATCTATCGATCTCGATCAATATTAGTATTGTAATGTCAAAGAAATGATTCGAAAGCATAGAATGAGGAATATAATACGATGCATTGCGAAAATCTAGAAGAGAAGACCATATTGCATCTATGCAGTGGCGTAACTACCGGGGGGCGGAGGGAGGGACGCCCCGGGTGATACACTTCTGGGGGGAGACACCCAAATCAGATTTAAGAGTTTATTAAAACTACAACTACTGCAAGTCTGAAAATTTTTAATTTTTTTTTTAAATTTAAAGGTTTTATATTTTATCTTTATATTTTATTTATTTATTTTATTTTATTTTATTTTATTTTTTTGATTTTTTATCCATTTAGACAAAAAATGAAATGCTTTCAGTCTTCTCTTATTTAATGTATGTTAGCTAACTTAGAATTATCTACTGATGGCAAGCAATCTTGCGTTTGTAAAGAAAAAGAAATGGCTAATTGTTTGACATAATAATGAAAACATAAAGGATTACTTTATTCTGAGATCCTGGTATACCTAGAAACGGTGAAAAACATTTTTTTACCCAAGGGCCGCACCTATAGTACTAACATTAATCTTGCGGGACGAAACACACATAAATTGAAATATATTTAAATATTTTTATAGCTAATACTAGAAAAGGAAAGATCATTGCAATCGAAGAACCGTTGTTATCAGCACTACATATTTATTTTATTGAAACAAAAATGTATCGATAATAAATTATTGATACCTGTTCTTTTAGAAACTATTTTCTAACTAGTTGGCTTCAAATATGCAACAGTCATTCGTAATACCGAATAAAGACTATATGTGGAACGTTCCATGATATATTTTTGATTCGTAACATTAGACATAACAATGGGCCCCATCAATCTGTTTTACGGGACAATCTTGTCCCGCGGGCGTAAATTGGCACCACTGAACATGTAACACTTTGAAAACTTTGAATTTTATAAGCCACTATACTCGAAATACATTTCAAGACTAAAAATGGAAAACGCAGTAAGTGCCAAATTATAAATTTTACAGGGCATCAAAAATAAGATTTCAGGAGGATTGTGGCACTTACTGCGGTTTCCAATTTTTTTTTGCATATGGACTTGGACCAACCAGATAAGTAACCTTCAATGGCACTTACTGCGGTCTCCATCGCACGGGCGCTAACATTACTCAACTGGCGGACTCTACCAACGTTATTTCAACTACTTTTAGGGGGGATAGGCACATAAATCGTTTACCTTAGTGAAATGTTCGACATTAACTTCATTTTTACAAAAAAAAAAAAAAAATTGGCACCTTAATTCGTTTTTCAATTTTAGTCTTCATTTGGTAACAAAAAGAAATATTTTGAAACATGCATAAAAGCAGCAGATTTTTTCTACAGCACACGAGCTTAAAATCCGGCAAAAAGTTAATGATGAATGTCACAGTCAACTCAAAGATATTTATTTACAGTCAAACAAAAGCATTTTGCAACCGCCTACAACGGAAAAATAAAACAGATACATTGAGACAAGAAAAACATTAATGCAACAAGGTATGTCCAATATAGATTCAAAATGTTTGAAATTTTCGAAATTAAATATATTAACATATTTAATTACTTTCTCGATCAATATCGATTAACATTCTAATACCGGTGTAGCAGATCTAGTATTTTGACTTTTGCCAAGTATATTGTACAAATGTTTTCAAAAATGCAAGCAAAGTATTGCTTACCTTACTGCTTCTAAAATGAATGTTATAGATTTTTGCGGTAAATAAAGGAGCGAATGCGGAAGATATCGATTTCCAGCAAAATCGATAGTATAAGTTTACTAAGCACGAATCCAAGACGTTGATGTAATATGATTTTTAAAAAATTTCTTCGAACTGGATGGAAAAAAAAAGAAGGTACCTTCTTAGCATATGAGAGAAAAGAAATATAATCATCAGAACAGTTATTCGTTAAACCAAATGTTTATTTTATGCTAAAAATTGAAGCCGATTCTTTGAATTTTTGTCATTTATAACAGAATGAAATCATGCTTTTCCCATTGTTACATACATTTTATCACTTGCCATTGCCAGGTTTTTAAAAATCAAGTTTAAAGGGAATACATATCGCAATGATGCAAAATTTTGATTATACGAACGAATTACTGCACTATTTGGTCGTTTCAAATTGTTCTGCGCTAAAAATATTTTGAGAAGTTACTGCGACCTCCCAAAAATTTCCTAATTCGGCAAATTTGGAGACAATATTGCGACATTGATGTTTTTTTTTCCTTTTCTAATTTTTGAATTGCCTACATTCCTTCCTATTAACTATTGTTCCTTCTCATTAAATGTTATGTATTTATGATATGTGTGCATGTTCGTATTTTATCATTCTAAAAATTATTTTTTTTTTTATTTTTCAAAATTTTTAGTTTGGGACAACCCTGTTTTATTTGGCGGGAAGGGGGGGGGGAGTACTAACCAAGTGAACGAAAAGCTCCAAACCTAGTGCTCAGAAACGGAATTCCGTACGCGTATTCGTTTTGGAAATGTACACAAGAAATATACTACTGCCAATTCATTTAATAAAAGAAACTTTTGAAACCTTATTTTTAAAAAAAAATACGAATTTTAAAGATTTGATTAACACTGTTCGGTTTCTCCATACAAATTTGCTAGCACTGGCTATTTACTTGCAAATACATTGCTAAATAAATTTCACAATAAACTTGAACATCAAACTTAAAAGAAAATGTCGAAAACATTAATATATCAACATAGATAAATAAGTAAAATAAATAAATTACCTGGAATAGCTTTACCTATTTGCAAAACACCACTAACTTTGTACATACAAAATTCATTTTAGATTAACCTCAGATCATTCTTAGCAAAAAATGCGATTCAATGGTAAAATTACGCATGAGAAGCAAAACTACTGCAAAGATACTGTCAGAATCACAATTGAAAAATGAATTTGATTCGAGCCATTAGTTATCTCGTCTGGTACATCGTAAGGAAGGTAAGCGAACAACCGGTGTGTAATTCTACCCGAACTAATTTGAAATGTCGGATCGAGTGTATAACATCGAGAATAGCTATTGCTGGATAGCGTGAGAAATTCTGGCATGCATCCAAAACCTTCAATTGTAGTATCCAGTGGACCGATTAGGTTTCATCATTTAAAACATTGTACAAAATGGGACGTTGATGTAGAATACACGAGAACAATTTTCGAACATTGGGATATTTTTCTTGAAGTTGTTTGAGAGTGGAAGTAATGAGCGATGGTAATGGATTTGTTAAAATGCGGAAATTTCGTAGTTCGCAACTTTTTGGAAACTTGATAGGAGAGCTATAGCATTGCATGATATAGTATATTTTATGAACGATATTTTGTTACGAATATGCTTTGATGATAAGTAGTTATTTCCACTTTAAAGGAGCTGAGGTCAGTAACCGAAGTCTTCATCACAGTTCCACATTGGTCTAATCGAACCAACAAAGTCGGTAGCATTTATTTGCTTAGCCCCGTGGAATTTTCATGAAGGATAAATGGGACGCGATTTCCGGATTAAGAAGGAAAAAAAAATGTTTGAAATTGCTAATACTCTTAAAATAGTTTTGGGCGGTTCAGAAAATTCAGTACACAAGTATTCGCAGTAGAAATTTTCAATTTCTTAAGACCGCCATTAAAATATTTTTTTAGGTGCCAAACTTTTGATTGGGCGTATCCGTCTTGATCTAAGAATAATCATGCGACTGAAATTGTCAGTACAAAAAGTGCACAATTTGTAAAGTAAGCAACTTGCGCTTGCACATATCTGTTTTAGGCTATTATTTTACGTTATCTTTATTGAACTATGCGGCGTTGTACGGTCTGCCTCAGAAGTGAAAGTTGAGTCAACTGATGCATGTTCAACAATCAAGCTTAAAGCAAATAATAAAAAAATAAAATTTTCCATTAACGTGCGAAAAACAAGAATTTTTTGGCTCAAAATTTAAACTTAAATTTGTTTGGATTTTTTTTAAATTCCAAAAATTCAGTTTTTGGGGTCAGGTTCAAATCCGAAAATTCGGAGTTACCAGTCAAGTGTAAACATTCCAAAAACCCACCTTACCTCTCCCCACCCCCAAGTGAATTAATGAGCATCAAAGGACGTCTGTGCCAAATTCGGCAATGATCAGACTTAAATTTCGGAGTTGAATAACAAACATACATAAATACACACACACTTAACAAATATATATATATGGGGCATTCCAAGGTATTTTTGACATTTATGTAGAGTCCGTAACATGACCTTTTTTGCCATAACTTTTTAATTTACTGTTTGATTAGCATATTATTTTATTTTGATCTTTTCCTACCAACACACCAGCTCAAATTAAAATAATTTGCAAATCAAACGGTAAGTTAAAAAGTTATGGCAAAAAAAGATCACGTTACGGACTCTACATAATATCGAAAATACCGAGGAATGCCCCATATATATATATATATATATATATATATATATATATATATATATATATATATATATATATATATATATATATATATATATATATATATATATATATATATATATATATATATACTATAGAATTTTTCATGTACTATAAATAACCAAGCGAAAGAAATTAACCTTGAGATTGAGTGGAGTTATTAGTTTCACAAATCTAGACCTTATCAATTTTTTTCCCTAAGGGCTAAATCTCGAAATTGCGTATAAAATATTTATTGTAAACGTTATTATTGCACAAGTAAACTATAATATCGAGTTTATTTTTATTACTTAATACAGGTCGATATAATTCCCGTTAGAAAGGGTCAAACACTTTACGTATTTGTTTAATAGTAATTATTATGAAACTGCACCTTTTCGAAAATGTCAGATAAAAGCAGCATGCATTGAACATGTGCAAACGGAATGCACGTGAGACAATTACTCAAATATTTTCGCAAGCAGCTAAATCGAGAGTCAAGTTTTACAATTCTCTTCATACGATAGTGGATATTATAGCTCCGAAAGATCAAATTTTATTTTTGCAACAACTGGAATTCGTTTCAATAACCGGAGTTCTCCATTTAGAAATCATTTGTGTATAAATTTATGCTTTGGAATATATTTTTATTCAAGTAGAGCTGTATTAAATGAAGATTAGTGAATGAAATACGCATGAGTTATTTACTCGAATATGAAACGAATCAAACAAAAACTAGATTCTGAACCATAATTAAAGATATACATTGATGTATTCGTGCTAAAATGTATACTCAGTTTTTCGAAATTGCAATTATTTCCAATGCGAATTTGATAGGACGGAACTAAGTGAATGGTCGATCTGTTTCGAAAATGTCAAATAAAATGTTGCGTATTTAAAGGCGACTAATGCGAGCTAATGTCAGCATGATGAGCTGTCGAATCGAAAAATTTCGCAAATAATTATAAACTCTCGCTCAACGATGCATTTGATAAGTTACTGTATTTTACCAAATAATTTTCTGAACACAAAAATTCAACTTTTTGTTAACCTCATGTTTGAATTCATGTTCAATAAATGCAATTAATTTACTTGTTTTGTCTTTAAGAATCTTTTTTTTTCTTTTTAATGGGGCAAAATGAGAGGCACATCCTTTTGCAGACATAGAGCGATCCCCCGATATAGCATCCATTCATTCCTTCATATAGTACCACTATAGGCGGATGTCACTACCACGATAATCTTGACGCCCAGTTTTCCCACGAGATGGAGACACCTGGGCTATTTTCGATGCGAAACTACTAAATGAATTTAATTTTGCCAAGAGCACCACAAGTCAAACGAGTGTTCGAGGCGTTTTTTACATGCCGCATAATCATACGACATCGATGCTGTCAATTTTCTGCATCTTGAAAATCGAACGACTAGAGCGAAGTTCGAATTTGCACCTTTGGGTGTAAGAGATCAGCACCTAATTACTACACCACTCTGTCGGTGTTTTAGAAACTATATATCCTGACTTTGTGCAAATTAAAAAAAAAAAAACAAAACAATGCGTATTGAAATGCGTATTTAGAACAACCATGTTCCGACTCCATTACATTCTCAAAGTAAAACAATATTCGATACCCCATTGGAAGAAATACTTTAATCCAATTTAGAGCATTATTCAGAAAGAAAAAACGTTTTTTTTTTTTTCCTGAATCGCAATTTCAATTATTCTTAATGCAGGATCAATAGAAGCAAATGAATTGATTCGCTCCGTTTCTTATTCCCTCTTTTTCCTTTTTAAACATACTTGCAAGAGCATTTTGAGTGCCCAAAATGAAGAGAAAAATTGCGTGTTTGCGTATTGAAAATGTGTAGTACATCCAATCAATCACTCACACAAATGATTTATCTAAAGCGATATTTCAGTTCACGTAGTTCATTAGTATAGAGGGCGCTGGTACTGAAGGTTAACCCAGAGTTCTTGATTACAAACCAATTTACTAATCCTAAAATTATTAATATAGTAGAACTGTAATTATCCAAATCAATTTGGGCCGGACCCATTCACAAAATCAAAATTTCGGATAATTGGAATTTTCTGAAAAAGGGGCTATTTTAATCAGTTAATTTATGTATGCGGAAAATACTTTTCATGCGAAGCGTACTTGCAAGTACTGTACATTAGAACAGTATGTACTATGGTATAGTAACTGAATGTCACTGCTTGCTGAACATCTCTGTCAAAGTAAATAGCGCGCGTAGATACAATCATTATTTTGTGAACGGCAGTAAGCTTTCACCTTATTTTTGTTTTCCAGAAATTCTGAAAGCGATTCAATAATCAGCTATCCGGTTAGTTGGAGTTCAGAAAAATGAAGTCCTATTGTATAATACACCGGCCGTACTATGAGTTGAAATAAATGTAGAAACGTAGGGTAAAAAATATGGAGTGGGGCCCGTAAAAGCAATTTGTGACAGGCCCCAAAATGTCTGTGCCCCCTGTGTATTTCAGTAATGTTCTAGGGCTAATTCCGGGCCCGGGAGAATAAAAAGTGGTTAAAACTTATTTTGCATGCCTATTGAAAAAAATGTAAGGGGTCCGTGCAGCTGAAACAGGGGGCCCAGTAATGAATGTGGGGACATAATATACATTTCCATGAGCTGCTATGGCCCCCTTCCCATCTTAGAGGAAAATCCTGGTTGCTCTAGTGACTAGAATAGAAGAATATAACAAATATAAAAAAATAAACTAACTTCGTTATTAATTCAGATCAAAATCAATCCACATTAATGCAGATTAAAATCTGTACGATGTTCTTGTGTAGGTTATGAGGACTGTATCTCAATAATTCATTCCAGCGAAAACAATACATTTATTTCAAATGTATAAATCAAGCCATACAAATCAAGTAAAGAAAACTGAAACACCGCCCTACTAACTGGTTAAAATAATCAAGAACAGTTTTCAAAATAAAAAGGCGAGTGTACGATTCTTCTTGACGCACACTGTCCATGCGCACTCTGCTTTAATGTATGCAAAGGAATAAAAAATTAATTCGCCATATAAACGCGAAAATTGTCACGTACGTCAAAATTAGCTACCGGTAACTAAATTTAAAGTAATCCCTTGTGTCTGTACGAAGCTTCCACTTCTCTTCAATATGACAACAGAAACATGTACGATCGCAGCACAGAATATTGTTAGGAAAATAGCTTCTATAAGCATTAAATTCAATCAAAGTTTATGAAATACAAATTTCATCGCTTGTAGTTCTTCTAAGCTTAAATTCCAAGTGAAACTACCTTAAATTTGCTTAATTACGATATTTAGGTGATTAAAAATTTGCGTACACGAGATCTGCATTGTAAGTATTGATTAGCTGAATTCTCCGTTACTACAACTAAATCGTTTGTCATATTGTCTCTTAATTGAATTAAATGAAGTAAATAATTGAGAACTGTAACGAGTAAACCATTTATGCAACATTTTTAAAAAAGTGATAATTTTAATGATTTCAGGGCAATCTATTCCATTTAAATTCAGATATTTTCGCTCGTAATCCAATTAGAAATCGGTACTTCGAAACAGACTCATAATAACTTACAAAATTACTTCATTCTATTTCTGAAATGGTTCTAATTTGCGCATTTTTACGAAATAATACGACTGGCTTTAGAGAGACACGAAATTTGAATTTTAATACGCTGAAACTTAGCAAATAATAATAATAACAACACAGTTCAGAGAAAAATCTAACTTTAATATTACCATTACAATAACAGCTATGCGTATAAAATTTTTAGACATTAAAAGATTTTTCCACTTTACTGCTGAGTGGGCATTGGCGGACATTTAGTGCAGTGAATTTTTGGGGCCCTTTGTCTAACGTAAAAATGCTTCTGCATTTTTTATCCCTTTCAGAACCTTTATGTCGCGGCGGCTCTTCGCAATTGTGGCATGGTAAATCTGCCACTGAGTGAGCTGTCGCTTACCCCCCCCCCCCCAAGTCGAACTTTTATGGTCAAAAGTTTTGTACTGTGCAAATATATGCACAGTCAAGTACGTCCATTGGAATATTGGTTAAAAGCAGGGTTCGAAAAAATCATGATATTTTTGAAAGTATCGAAAATATCCGATATTTTGATATACATAGGATATTTTGATATATATCCGATATTTTGATATATATATCAGATATTTTCAATTAGCACAAACTAAAATCTTCAAAATTGTAAATGCATCCTCAAGTCACTCTTTAATTTCTTATATTATAATTCCAATATGTAGTCTTAAAATTAATGTTTTTTTCATTATTTATATCTAATATTTCAGTTTACATTTCTATCAATTTTAATGGAGTTAAATTCGCATTAGCTGTTTTAATAATTTTTCTTCTGTTAGCTACTTTTACAGTTATATGATTTAAAAACAAGTAATATGCATTAGTTGGTGCACAGTCATAAGACATTTTCTTTTTTCCTGAGCAATGTTTAGCATTTACTTAGGCACTTTTAATATGAATTAAAATTGCTACATTGCTAATAATTTTATGAATATAAAACACAAGTAAATAGGAATATTATATTACTTTGTTATATTAATGATGTATTATACATAATAAAATATAGTGAATAACTTTTTGGTTATTTTTAAAAATGAATAAACAAAATTACTATGACTAACATACTTTTTATATTGAAAATACCAATTCGAACCTTGGTTAAAAAAATATCCCGCTTAATATAGTACATTTTTAATGTACTAAACCGTTGGTGTACATTAATTTGGTCCCGGTTAATGGAATATCCCGCTTATTAGAATCATTTTTCATAGAAAATAGGCTATTCGATTGAGCGGGCTTGACTATGTATCACTTATGTACGGTATGGCAGTTTCAGATGTTGTAATATAAATAATACGAAAATCACAAGAAATGTTACTTACTAATTTAGCTGAATTATGTGAAGAGTGCTAACAAAATTATGTTGCTCTCCCCCCCCCCCCTTTTCCCAGCACACACAACCTCGCAAATTATGTTTAGAAAAAAAATTATTTCCCCAATTTGGGATTAAACACTGAAATTGTTAAAAATGCAAAGAATTTTTGCACAGGAAAACATTTTTTTTAAAATTAATTCACAAACTTATTATCTACTTGAAATATACAAAGATAGTCAGGCACGTCACAGTTTACAAGTACAAGCATAGATACATATCTAGTTACATTGGTTTTTCCGTCGAAGAAATGGTTCTTAAGTAGAAGATGAAATTTAACAATAAAGTTTTCAATGTTTGCGGAAACCAATTGATTTTTCCTCTCTTGACGTTCTCTTTTGCATTCCAATATTGAACGACTCGTTTGTGCGAAACTAATATTTCTAAAGTTTATTCAATAAAATTGAACGCAGTTTAAAACTGAAGATGACAGTTATCAATAAAATCTCAGAGAATCGTATCCAATATTATGTTAAATACTTGTGAGAATTTATACTTTTCAATGTAGTTGTAGACTTGTAGAGTGGGGCTAAATAACTTGTAGTTATTACTTTCATAAAGCAATAATTGGAATTGATAGGGAAAAATCCTTTAACAGGTAAGTGAAAATACACATAGAAAAAGACTTTTCAAAAGGAATGGTTTCGTATTATTTGATTCTCCTCTATTTAGTAGGTTGGTATTTATTTATAGTCTAAAACTATCGCTCGAGACAAAATTAGTTGGATAAGGAGCAATCATATAAGAAAAAAAATAATAATTAGAGATCAAAAAATGATGTTTTTTAAAAATAATGTAAAAATGTGTTAATAATGTTAAAATTTAGTCTGCCACTTTTATATTCATTGCATTTCCATTATTCGAACTTTGAACAGAAGTAACATTTCAACTCCAATATAAAACTAGCGGGAGAAAGATATTACACAACTATGAAAAGAAATGTACCACCATAAAGTTTGAACACATAGCATTTAGAAATAATTCAAACAAATTCGGAGTCGCTATCACAACAGTAACGAAAACTGCAGATACTCTCCGATTAAAAATAGAAAAACCATTTTTCAATGCATTAATTATTTCTGCGTAAATTATTCTGATTTCTTTTCATTACGAGTTATATCTATCCAACAAGTTTCATATTAATCATGCCGCTGTAGATAATAGGATACCATGTCAAAACTATTTACAATTAATGGTTGTATTGAAGTCACTCAACTCACAAATTGTTTCTAAAATCACTGAAAATGTATCATGGAATGCATTATTTTCTAAAGCTCGAGAAAAAAATCAGATGTAATTTTCCTCTCATGTTTCGAAATTAATTAGCGTAAAATCCTTCTTCAGCTTAAATTGAAAAAAAAAGTTTGCAAAGAATCTTGTGGAAAATTTGTGCTGTATGCAGCGTTTCTCAATCTTTTCTGACTAGCGATCGGTAAAAACTTGCGAAAATATTCTCCGAACCCGTGAGTTTTTTTAGATTAACTTTTAAACAAGTGTTAAATTTGTTTGTTGTGAGACTTTTATTAAGCTTTACTTGCAACAAACGTTAATTACAAAGATAAGTACAGTACAAAGTCAATTTAACGATTGTCAAGGGACTGGAAAAAGTTATCGTTAAGTCATGGATATCGTTAAATCGAGGAACATAGACCTTCAATGCAATCAAATCCTTACCAGTGGAATGTATCATTAAACTGAGGACGTCGTTCAATCCGGTATCGTTTAATCAAATATATACTGTACTTACTGTACTCCCTATACGTAAGTGAGTATGGAAGAGCATATACAGTACAACCTCGATTTAACGACTGTCAAGGGACTGGAAAAAGTTATCGTTAAGTCATGGATATCGTTAAATCGAGGAACATAGACCTTCAATGCAGTCAAATCCTTACCAGTGGAATGTATCATTAAGTTGAGGTTATCGTTCAATCAAATATATACTGTAATTATTGTACTCCTTACACGTAAGTATAAGGAGTACAATAATCCTTTAAGAAGAATTACAGTTGATTATGCAAAGTGTTCCAAAATTTACTTCAAAAACGACATAGTACCGGTAATGGTACCCCGGATCTGCGAATAAGAATCAATGCTATATGGTAGAATATACGCTATTTGAATTTCAACTGCGCATCGACATTTTTAGGTGAAAAAAATTATGTTATTGTTATCGTATGCGTCTTTACTAATCATAAAGCTGAATGTCTGGATCTTTGTACGGATATCTGTCGGGATGTCTGTGACGCGCATTGCGTCTAGACTAATCGGCCGATTTTCATGAAATTTTGCAAAAAATTAGTTTGTAGCATGGGGGTGTGCACCTTGAAGTGATTTTTGGAAAACTCGGTTTCGTTCTTTTTCTACTACAATTTTAAGAATAGTTTATAGAGCAAATTATCTTAACATGGACAAGTAAATTATCATAACGTCGACGAGTAAATTATCATAACGTGGACGAGCAAATTACCATAACATGAGCGAGCAAATTACAATGAACGAGCAAATTATCAAGTGAAAAATCAAGAGTTTTTAGCAAAAAAAGAACTGACTTCAAGTTGCGGGATGGCTTGAATCAGAGATTCTACAAAGAAAATTGTATTGTTACGAAATACACAAAATCAAGAAAAATATTGTTGTTTTTAATAAAAAAATAGCTCTGTTGACTAAATATCTTGCACTGAATGCAGTTATCTACTTCTATAACTTCACTGATGAAATAATTTTTATTCATACATGTTTCCGAAAGTAAAATAATTTGCAATTGAAGGAATAACGATAATTAAATAAACAGATGAATCGAATGCAGTCATATTAAGGAATATAACTACATTTATTGGAGGAAATTCCTGAGATACAATTTGAAAAGAGAAAAAATGTGTCGAAGTTGTAAAACCTTCTGCGGCAAAGCAGACAACTTGATCAGAAACGAACAAATTTCAGCGAACAGAATAACCTACACTAAAAGTAAATGTAACTTGCATTGTAATGTACAGATTTCAGGAAGCGAAATTGCTTGCATTTCACAGAATATTTATCTGCAAGCAAAATAAACCCAAACTAAAATAGGTTTCATTACGCATAACAATTTGTACAAGCGAAACGAACAAAATTTTTATGGAGAGAATTTCAATTTGAATGCAGAACTCGGAACTATATTATTTCCCCGATCGGAGAAAATATTCAAGCAGGAAAGGAACAGATTTCAGTTAGCAAAATATTTTGCACCCAAAAGAGTCCGAGTCAGAAAGCAAAATAACTTCAACTAAAAAATTCTCAAAAAATAAAATAATTTTTACTGCATAGTAATAAAAACATTTAGGAGAAAAATTTGAATCGAGTGCTGCAGTTTCAGCAGTATGATTTCACCTATCAGTAGATTTCCACATTCAAATGGTTTTAGACGCAGAAAAAGAACTGATTCCAGTAAAGTAAACTATTTGGAACTCAAAAGAAACCGATTCAGAAAGCAAAAAAACTTTAACTGAAATAGGTTTCAGTTCATAAAATAATTTTCACAATGGAAAGCGAATTCGGTCCTAAGACAAATTGAAATTGAAAGTAGCAGTATCAGCAGTATTATTTCACCGATTGGAGAAAATTTCCACAGTCGAAATAATTTTCGCTTACGCAGGAAAGTGACCGATTATGGTAAGCAAAATAACTGATATTCAAACAGATTAGTTTCAGAAAGCTTCAATTGAAATAAGGTTTAGCAAATAAAACAATTTGTAATGAATAGTAACAAAATCGGTCATTAGACAAATTTGAATTGAACGTAGCAGTCTCAGCAGTATTATTTCTCAGACAGGAGAAAATTTTCACAGCCGAAATGATTTTTTCTTACACAGGAAAGAAATCGCTTTCGGTAAGCAAAATAACTTCAATTGAAATAGGTTTCAGTAAAGTAAATATTTAGTACCGAATAATAATAAAACCAGTAAAGAGGCAAATTCAAATTGAGTGTAGCAGTCTCCGCAGTATTATTTCACCGATTGGAGAAAACTTCCACAGTCGAAACAATTTTTGCTTACGCAGGAAAAGGGCCGATTACGGTAAGCAATATAACTTATATTCAAACAAATTAGTTTCAGAAAGCTTCAATTGAAAATGGGTTTGGTAAATAAGAAAATTTGTATTGAATAATAACAAAATCGGTCAATAGACAAATTTGAATTGAATGTAGCAGTCTCAACGGTATAATTTCACAGACAGAAGAAAATTTTCACAGCCGAAATGATTTTTTTTTACATAGGAAAGTGATCGCTTTCGGTAAGCAAGATAGCTTCAACTGAAATAGGTTTCAGTAAATAAAATATTTAGTACTGAATAATAATAAAACCAGTAAGGAGGCAAATTCAAATTGAATGTTGCAGCCTCAGCAGTATTATTTCATTTTACCGATCGGAGAAAATTTCCACAGTCGAAACAATTTTTGTTTTCGCAGGAAAGAAAACGCTTTCCGCAAGCAAAACAACTTCAACTGAAATAGGTTTCAGTAGATAAAATATTTAGTACTGAATAAAATAATAAAACCAGACTAATCTAAGTAGAATGTAGCAGTCTCAGCGATATTATTTCACTGATCGGAGAAGCTTCAGAAGAAATTTTCACTGCCGAAATGATCTTGCTTACGCAGAAACGACTCCAATATTGGTAAACAAAGCAACTTCAACTGAAATAAGTTTCAGCAGATAAAATATAATGTTCACAATGAAAAAAGAAATCGGATACGAGACAAATTTAAATTGAATGTAACAGTCTCAGCAATATTATTTATCCACAGATCGCAGGACATTTTCAATGCTGTATGATTTTTGCTTACATAGGGAAGAAACCGCTTTCGGCAGGTAAAATAACTTAAACTGAAATAGGTTTCAATAGATTAAATATGTAGTACTGAATAATAATAAAACCAGTAAGCAGACTAATTTAAGTAGAATGTAGCAGTCTCAGCGGTATTATTTCACTGATTGGAGAAGCTTCGGAAGAAAATTTCACTGCTAAAATGACCTTTTCTTACGCAGGAACAGAACCGATTTCGGTAAACAAAATAACATTCAACTGAAAAAGGTTTCAGTAGAAAAAATAATTAATGCTGGATAATAATAAAACCAATGAGGAAACAAATTTAAATTAAATGTATCAGTCTCAGCAGTATTTTTTCACTGATCGGAGAAGCTTCGGAGGAAATTTTCACTGCCAAAATTATTTTTGCTTTCGCAGGAAGAGAACCGATTTTGGTAAAGAAAATAACTTCAACTGAAATAGGTTTCAGTTTTGCAAAATAATTTTTATTGCATAAACATAGTCAGTGAATAAATATGAATTGAATGTAGCAGTGTAAGCAGTATTATTTCGTCACTCGAAGATCATTTTCACAACCGAAGGGATCTTTGCTCAAGAAGATACATAACTGATTTAACCAAGTAAAGTGATTTGCACTAACCCGAAATTCATCAGTACCAAGAAAAAAACTCGTAATCAAACGAATTAGTACCACTAAGTAACAAAGTTCAATTGATGCAAAATTCAGTAAGCATCAAAATTTTCACTGAATTTATTTGACTGTTGTACACAACATAGATTTTTTACCAGACCAAATGTATGGAAGCAAATCTTGAGTTCCGAAACACGTTTTTCAATGCGAGTGATTTCCATCGAGTGAAAAAACAAACTATGCAGATTAATTTGGGTGCAGGAGCACACAAAGCAATATTACTTGAATTATCGAAAAATGAAAATAATTGCAAAAAGCAAATAAAAGCAGTGAATTACGCTGAGAGGCACAACTAAGTAAGCATAGTAACTTGTGCTGATTGCAGTAGAGTAACCATGAAAATATAAACAATCTCACTAATATATAACATTCTACTAAATACGAAAATAACCGAAATTTCGATTGTACAAAGTGTAACTGAAAGAGTCATTTATATGCTTACTTTTTTCAAAACAAACTTCATTGACAAATATCAGTAAAATATCGACCGCACAAAGAAAATGCCGTACCACAAGGTAAAGAAACATTTTGTCATTTGGAAAGCTACAAACCTTTTATCATAAATTCCAAGATAGGAAACTTTTTTCCGAAGTATATAAACGAGAACTTTAGTAAATGCATAATTTCTGATAGCAAAATGTTAGAATAAAGATCCATATTTTGATTATATAAAAAAAACCCGACAAAAATTGAAATCACAGTATTTCACTAAGCCCACAAATACATAATTCAAACACGCCGATATAATCCAGAGAAAGGAGCTATTTTTTTATACTCTCCATCTAATTCCACAAATCCTAAAAATTTTATTACGTCGATGTCAAAATTTGATTTATTTAAAAGCGTTTTTTCTTTTAGTATATCTTTTACTTGTGCAAAGAAACATAAAAGTTTCAAAACTTACAAACAATTTGCCTCGCGGTACAATTCATTAACTTATTCTAGAAGAAAAAACTAAGTTCGGACTGACAAAAAATCTGACGAAAAATATGTGGCGAAACATGAACTTGGCATAAGAGAATTGAAACTCACCCGCAGTCCTCGGAAGGTTGATCTTAAAGAAAAATTTAAGTAATCCAAAGATGCGCCTAATGTTGCCTTGAGAAGAAGAGAAAGAGAAGAAGAGCACCGGCTCAGCGGGATCACACAAACCGTTTCCCGATAATCCAACAACACAAACCGTGCACTGACTTTCTGTAGTCTTTCCTCCCGAAAGCACGAGAGAGCGACTGATCGCTCTTCGCAACGAAAACTAGATTTTCTGAAGATCCGCCGTCGGTTGCCGCTTGGCGCGCATGCGCAGACGCTCGGAGCGATCCACTCGGATGCGGAGGGTATTTCTGGTTTTGGTTTGGGGAGGGGACACGTTTGTTTTGGTCACCCACCCGTCGCTTTTCAGCGTGTGTATGTATTCTTTTTTTCTCCTCCCAGCCTTTTGCTTCTCATCCTTTGTAGCACAATTTGGAGGCTTTGCCGGGAAAACGATAATGATATCAACAATGGAAAGTTGCGTATACTATTACAATCGCGGCATTTCGTGGTTTGTTCTTTCGTGTTCGTTGGAGGTGGGGGAACAGATGTTTGACTCTTTTCTATTTGTAGCGAAAAAAAAATATTCAAAGGTGAAAAGAAGTATAATAACATTAATTCAAACATAGTAATACGAAAATGGAGTCAATTTCCGTGGCGAATGTACGCTCTCGAATAAAGCTTGAGCATGCTTAAAAAATAGAAAAAAAAAAGACGTTCTCAGCAATTGAACAAAAGATGTTGCTCTTATGGAACAAATGAAGTCGAGTGGGGAGGGGCGTATCTGTTGCAGCATTGTAATTCAAATTAGAGCATAGCAAATTATCAGAGAAAAAGTTTTATTTTCTGTTCCTTGCAAAATAACTAGTCACATGTTCAGTTCTTACTTTTCTTTTTTTTTTTGTTTCGTACATTTCTACTTTTTACAAAAAATTAATGCAGTAAGATATTTTTCTCCATTAGAAAAAATCCATCAAAGCAGTCACAGAAAAACGTACTAATTAAAGAGAATGCAGATGTGCCACCCCCCTCCTCCCTCCTTTCCTTGGGCGATGACGAAATCCACTCATGCAACTGAGCACCCCAAAAGAGAGAAAGGTCTTTAAAAACTCTCGGTTAAAATTTCAATGGCGCAGTCTGTGCCATGATCCACCATTCACGGAGAAGTCTCCTCCTCTGAACTCAACACCTTTAGATTTTAAATCTGACTGATGCTTTAAAGTTGTCGATCCTGTGGCGATCCATAGCAAAAGACATGTCGTGTAAACAAACATTTTCCAGATTTTTCAAAAACTAAAAATTTATTGTTTATATTTTTAGTTCCCGTTTTGAAGATCAAGTGATCTTAGACTCCCCCCCCCCCTCCGGGTCAACCGGGAACAATATTCGAACATGACCTTATAGACATAATACTTCTTCAAGTTCTGATAGAAAAATGTAGATTAACTTTCTTAACAATTTCAACTGAATCCTTCACTTTTCTCCTACGCATTCTTTCGTGGCTTCATAAGTTTTATCTTTTGATGGTCCCGATCGGGGAAACTAAAAACAAACCTTAAGCTCGAAATTTCACTCCCAAATCACGCATACATATCATTTCCGTCGAAATGCACCAAATGGGAAGAAGTAAGCAATTCTGTGGGAAATAATCCGCCGGAGGGAAGAATTTTCTCAGCACCCGTAAGCTCCCCTCTTTCGCAAAGAGGAGAAAGTGCGTCTGTTCTCGATGCTCGAAACCCGAAGCGCCTCTCCTCTCCCAGCGGACTAAGCTTCGGTGACAGAGAAATCGTCCAAGAATCCGTGGATTCAAGCAAGTTTCTGCAAGACTCACACCTGCTGCAGCCATTGCTAACCACGGACTAAGTAACAAAAATCATAATTAATATTTATACCAGGGTCGATGAGAGATCCTTATCGGAAATTGGAGGACCGGTCTCACGGCGACCAAATTGACAAGGACTTGCCTTGACTCTCGGTGGCCCTGATTTAGACTGAGTGATAGTTACTTATTGTTGTATAGTTAATCCGAGTGACTTTGATTCATCATTTCAGTTGATATTTTAACACTTTAATAGTACAGTAAAATCCCTCTAATGCGAACACTAACGAGACATTTTTTTGTCCGCAAAAGAGGGGTATCCGCTGGACAGGGGTTTAATAATGTTATATGCCTTGGAATCGGGGAATTAAAAATTGTCCGCATAAGAGGGGTGTCCGTTAGGAGGAGTTTTAATGTATTACAGAAACTTTTGGCATAACATTGACGAAAAACTAATAAAGTATTGTATAGTTACCGAAAATTAAGAAATAATATTTAAAAAAAAAGTTGAACTAAGTTATTAATTTTACCATTAAGCGTAATTTTGAACTAAGTCCAGGAATGGCATGTAAAATCAACAATTAAAAAAAGAGCGGGCAACTGCGAAACAGAAAATAAAATTTCCAACTCTTTAAAACGGACAAATAAAAGGCAAATGACTCTTTAAACTGAGATGAAGCAGAATATAGAGTAATGAAAATTTTTGGGACAGAATAAAAAATATAATTTATGGGAAAAACCCGAGGACTCGTGAAAAATTTTGGTGAATTATCCCAAGATCATACTAAGATCAAACCGTGATGCAACTTTAGAGAAGGAAAAACGCGGCAGCTGCAGACTCTAAATTATTTTTAGGTTAAGATGAATTTCCTTTGTCTACAGCTAGTTTCCATACTTCGTAAAGATTTCTTTTTTTGCGAGATCAATATTACTATTTTTCACTTACTTTTAGTGACAAGCTAATGCGTTTCGATAATGAGCTGCATTGAACAGAAACGGAGAAAACATATTGCATATTCAGTTGGTTAGACCGTAGATTACATTCAGCGGCATGCGCTTAATCAAACGTACATCTTCTATAGGAAAAAAAATCAGAACATGACAGATCCTAATTCCCATTAGTTAACACCCCACCAGGGAAACCACCCCTCATCAACGAATCTACAATGGTCAATGGGTGGATTCAACTTCCCGTCCTTCAGATATCTCTCCTTACTTTCTCAATCAATCTGAAACGACACCTTCAATTCTGAGGAAGACGAAATCATAACCTCCCTGGGATACGGATTTCTCTCCCCCTACGAAAAGAGGGAAGTTAGAGGCGGAGGGGAGATTAATTGCATCGTCTGCAGCATTGTTCGTGACCTCCACTTCGTGACTTACCAAGGAAGAACAGACTGCAATATTGGTCGCTCACAGACTTGAGTGCCAGTTCGATGGTTGGTAAATGCTTACCATTAGTTATGAACGTTAGTTGACGTTGATTATAATTGGGCCAGGTGGTAATGTAAGCTGCAAGGGTCGCAGGGTCACAGGGAAGATTCATTGGAGAAGAAGAATTCAAATGAGAAGTGAATGGATGAGGGATATCCTTCTATGGGCCAAGAGGTCGATTTAAAAATAGGGCGTATCAATGTAGGGTATTGGAATATGGAAGAAGAAGAATGAAGCGGACATTTCGGATAGCAAAACGTTTTTTTTGCTCTTCTTCCCTCAACAGCAAAGTCAATACAGGTGTCTTTCGTCAATGATAAATGCAGAAAGGTCAATGAAACGTACATACCAGCAGACAATATGTACATACTGATAAAAATGACTTTTCACTTTTGATTTGCAAATTAAAAGTACCAAATGCTGCATCGACCTCAAGTAATAGCCAATGAAATGAATTCTCTTCCATATATATCTAATTACGAAAACACGGTCATTTTAACCACTTTTGTGATTTAAATATTTTCAGAGGCACCCCGATGAGAGGTCACTAAAGCCTCCCAAAATTTCCTTATTCTTCAAAATTGTCAACATTCCGAAAGATTCCATTCAAAGAATTGAGAATTTTTGTCCTCCCAAAAATTTAAGTTCGGGGTGCCGCTGAATGCTTCGTAGACAACAAAGTATCAACCGACAAAAAGATTTGGCGACAAAACAATCTTCAAATAAAACTTCTCATCTGTCGGAATTGTTTTCTAAACACTAAAGTCCTATGTCAACCAATGTACCAATGGAGCATTTTTTCTGCAGCCTAAATGTACTAATCGACGCTCTGTTGATCAGATGTGATAAATAAAGAAATGTTCAATCGACTGATATACTCTAAGAAGAAATTATCTGCTGATAAAAAAGGAATGTCAGAAAAAATAATTTGTCAAACAAAGGCATCCGTCAGAAGAACAATTTGTTGGATTATAGTGATTGCAATACAGGTATACCAGTATCCCGAATTCCGGTATTTCGAACTATTTTTCAATTTCGTAAAACTTGTGTTTGCTGAGGCGAAATACCAGTACTTTCAGTATTAGCTGAAACTAATAAATAGTTAAAAACAGTTTTCAATTTAACTTATTAGATATCTAATTTTATTTTAAGTGTACATTTCTTTTTCCATGATACAGTACCAAAATCAATTATTGATGTAAAAATTTGAATTCAAGGACACGAACTAATAGAATATCTTTAAATTAAACTAGCGGAAAGATTGTAAAATGGTATTTTCGTTACTAAATGGTGAGATGAATCGCACTTTCGCGCGCCACGTTTTTATTTTTTCCATTTCTATAATCACTCACTTTCCCTTTTGTGAAAGTTTATTTCAAATGCCCATTTAATAATGTATTTATCGTATGAATAATTTATTCCAACCATCCATTGCAGTAATACTTTTTTTCTTATTTTTTTATTTTTTTTTTTCAAAATTTGTCTCAACTAGACTAAATTTTGACAAAAGCTATTTCTTGTTAGTATAGTATAGCGTCTTAAAAAGTAGCATGAGGTATGCCATAATCAACAGGAGCATATTGTCAGACATTTAGACAATTATAATTCTACAGAATTTTGAAATACTAACAAGATCAAAATTTAATTTCAGCCCGGTCGTTTCTCGAAGAGAAATTACAACTAGCTACAAATTTAAATAATGATAATAACAGTACACACAATACAAAAGAAACACACACACACAAAAGTATTTCTCCAAAAATAATACACAAGACACCGAATTATTTGAAGAAAGACTTCCAGGTAATTAGAGGCGGTGCATTATTAACAGTACCACCGACCTGCGTTCATAAATAATACAATTTTTAAACACAATTATGAAATATGTCAATGAAACAAAATTTTTTAGATAGGGTCAGGTGGGGTAAAATGGGTAGTGGGGTAAAATGGGTAGTCAAAATATATGGTTTTACAAACAACTTATTTTAAATTAAATTTGCAATTTTTGAGTGGGACATTATACTTGGCTGTTCTGAATTCTGTTTCACAGAATATATTTTTCCAATAGATTATTTTTTAGTGAGAGGTAACACTTTAAATTGAAGTAGATAAATTTAAGCCGCATGTTGTCTGCTTAAACTTCTATCTCCAGCTCCTGATTTTTGAGAAATTTTTATTACTGTGTTTTAGTTGGACATTTTTGTTGCTGCTTCAACTTACAGGGAAGAAAAAAAGATTTTTTTCTATTTTTAATCTCATATTTAGAAAATGGGGTAAAATGGGTATATGGTTAGGCTTATCATTCCATCAAGTTGTTTTAAAAGATACAACAGCATATTTTCCTTTAAATGAATATTAATTCATTTTTTGTTAATTTAAAATGATTGAAACATAAAATTATGCAATGCCATGACTTTATAAAATAAACTTCGCTCCATCATAACAAATAATAAGAAGCCAGCGGTATACTTATTCTAGAGTTTTGTGCACTTGCGCAAAAATAACAATTTCCTCAGAATATGTTTAGCCCAGCCTGTTGCTGGCCGTCACAATTGTATTTCATTGCAATTAGATGCTATCAATTTCTCTAATGTACCTTTAAATTCTCAGAACACACCCTCGTTTCAATCCGAAAATTATACATCACAAAGCACGATTTCGTCACCTTATAAAGATTTGAAAAATGCAATATTGTCTGCAATTTAAACAAGAGCTTCAGACTTGACAACTACCTGCATAAGTTATTTAAAACAATTTAAATGTATGCTGGCAAATACAGGAAGTATTGACAAAGATGTTTCAGAAAGGCTAAGAGTTGAAAGTGAAAAAAATAGTGAATTAAAAAACAAGAAAATTAAAAATAGTAGAAAAAGAAAGTTTCTATTCAGAGGAAGTATCTGGAATAGAAACTGCTAAAAATATGCTTATGAAGCAAAGTTTAACCACAGGTGCCTGGGTGGTTAATATTATACTTAGAGGAAACAAGCAAGAAAGAATTTTTTGGCAAATATATGGCTGTTGAGGGAAATATTATGAGATGAAATATTTTTAAAAAATCCAGGATGGGAGATTTTTCTTATTTTTCCTGATATAGACGACATGGATTTCACTGAAAAACATCAAATAATAAAAATAATTAATGAGCCACAACTTAACAAAAGAGGCCATTACTTTTTTTAAAGAATGACAAGTATGGATATCATGCATTGAAAGAAACCTCATTAATATTTTGTCAAATTTACTGGCTGCATTATTTTTTTAAAAATTAAATTGTAAAATTTTGTTAACTGATTCTTAAGTCTATATTATCACACTGCATTGAACAAATAGTATGCTTTTTTATCACTTCTTAGACTTCAATACCCCTTTTACCCCACAAGCTACCCATTTTCACCTACATTAGGTAAAATGGGTATAGAAAACATATAGTCATAAACACCCCTCTCAAAAATAAATTTGTATCAAATTATGTGTGAAAATCATTTAATTCTATTCTCAACATATGTAATGTATACATAAAACAAAAAAAAAAATTAGAAACAAAATATTTTGACAAAAATATTTGAGTCAAAATCCAAAAGTAGGCTATTTTATACCCATTTTAACCCACCTGACCCTAATATTTTTAAAATTTCTAATACCGGTATTAATACCGGTATTCCGGTATCACGTTTTAAAAATACCGAATACCGGTATTGCATTTTTGGTCCGGTATTGCAATCCATAGTTCAATAGTCTTGTCTATCAAGAAATCTATGCAGAAAAAGTTGATTCAGGAATTTGGTAAACTATAATAGAGACAATATCTTGCAATAAAGAAGAAATAGTTTAATATGTTTGATGAATTTTAGGCATTTTAAAACATAGTGTCCATTTTCTTTCTTTGAAGTATAGACATTGTATTTCGGTGAAAAACATGCATCCTCCTACTGAAACTTGTGAAACCATTTCATTTTTTTTTTAATTTGAAAAAATTTTCATTTACCCATGAATATGCGTATTCTTTTTTCCAAAAAAATAAACGCATAAAATGTGTCATAATCACATGTTATTGTTAACACATTTTGAATATTACCTTTTACACTTAAATCCTTCAACTATTATTTTTTTCCAAAATATTACTGCTCTCTTTTACTTTATTTTGGAGTAGTGGTATCCGCAAGGCTTTGCCCGTAATAGAAAAATTAAAAGGTCTTTTTGTTCGCCTGTATATTTACAAATAATGCATGGTGAATTTTCTCGCCAATCGGTTGTACCCATATTACGGTTCCACGTTATGATGATTTCGCATCTCGGCAATTGGCTTGTGCCCATGTTACGGTTCCACGTTATGATAATTTCGTAATTTACTCGTCCATCTTATGATATTATTGTTCTTAAAATTAGAATAGAAAAAGAACCACATCAAATTTTCGAAAAATTGCTTCGAGGTGCACACCCCCATGTTACAAACTAACTTTGTGTCAAATTTCATGAAAATCGGTCGAACGGTCTAGGCGCTATGCGCGTCACAGGGATCCTGACAGACAGAGAGACTTTCAGCTTTATAATTAGTAAAGATAAAGATTATCGAAATATAAGTTTTGGAGAGTTTTTGCATTCTTAAGTTTTAGGATTAAATTGTCAATTATTATGTATGTTTGATTGAACACCTTCAAAGTGAGTAGTCATAGTCTATCATGACAATATAGAATGGTTTTAACTTGAGAATTTCTTCGATATAAGTTGAATCTAAACTGTAACAAGATTATTGCTTACATGCAACTCATACTTAAGTACTTTTACATCTTTCAAATATAGTCAAGTCTTTTATTTTTGTTTTCCATGTAGTTAGTTATTAAGATTTAAATCCAATATTGAGTTCAGCTTATCGAATGTGTGTAAGTTGACTACTTGCGGTGCACTACTTTAGTGGTCAACTTTAACAGGTGGTCAACTTACAAAGGTTGATTTGTATGATAAGGGGTAATTCTGTGCCTGAAAAAAGCTGTCAACTTAGACAGGTGGTCATCTTACAAAGGTGGTCAACTTCACAGGTTTTAATGTAATGGGTCTGTATTTCTTACTGATTATTTACTATATATTGTGGATGAGTGAATGATTTTACTTAAAGAGTAACAAATTAGCTTTATATAGGAAACAGGAAAATAGTTTTCTATATTTTGATTTATTTAGGCTTTTTTAAGGTAATTTTCGAAAAAATTGCATTAAAATAACTTTGAATATATGGAGAACTTGAACAAAAAAAAAACCTCTTCATTTTATTATCGTTCTTTGATGCCTTCCCTAAAAAAATATTCTTTCATTATTTATACATATGTTGTAGTATGAAACAAAATATTAAAATTAATAAATTTTGATTTGTAGAAAAATTAATAAAACATAAATGTGAATACAATCTTTTTGTAAAGCACTTAATGTGTTAAAAAATGCAATGAATATTGTCACACTAAAGTACTCCTTGCAATATTTGAAAAAAACATTCGTTTTGCTTGAAACAGAGAAGTTCAAGTTATGCAAATGAAAAAAAATTTTTTTTTTCTGTGTTCATAGAATTAAATTTCTGGTCTTTAACAAAAAATCGATCACGAAGGGAAAAAAAGCGAAACATTCCTTCTTCCTCTTTAAACAATGGCTTTTGAAAAACTTAAGAGTTTCTCGAGTACACTTAACTGCATTGAAGTATTTAATATATTCCACAGTTGCAGAACACGGGAATATTTTCTAACGTTTTAAGTAATGTTTTTTTGTAGTTACATATCCATCTTGTTTGAAGTTCAATTTTCCTCATTTGTATAATTCAATCATTTTTTTTGTATTTAAATTTATACTTGTAGATTTGTGGGAATTATACACGTACGCACACAATTCCGGAAAACTGAAATTATGGACCTAGTTGTTGTTCTTATTATTGTTGCTAATATTATTATTATTTATTATTATTGTTATTGTAATTGGTTGCAGCTATTATAATTATTACTTTTTATTATTGTTATTTTAATTGCCTGCAGTTATTATAATTTTTATTATAATTTTGAGTTAACCCATGTCTATTAATTTTTTTTTCATATCACTATGAAGATAAATGTTTTACCAAAGCTTTTCTAAAAATCTTGAAACTTTTGAGATTTAGAAAGCAACTTTCTTCAATCTGACTCAAAATCAGGAGTAGGAATTGTGTCAAAGTGCCGTTGTTATTGTGTGTGAGGTTTTCATCATATAATTGACCTTATACATAAATGATTAAATTGCAAGCACAACTGATTTAGTTTGTGTTTAAATAAAATCAGAAACTGCGATCAGTTTCTGGCATTCTACTCCATCAAAAAAAAAAAAAAAAAAAAAAAAAAAATGGGTATACCGGATTTTATACATCTAATTAGACGTATGAAATCCGGTACACACATTTTTTTTTTTTTTTTTGAGGAAGCTTTCTCTATATAACTGGCTTTTGTTCGAACAGTTCAGCTGCATGGAAAAATGAGAGTAACATATAAATAATAGTCGCTAAGTACTGTAAAAGCACTTATTTTTGAAAGCTGAAATTTTTTCAAAAATGCAGATATCGGTGATTTCGCGAGTTGAAAATTTTGCGAATTTTATATGAACAGAAAATAAACTTAAAAATTACGCGATAAAAAATATTTCGGGAGACTTAAATTTTCGCGACTACGACGGATCCGAGAAAATCGCGAAAACTAAAACCTCGTAAAAATAAGTGCTTTTATGGTATATAAAAGAGTATACTGGAAACGCGGTGTTGCTAATTTCTAAGTCAAGTTAGAAACCAAAATTACAACTTTCGGTGCTTAATTTCAAGATTAGGTGAAGAAAATTTTATAGATAGATTGTAGTCTTTTTAAGACGTCTTCTTGATTAAATTAACATTTTCTTAAACTCTAGGAAAAGTTCATTGATTATACCAAAAGTAATTACATCAAATCTAGCAGGGTTTGTTTTTCAGTCAAATTTAGAATAATATTGATTTGAGGTTTATTTTTGCTTAAACCATGTTAAAAACATTTTTTGTACTGCCAGTAGGTAAAACAAAATTAAAAGCAGAAGTTATTGCTACTGAACATGAACAAAAACATAACAAAATATCATTGATGGATAGATAAAGCTGTTATAGCTCAAACACAATGAAGTTTTTTTGAATGTGTGACCAGGAAAGTCATTTAATATTTTTTTAGAGAGGTTGGGGGATCAAGGTGTACATATACTCAATGCATATTACATCGAAAAACGACAAAACCCACACCCACCTGTATGAAAATACATTAGTTTCCCAACGGGGCCGGGGAGGGGAGGCACTTTCCCCCTCCTGACACCCATAAACCAGTGGTTCTGTTTGTATGTTTTTACTACTAAGGACTACTTGATACCATTCCGAATCCTAAGCGGCCAACATACGTCATAAAAAATGTTTTCACAACAATTATATTAGATGAACTGAGATGAATCCAAAAGTTTTCTTCAATAGAAAATTAATTGTAACTTAAAAATGATATAGATTCGTCCTCACGATGAGTTCGCGGACCATATGTTGAGAATCACTGCCCTAATTTCAAGCTTTCATGTGACCGTAAGAAATGACTGACGATTCATTGCAAAATTTTGCATGAACGATTGAGAGATGGACACAAAATTCTGTTTACTAAATGTGCACTATAAGTCCGATGTAGTTAAAATTTGCTAAGCCCAGTCAGAGACCTTAAACAATTCCCCCGTGTTCAACAAATTCCTTACGCTCTTTCATCAATTTTAGCGATACCGTGGGAATGTCGAAAAAAAAAATTCCTTGTATAGATTTTTGCCTTTTGAACTGAACTCTTCTCAAGAGAATTGACTTTTCTCCGCTTCAACGAACTGACCATCGGCATGGAGAAAAGTAATCGGTCGCGCTAACGGAGGAAAAAAAAAAGATGAATGGTTTTATAAAAGAAATGGGCTTTGGCTGCTCCTTCTGTGGCAGTCTTTAATTGGCTGAAAAAACATTTCGAGTTGAAAGAACCGTATCGGCTCTTGGGTCTGAAAAGTCACTAACACCACTTCAATGTTTGGTATTAAATAGTAACATTAATGATATAGACAAGAAAGAGAAAAGAGCTTGGCTTTTTTTTTTTTTTTTTTTTTTGCTGCTTTTCAAACTTCCTTTTAGAAAAAAAACTACTATTGTGTGAGTTTTTGTAGATTGAAAAAAGTTGGATGTTTTTAATGAAATACTTTCCGTTTTTATTTTTGGTTGTTTTGTCCTTTTAAAGTTTTAAGATAACTTTGACTTTAATCCGCTGTTGTGATTTTTTTTATGTTACTCGCGTTTTCTCATTAACTGTTTCAAATAAACGTGAAGTCAACCAGAAAATCGTACAGTCATACGCACAATTACATATGTTTGTGAGTGCCAAAGTAGTAGTGACATACAGCAAACATTTTGAATGAAATACATTTAATTGTTTTTCCATCTTTGGTTGCATATCTATCAAAAAATCTATAACATTAAGAACTAGCACATGCGTAATTCTTTTCCATCTTTTCGTGGTGGAGGGTTGGGTCTCATTGTAGTCTTTACACTGCGTCAATATACAGGCTTACTACAATAGGAAATATGTCCTCAATCAAGGGTACTGGGAGAGGGACGGTTTGCCTTCCAACCTGCTCAGTGCCTTTGACTTCATCTGCACTTTATTTTATCAAAAGTGATGTCTGTTTTGCTTGTGTATCAGTTTTTTTGGTAGATGTGGTAACAAACGGAGAAATTTAAACATTCTAATTTTACGAAATGGTTCAAACCTTGGTACATTGGGGAAAAAAAAAACATCCTCACAAACGCTCTAAAAACTCAAGAAAACAGGAAAGTCGTAAAAACTGCAAGAATTTTATCAATTTAGCCACTCCCGATATTATTTCCTATCATTGTCTGTACACGGGCAATTAAAAAGCGATGTCATCGATTGCACATAAATAGGAAGTTGAGGAACAAACCAAATATTCACTCTCCTTCCATGAAAACACATTTATATTCTCAACCCAAAGGCAAAAACAGCAAAAGTCACAAAAATCAGATTTTAGTACCATTATTGTTGATCCTTGCATTGTATGCTCAAAACAGAGTCTGCGACTCTTGGGTTCATTAACTGGGATCTCAGTTTCGAGTTAAATGCGCTATATCAGAAAAATTATTGGACTTGTATTGTATTCAAAATGTATTTTAAGGTTTAAATATGCAACACACATTTCTAAGACATTCTTTTTTTTATCATCTGTAAAGTATTTGCAGAAAAATTTATACAAAAAAGAACGAATTTATCAAATTTACTGCAGAGAGTTCCATGCAATTTTCCTTTTTATGTATGGTTTTTTCTGTTATGTTTTGGATCAGTTTTTATTATTTTCAACTTTATTTTTTTAAATTAAAAACAAGGTAACTGTCAACAAAACATGCGAGTTTTAGACTTATAGCTACAAAACGACTTAGTCCTGTGCTGAAAACCATGATCATTTATTAACAGAAACCCATCAAATGTTCTCCCGCAGAACATGATGGCACGAACAACATGGAATTAAACCCAAAACGCCAGGTGATTGGGTGATTTTTCAACTGCAATCGACCTCACCCTAAAAATAATCCACAATACAAAGCTCCGTTTCCATGTCTGCGATCGAGGCAGCAAAAAAAGGGAAACTTCCTTCAAAGATTGATTCTTTCCAATGATAAACGGTGCTTGGAGAATTTCCCCGAGTGCGCGTTTCCCCTACACATGGTATGCAAAGGCAATAACAAAAACAAGGCAGCAGCGCTGTTCCCCAATCAGCAGAAGGCATTAATGGCTTCCAACGGCAAAATCATTTTTCTAGTAAACTAACAAAAACATCTTGTCAAGTCTGAAAGGAGGCACCGAACTCGGATCATTCCGGGATAGAACGTATTATTTTAGCTCTCCCCTCGGTTAATTGGCAGAGAGCCTCGAATAAGTAAGAAAAAAGAACAACCTTAAGACACGAGAAGACAAGACGTACGAGATGTTTACGTTGGGGCGTCTCTCGCGGGTGTGGGGAGGGTGGCAACTCCATCGATATTCCAGCCACCCTTCTACGATCGTTTGCTGGAATACTCTTCCGCAGAACAATCTCATTTCGACTGGAATCGTGGGACCTGGTAATGTTTTAGCTTCATGGGAGAGAGTGTTTGTTAAGATATAAAAAGATTTCGAAATGGAACACGAAGTATTAAATACTCTGTCGAAGGTAACAATCCGAAATTAGTCCACAGTCATACATTTACTTTTGCCCGTGTTTCGTTCTAACAATGGAAATACAATGTTTTAATTAATTACAGGAAAAAAGACGAATACTTAAGTTGAATTGATGCTTCATTGAAGAGAAGAGGAATAATCTTTCTTAAGAAGTTGAACTTATGCTTCATTGAAGAAAAGAAGAATACTGTTACTTATAAAGACTTTTTGCTTCAATGAAGATAGAAGAATACTATTACTTAAAAAATTGAACTTATGCTTTCATTGAAGAAAAGAAGAATACTATTCTTAAAAAGTTGAGTTTATGCTTCATTGAAGAAAAGAAGAATACTATTCTTAAAAAGTTGAACTTATGCTTCATTGAAGAAAAGAAGAATACTATTACTTATAAAGTAGAATTTTTGCTTCATTGAAGATAGAAGAATACTATTACTTAAAAAGTTGAACTTATGCTTTCATTGAAGAAAAGAGGAATACTATTCTTAGAAAGTTGAATTTATGCTTCAGTGAAGAAAGAAAAGAAGGATACGATTGCTTAAAAAGTTGAACTTAACACTCCTGGGTTATAAGTTTCAGTTCGGAAGTTATCTATATTTGTTTGTTACGTTTCTTAAACAAAACGATGCACCTACTTTTGATAGAAACTGTACCCAGAAATTGAAATTACAAATATAATGGAATATAGTAGAGTAGATGCTATTAAATTAACGTATGAAAATTTTTATCAAGTTATGCACAATACTACTAAAATTACTGAAGATTGTATCCAAGACAGCAATCAGAGATAGTTTATTGTCAAATAATTTTGCAAAATCTATTATTATTGTCATATCGATAACTATTGAAGTGATTTCTTTTAAAAGTGAAAAATAAGAAATAATAATTTTGTTTTACTGGCGAAAAAATTGGAGCACAATTATTGTTTCGATTTATTACTTGGAGTATCAAGTTGTCTTTTATGAAATTGAATCAATAAACTATGATTTCGGATGATGAGAGAGAAAGAGGTTCGGATATTTTAAACACGCATTGTTTAAAGTATTGAGTATCGTACCGAATGGTTCATTCAGACAGAATATTTTTTTAACAATTGCAGTACGCTCCCATAGTCCCACATCACCCTCCTCCCCACCCCACCCCGTGAAAGTGATTCGGATAATCAGTGATTCGGATATTTGACGTTCAGATAACTGGAGTTCTAATGTATTGCGGAATTTTATAAGCGAGCATCATTATGTGGAAAGAAGCAGAAAGTATAAAAATCGCAGAAGAAAAATGTTTTCATTTGTGAAAAATGCAGAAAGAATGTAAAGAAAAATATAACACACTATAAAAAAATTTCGTATTTGCAATGTTACATGCCATGTTACAAAGCATAATAATAACTATAATGATAAAATTATCAATTGGCACAAAGTTAGTTTATAGCATGGGGGTGTGCACCTCGAGGCGATTTTTCAAAAATTCTATGTGGTTCTTTTTCTTTTCTAATTTTAAGAACATTTTATGAAAATTATCATGAGATGGACGAGTAAATTACGAAATTATCATAACGTGGGACCGTAACATGGGCACAAGCCAATTGGTGAAAAAATTCACCATACATTATTTGTAAATATACAGGCGAACCAAAAGATCTTTTAATTTTCTTATTACGGGCAAAGCCGTGCGGGTACCACTATTAGTTCTACATAACGTCTCTGCACATACTCGTCAGCCAGTTCTCCAATAGCTAATTTTGGTTTTATTTTCTTTGTAGATTTTACATTGGAGAAACTCATGTATCATGAGGCACGGTCGAGATCTGATTAGTAATGCATCGGACTCCCGTGTTTGATGTCAGCCAATCTAAGATCTTTCATGTTCATTAATGGTGACAAGGGCAAGTTAAATATATACGTGGTCACAAAATCCTTCAAGTTCCCATTCTAAATCAATACTACTGGGGGGTGCTGGACAAGGGGTTGCTCGGCTCCTGGTCTGGATAAAAAAAAAAAAACAGGTCTTAAGGGGACTATAAAACTGGTTAACTCATGAATAGTGCTAGGTACGAGGGATTTTAGAGTTTAATGCAGTGAGTGTATCATGAGGTGACTTATCTCAAAGTTTTAACTCTAGAAATATAGCCATTAATGAGATGGTTATATTTGAAGGTATTACGTTCTAGATGATTTTGTTCCATTCTAGACGATTACGTTTAGTAATTCTTACTTATAATATTAAATAATTAGTAAAAAATCGTAACTGAATGCAGTTGTCTGACAAGTAGACTTAGTGGTTCTTCCTCTAATGACTGATATTAATGAGTTTCGAGCTTTATGAATTTTTCGCATGTATAATGCGAATATTAAATAAACATAATTTGTTTTTCACTTAGATTTAATTACTATCTTCTTATTATTCAATGACTTGATTATTATCTTTCTGTTACACTCAATATTCTAATTATTCGCAGCGTTTACCCAATGTTTCTAATTATATTTACCCAATGTTTCTAAAATTTGAGCATTGCTTACACAGTGTTTCAGGTTTCTAAAATTTGAGCAATGTTACGATACGTTTCAGGTTTCTAAAATTTGAACAATATTTACACAATGTTTCAGGTTTTCAAAAATTTAAGCATGGTTTACGATTTAAAACAAACGATAAGTTTGAGAACAAATATAAAAGTTTTTAAAACTTTTACTATTAACATTTTCAATAGGAGGTATTCTGAAGCTTTCCAGTTTTCTCTTACATTTTACAACTATCTTTTTCCTCTCTCCAAGAATTGTTTGCTTCTGTTTTGTGCCGCTTCTTTCGGAAAATGGAGAGAGGGGAAAAAAAAGCAAACTAAAATGAGGACGTTAAACTTTCAGGATTCACTCAGTAGTTCATTTTCCTAATGAGCAAATTGATACTTTTCCCAACCACATAGACACGGGGTCTCACAAACCACTACCGTTCAGCAACCGCAAATCGTGTAAACCTCCGCAACAATTTAGAAAATCGCGTTCCGCCAAAAGAGACAAACAAATGAGACCGTCGTTCATCTCGCATACACCGTGTAATTTGGGGTAAACTGCCATCCCGAGATACAGCTTGCACCGAGGCAAAAAAAAAAAAAAAAAAACACCTAAGGGGATTCGAGAGAAAGAAAAACAGAACGAACTAAACAGAAAAAAAAAGAACAATTTCAGCTCTTTCTGCTCTGGGTGTGGAAGAGCACGGATAAGGGGCGTGAACAGGGCGCTTAGCGGAAATTCTGGGAATTCTGTCCGACACGCGATATCCAAAACATTCCTCAAAAAATGAGAAGGGGTGTAAAATGTTTTCTGACGTGGGAAGACGGTCGATCTCTGCCCCCCCTCCCTTCTCTCATCTGACCTCTCATGAGATTCTCTGAGCTTGAAGCAGGTGCTTCCACTCGTTCCCTGAATCGTCTGTTTGACGAGAGACCCCTTGTTTATACAAGAGGCTGAGTGTTTTGTTTCTGCCAAGCAGAACGTAGATGGCATGTGATGGCAGTTTTTCTTGGGTGATATGTTGCAGCGGTATCCGTCACCTAAGCAAGACATATCAGGGCTGAAGTAAACAAAAGTAAACTTTATCCTGAAAGTTTAAGTTTTTTTATTAAATCAGAACAATGTTTCTGTGAGTTCTTTTCCATTTTACTCCCTTTTTTGTGTTATTCTCGTTGTTTTCCCTATGTGATTTGCATTTTTAACGCCCTTTTTGTGATACCTACATTCTGACAAACCCCTTGACATGCATCTTAATTTTCTCATACTTATACCCTCCTTTGGAGCATTTGTTTCCTACCTTCTTATTTAAAGGATAAAACATGCTGTCTAATCAATAAAAGTTAAAATTTTAAGTAGAATCCATCAAAACTTTTGGGAATTGAACCGAAATTTCTTGATGGGAACCCGTGGGAAAGCCGTTGGCCTAACAAAAGACCTAAATTGATGCAGTTCATGAAAAAACGTTTACTTCACATAATTTGTGCAAATGATATCCAAAATGACTATGTTGTGTGATATTACTACTGAACTTTCCATTGTGAGACACGATTGCAATAACATGTTCTTCTGAAACACACTAATTAACAGTGGCTTCTAAAATCATTGCTAAAGACAATAGCAATTTTGAGTTTCAAATCAATTACATCATAAAAACTGAGGCTCTTACTGCCAGCGTCAACAAACATGAGCATCTTCTGGGCTTGTAGACCGTGGTACATCGAGAATGTTTCTGGCTGACGCTTCACTTGATGTGTCTCAGGCTTCTTCGGTGCACAAAGAAATTCTACAGAGATGTCCGTACTTTTACGGATCTTGCAAAAACCTTAAACTTGAGATTGATATACTATATCCACTGAGGATTAAGATCCATACAAACCTCTACTTTGAATTCATTTGTGATCTGAAGGAGCATCAGTCTTGGGAGGCAAAAAGTAAGCTATCATCAGTCTGGTTGAACCTTAGTCTTCAAGTTAAAATTCAATTTGATTTATTCTAAATGTTTTCTACCACCTCCTTAACTTTGTATTGATCTAAAACGAGATATCTAAGAAATACATAGTTCATTATCAGCTTTATAGGACCTATGTTTTCTTGTTGATTTTCTTTAAGGGTAAGCTAGTTATTCGTCAAATATTCTGAGGTAAAAGGTTATACAGTATCCTGTAACATGTACAATATTTCAGAGAAAAAACGTGAGCTCGATATCTAAATTTTTTTTTGGATTTTATCGAAGAAAAATTAGTACTTATTTATCAATGGTAAAATTTAAAATATTTCAGAAAAAGATGCGAGTCCGTTAACTTTGTTATATGTCTGATTTTTTTCAGAAAAAACTAGATCTAATTTATTTCACAACTGAAAGGAGTTTCAGCCTCAACTGCAAGATATACATTCTGGGTCGTCACTCAACAAAACACCCATTTTATTTACTCTGTAAAAGGAGAAACCAACACTTTACCAACGATTTTTTGTCCAAGCAGAACGTTTTTTTTCGAGATACAAATATACAAAAGATAGTTCTATAGTACCAAAGCATTTCACCCGCATAAACTTCAGAAAAAAAAGATAACCATTCGTGAATGTGTAAGCGATAGCTTAAAGTTTTACATACTAAACTTCCTCATAATATTAAATGATAGCATCATTCATGAGTAGTTTGACACCGTTACTTTCCCCCAAGATGCCCGATACTGTTTAAAACATCACGTTTCTTGCATCAAACTGTTCGAACTAAAGCTGAAACGCTTGTCTTTAATTATCTCTCACGTCAATAATGCACACGAATATCCCACATTTCGAAATGGAACAGATAAGAATGGGGTAGACACGTTCCATCTGTTCCGTTACTAATCACGACTGGATTTGTGCCGGAATTAAGTACTGTATTTTGAATTTTAAGTACCGTTGAAAGTTATTATTTTTTTTTAAATTTTTATCATCTCATTGGAAAAACGTGATTTCAAAAGCATAATATTGATTAGTACTCACGAAGTAGGATTTCAGCAATCCATGACGGTGTTCTGTTTCTGAAATAAAGAGAGGATAAAATTACTACATTTTATCGATATAATAATCCATGCTTTCACACATATTTATGAAAAAACAAAGATTGAAATCTTAAAAGAAAATAAGAATAAAAATGAATCACAGTATTTCCTTTTCATTGAAATTACAAATTATTCAACTTTTCAACGATTTACATTGCAGTGAGAAAACAAATTATCTGCCAATTCCATTAAAATGTGCTTCTAATAGAAAATGATACTTTAGCTCAGTGGGGCCCAACCTTTTTTTACCCGAAGGTCGCACCTCATATTGAAACGATTCTGGCGGGACAGAACGAATATGAACATTTCATAAAATTAATTTTTTTCCCAAATAACGTGGAAGCAAAAGGAAAGAAAATTACAGACCAAGAATTGTTGATATCATTACTTGCATAAGTTTTTTAGAAACCGATTTCTGAATGTTTAACTCAAAATTTGTGACAATGGACATAGTCGTGCTTTTTCATTTGTAACATGAAACGAAACAACAGGTCACACTGTTCAGTTTCGCGGATCGGATGGGGCCCACAGGCCGTAGGTTGGGCATCACTGCTTTAGCTCATGGATGGCATGTGACAAAATCGACTAAATTGATCATTTTGAAGTAAACAGACAACCATCAATTGTTCATATAGAGCAAATGATAAAAGAAAATGTCCACTGTCAAATTTTTAAACATTCAAATAAAAAAATCAATTCCACAGTTCTTTAACGAAAAAGTTAAACAGTATTTATTCAACAGATATTTTTGTAAAATTATTCTAGTTTTATTTACTTCTATTATTCCCTTTTTAAAGGTTGTAACAAAGTTGCAGGACTGAAATAGGATATTTTAACGATAAAGACAAAAGATTTCCTGCTTTTGCTACAACACCCTTTTACTTGCATAAACCTTCACACCCATTCATACGTTCGTCGAATTAGACATTTTAGGAGAACTAGAACCTCCTCTTTCTTTAACAGAAAATAGTAAAACTCTTAAAAGATGTCTGCCTACAGAAGTTCAACGGCTTAAAATAATTTATACTAACACCCAACAGTTAGTCCTTTATCTAGTTTTTCTTTTGTCTTCCTCGGACTCAGAATCGTTTAAACAAAAAAATTCAAAAAGAGTTGAATATGCAGTACAACCTCGTTCATTTGGACTAACTGCAGCCAATAATATTTTGGATTTTCCGCGTGATGTGGATAGTTAACAAACATAATTCTCAAATTAGTAAGCTTACCGTTTAATGTAGGCTTGCCAGATTTCTGAAATGTTCAACCCGGGACACCGACCCCCCCCCCCCACACACACTCTGTAAAAACTTTTGAAATATGCTAATAAAAACTATTGAAAATAAACATTTTAAAAGTTTTTTTTTTAATCATTTTTCAGCTTTAGAATGTGTTGTCAAGTAAAAATTTTTGGAAACTTCGGATTAGAAACATCCCTGACTGATTTTCATCGTGCTTCAGAGTGTAGTTCATTCTTAATGCTAGGAATAAATACTTATTTTGAGCCTAAACCAGGGGTAGTAAGGAATGACACAAGCATATAAATTTAAACATTTTATTACTCACACATTAATATTTGTTAGTTACTTTAGTAAGAAGAAATACTTCGAATGAGGAATGAGAACTTAAACAATATTTACATGCATTTTTCATTCACTACACTGTAAAAAAAATTCGGAAACGTTTCTGAGTATATCGTGCAGCTGCGGTTCATGAAATTTTCAAAAACGTTTCTGAGTATTTCGGAATTCTCTTTCTGTAATGTCCGGAAACGTGTCTGAGTATTTCGGAATCCTCTTTCTGTAATGTCCAGAAACGTGTCTGAGTATTTCGGAATCCTCTTTCTATAATTTCCAGAAATGTTTCTGAGTATTTTGGAGTCCTCTTTCTGTAATTTTCAGAAACGTTTCTGAGTATTTCGGAATCCTCTTTCCGTAATTTCCAGAAATGTTTCTGAGTATTCTGTGCAGCTGTGGTTCATGAAAGTTTCGAAAACGTTTCCGAGTATTTCGGAATTCTCCAAACAATTTTCAAAAACGTTTCTGAGAATTTCGGAATCCTTTTTCCGTGATTTTTTCTAAAAAATAATTCTTTTTTAATAGTATTGCATGCCATATCAGTTTCAATTCTTTCATATCTAAGAGCAATGAAACAAGCAATTTTAGAATCATTCGTGGATTTTTTTTTCCTGAATTTCTAATGACAAATAGCATGGTTAACAGCATAACATATGCACAGTTATAAATTTTTGAAAATTTATGAAATAATATAGTAGTTTCATTCATAATCACAAAATCGTCGGGGGGAGGGAAGGGGAGTACTTTCTCAGAAGTGGGATTGTTTGTTAAACAATATTAAACTTCAGTTTTTCTCTCAATATTTTCAAGACAAAATTATCAACATATTGTATTTTTAATGCAGAACTTAAAAACATATCTTGTATCAAACTTGATAGCTTTTATTTTCGGATAAAATTTGACAGAACTTACCTTCCCTTCGCGTCAAGTCTATTTCTCTGACGAAAAAAGTGTACCGAAAAGTGCCAACAGAGAAATTGGTGAATTTAAATATGACACCAAGTCCTCCTGTTGGAACCATTCGGGGTGATTCTTCTGTTCTTGCCCTTTTCCAGTTCATCCCAAATATAAATACTTTATCAAAATATGTTACTGATTTTATTTTTACAATGTGCGCAAAATGCATTACATATTTTATTTGTTAAAACATTGAATTCTATTGCATGATTACTCCATTTCATATATACGAGATCCCCCCCCCCACACCATAGAGTGATGGTGAACCCATAAAATGTTATAAAGCGCCCCCCCCCCCTTAAAAAAAGCAATCCCTGAAAATGTCAATGGCAGTCTGCGTGGTGAACGCCCCTCGTCTTCTCCCCATATGTACATTGTATATTTAATTAATAACATAGTATTTAAAAAAGGATCACTTTTAAAACAATGACATGAAATAATATTTCTTTTTATTTCGGCTTGTAAATGCAGCTGTTCCATTTTTGCCTCTGGCTCATTCCTCCTGACTGTCCTATATTAAACTAGTATATCCACGAAGGAAATGTTATTTACCGAACAAACTAATGTCAAGGAATTTTTTATTGTCAACCACATTTAACAAAATGAATAAGCACATGAATTAATTGCATAACTATGTAGCTTACTAATAGATAACTGGGCCATTTTCTAATGGTATAAATATTTTTAAATAAATGAATAAATTATAATAAAAAAAGATAAATAATACTGGCACATTTTTTGTGAAGCATATTACAATATTAGAAAGCATTTGCATTACCATATTTTTAATGAATTAAACAATTGATTTTTTTTTTGAACCAATGTATGTATATCCAAGTATTTCGAAATAACTTTTCTGTGATTGCTTTTCAAATATAAATCTTATTTCTTTTGCGTAATTAATCAGTTTCAGTTGGTTACAACAAATAGTACACTGCGCTCACAGGTATGTAGGATAACTTTAAATTAATTCGATAAACCCAAAAACAGTTACAATTGGAGCCTCATCAAATGCAAATCAACAAAAATATAAATGTATATAACAACATTTTTTAAAATATTCATTAATACTTACAAGTGAACATGAGCGGAAGAAAATCTAAGTACCTCCATTACAACTGGATAAGTAATCCAAAGGGTTTCGTTTCATTAAGTATAAAAACGGGTGTTGAAACTATTCACGCTTGAACACACAATATAAATGTAATCACGGTTGCACCGGAAATTGTATAAGCAAATCGTTATTAACTAACTTAATAGCTGCGTACATCTTCTAAAAAATCAAGAGCAGCCCAAAATGAAAGGCGTAAAATTAGTTTCGACACAATTTACTACTCTCTAGACATGAAATAACAAGCAATCCAATAGCAACCATAGATAAGAAAAAAGAAGTTCTCGTTATTTCCGACTCATTGGCGCCTGTGTTGGAAGGATGAAATAGGTTTCGAAGCGTTGCGTCATCACTTCCCCTTCTAGATATCTTGAAATAACAAAAAGCTTTCTGAATATTGAGGAGTTCGCTATTGGATGAAGGATTCCTACTATTTCGGAAACGTTTCCGATATATCCAGAAACGTTTCCGAAATTTGTTACAGTGTAGGACCTTTTTAGAAACTGTTTTTTTGGTTTTAATGTTGCTGTAAAAATCCTCACAAGCTGATTCGATATTAATTTTACAATTCTATGTTGCAAATAACAAAGTATAATTATCCAAAATAATCCTTTACAGGTAATTTTTTTTTTTTTGGACTTTTTTGGTCATCTAATCAAATTTATCTTTTTCCGTTAGCCAAGCCTAGTTTAATGCAATAAAAAGTCATTTTTGGTAACAAACCCATGACCTAGTGCGGATTCCCGACATAATATCTAGTTTTTTATTTGCTTCCATGTAAAATAATTGCTTATAACATTAGTAGATACTCGTATTTAGTCATTTAAAAATTTATGTAAATTATAATAATGACGAAGTTAGTAAATATCATCATACAGAAAAACTTGTAAAGTTGACAAACCTTGTAAGCTGATCACCTGTCTAAGCTTACCGCTTTTTGAGGTATAGAATTAATCCTAGATCATATAAATCAAAGTCTATAAGTCGACCACTAAAGTAGTGTACCGCATGTTTTCAACATACACAGGTTTCAACAAATGACAAATTAAATACTATATATAAGAGCTGTGTACGTCTACACGCCACATAACTATCGCCCCCTCCCTCCCTCCCAGAGATTTAGCTGTGACTCTGCAAATATCCCCTTTCGTTTCCCTCACAGATGTGCGGAAACCTTACAATGTGTAATAACATCCTCTCTAAAAGGTCGCTAAAACTGAATCCAGACTTTATGGGTCGTTCCGTCGTAAGTCAATCATGATTAGAGCACGCAACTAAACACATAGAAAGTGAACATTAAACGCATAATAGCTCAGGTGTAAATAGCCCCGTGCGCAATCATAGCACCATGTTCCATCTCCTGAGGACGAGCAACTAGTTAGGGACGGGCTTTTTTTTACGAGTAATAACACAGCCCAGGGATCAGCCGTTGCGTGACCAGGGTTTGCATGGTCAAATTAATCCCCACTTAAGTGGGAAATGGCCAATTTTAAAAGCTTAATTTCAATTCGGTTCTCGGGAGGCGAATCTGATGGAATGGAAGAAACAATCCCTCGGAGATTTTATCGTGGTTATCGATATTGAAGGCAGCTTCTTGTTGGGTGAAAGTGAAGACGCAGACATCAATGAAAAGGTTTGTAATTCGAAACGTGAATGGTTTGATTGATTGAATTAACTGATAGTCGTGAATAACGTCTGAAACGGAAATGGGAAGCTCAATTACAGCTTAATGAAGAATTTTATTTAAATGCCAGCACCTTCTTTGAAGAGAGGAAACTAGCTATCAAACCACTTTATTTGATTACCTTTTAAAATCTTAATTTAGCATAACTTTTTACTAAATAAACATTACAAGATTTATTTTAAGTATTGCGGTTAAAAAATTCCATCTAAATGGTTCTCGTGAAAACGGAAGCCGTCCCCCACTGCCTTAAACCGACTAGCAATTCGCAACTCCAGACCTCGAATACGCTACCTTGCGGTAATTAACAATACTATAGAAAAAGGAAAATCATTCCATTCCACGTGTTTTCTTTGTGGTAAATTACAGGCTTCAAACAGTTTGTGGTGTAATGTAATTTTAGAAGAATAAAAAAGAAAACTTACCCCAAACACAATGAAAAATTATTGCTATTCACTAAGCGTCAAAGCAAGTTATAAGTTACGGCATTTGTTTGCTTTACCTTTTTCATCCGCCATTCGATAGTGCCTGCAGCGTCCCCTATAGTTTATTGGAGTTGCGAATTGCTACTTGGTCTCGGTTAGAAACAACAACAGCGATCAAAAAAGAAGTTGTCTCCTGTTACTTAGCAACTAAAACTGATTAATATCCTGCTTTATCCAGTGGCTAATAAATTATATAATCCATAACTAATGGGCAATTTCTTTAATATAAAAGCACTAAAGAAAGAAAAATTCAGGAACAACGTCTGTTCAGATAAACGTAAGAGAAAAGAAGTAATCTGTAAACTTTTGGCAGAATATTTTAAAAAAAAATAAATAAATAAAATAATACTAATGTCATTCTTACTGATAATTTTAGTTTGAAAATCTTAAAAGTAAATACCTCCACGAAAACTTTTTTTGGACAAAAAATATTGAGAAGCACGTAACAAAATTTGATACAACTTTGCACATAAATATAACCAAACTGAAGTAGTAAAAATAAGTGTGATATGAAATAACTCATGATGAGTTTCTTTTCCCTTTCTAAATGAATTGAAATATTTTGTTTCGGTTTTGATTAAACGCATTGAATATAAGAATTGTTATTTTACATATCTTTTCATTTAAAAAACAAGAAAAAGGAATATGACACACTTTATATTCAATAAATACCCTACAGTTGGTGCTCTTAATTATCTAACCAAAATTTTAATCATCAATACTGGGGAAAAACCTCTTTTTTTCGCAGATTAATACCGTCGTGTAATTATCTGATAGAGAATGAAATAAAAATGGTGCTGTGGAATGAATTTTTTGCAAGGAAACCAAAGAATCTTTCGGATATTAAACCAATGGATAAAATAATATATTCATTGTGCATGACATTTTTCATATTAAAAGTTCAGGTCGATTTTCATTTTATCACTTCCATGCCATTTTTCGCGGGCTTTTTATTCATTTATTTCCAGTCGAGAAGACGAATCGGCCGCGTGCAGCGATTCCGAAAAATCGTCTGCAACTAGAAAATCGTTCAGCGTTTGAGTTCATTTATCTCGCTTGAAAATTCTTTTCCATTTATTTGCTTTTTTTTTTTATTTGGTTTTATTAATATTCCCGCGTTTCGAGCGCATCGAATGTGAATTCAAGAAAAGCGGCAGAGGGGGAATATGTGTAGCTGAGTGGGAAAAGTTTTAACTGCTTTGAGGTTTCAGGAGAAGTTCGTTTGAAAATGTGGTTTTGATGTTTTATTACGAACTTCTGATATAGTTTTAATATCGCAAACTTGAGTTTCGCGTGGGGGAGTGAGGAAAAAGAAAAATAAACTCTTATATGCAATGTGGAGGTACGGCTGGTTTTATTTTTGAGACTAGCGTTCTTTTATTATGATCAAACTAATATAAAGAGATAAAATCAATGTACTTTTAGCTGAATTTGGTTTGATGCTCTGCAAAAAAATGAAGGAATGCGATAATGGAAAACTAATTAATAAGTTTCAAATTAAATTTTGATTTTGATATAATTTCACGTTCTTTACAATTGTTCAGGATTTCATGACAATAAATAATTCAATATAAACATTAGAAGAAACACAGATGAAAGTTTGTCAATAGACTCTTACATGACATGAACAAAAAATAAAGAATCACATAAATTTCGGGAATCACGCAATCGTAAACGAAGAACATTGATATAATCGCTTGCGGTAGGTTCAAATCATGTACAGTACAGCGTTTTTTGTCGAAGCAACATTGTTTATGTTATGTAGGTGTTAATCATTGAAAAAATAAGAGCTTCAGCTTTTAAAAACAATATTCAATGTCACAGTATTTGATAGCTAAACACATACGAGCAATATTGACCAATATCCAGGGGAAAGACAAAACTGTTTTGTAGTAACATCTTATTTTAGTATATCTAAATGTAATGAATAAATTTGTAAGTGGTTTAGCTTCACGTAGCTTGAATCTCAATTCAAACTACCTGAGATGCAGTAAGCTATTCCTAGATAATGCCAGTCCACATTTTGTAAACGGTTGTTTTCTTTGGTGTTGTTTGCAATAGGACCAAACAGTTCTTTTGCATAGAGTACACAACTTTTCTATTCGATCATAATATGAGCTACTTCCAAACAAAGACCTCATACATAAGTTCAATATAAGTTTTGTTGATTTTCAAATGATAGACACTATTGGGCTCTTTCTTCTAATTTAAATCGATATTTTTTTCAGGTTATACTTTAGAGCAATATAGGTCCCAGTTTACAAATGGATTGAGAATCTATTGCCATTTACTAGGTTTAATAGAAATATTTTTGAAATTCCAAAAGCATTTGTCTAGAAATTAACGTCGTTATTACACTCCTGCCTGTGAAAATTGCAACACCACGAAGGACTAACGCGAATGAGCTGAAAATTGCAGGAAATGTAAAGTAGGGCATGATATACAAATGATTAGAATTGCAGACCGGTAGCGCATGTATATGCTGAGCAGCGCCCTCTGAACGGCGGATCGAACCGAATAAAAATAGACGGCTGTAGCGAGGCGTGTATGATTATCGGTAGTTATATGCTAGAGTAAACGTTAACTGAATCTTTACTATGCCTCTTCGACGAAAGAAAGCGCAATTTGAGCAAATTTCGGAGTTTGAACGGGGCAGAATCGTCGGCCTTCGTGAAGCTGGATTGTCTTATCGCGTAGTAGCCGCTCTTGTGCAGCGTAACAACAGAACAATCATGCGTGTTTGGAAGCAGTGGACTGACGAGGGTCAGACAGCTCGGAAATCCGGGAGTGAACCCCGACATGTGACGTCAGCTCGCGATGAGAGACATCTGGTGCGTATGGCACTGTCGGTACCGCACAGCTTCTTTTAGACAATTGGCAGCACAGTGGTCAACAGCTACAGGTGTTTAATCGTGTGCTTCATCAATTCGGAGACGTCTGCTGCAGCGTCGGCTCGGCGCAAGGATTCCACCATCGCCGCCTGTTGCTACAATGGGCCAATGAGCATAGGAGCTGGCGTGCTGATTGGCAGCAGGTCGTCTTTTCTGACGAATCCCGCTTCATTTTGTGGCACCATGATGGCCGAATTCGCGTCAGGCGCTATGCCGGTGAACGGCACATTCCGGAGTGGATTATCGAACGCCACAGTGGACGAACACCCGGAGTTATGGTTTGGGGTGCCATAGCATATCATGGACGATTATAATTGCTACGAATTGTGGGCAATTTGAACAGTACCCGATACATAAACGATGTTTTACAGCCCTAAGCTATTCCTTTCCTGCAAGGATTGCCAGGGGCTGTATTCCAGCAGGATAATGCCCGTCCACATGTCGCCAGGACTGCCAAATCCTACCTTGATTCGTAGCAGGTACAGCTTCTTCCTTGGTTTGCATATTTCCTCGACATGTCACCGATTGAACATGTGTGGGATTTCGTTGGGCGGCGTCTCGCTCGTGATTTTCGTCCTGTTGCTTCGACAGACGAACTTAAGTTGCGCATACAAACAATATGGAATACTGTTCCGCAGGCAGATATTCAAACTTTGTTTCACTCCATGCTGAGTCGTGTAGCAGCTCTTATTGCGGCGCTTGGTGGCCACACAAAATACTAATTTCTATCTATTTTTATTGTTTGTTTTGGATCGACAATGTAATCATTTATTTGTACCATTACTAGGACTCGACCGATGCATCGGCCTGGCCGATGCATCGGCGCCGATGGTTCAACAATTTAGCCATCGGCATCGGCATCGGCGGCCGATGCTAACTTGCAGGAAACATCGGCCCATCGGCCTTAAAAACATCGAAAAGCCGATGGAATTGGCCGATGTTTTTGAAAAAAAAAAAAGACCTTTGTTTTACTTTTTAATACAAAGTAAAGGGAGTTGTTGTTTTCAAACAAAATTGTTTACTTAAATTTCAGTATGAATTTATATTTTAGTCACCCCTGAAAGAGTTTTTAATACTGCATTCAGGTACCAAACACGTTAATTATTGCGTTGTTTCTTGCGGCTGGATGCACGTATGTATCTCTCATAAGTCACCTTCTCTTTTTTTTTCAAGGCCTTCTCTTTTTGTTTTCGATCGGATGTTCTAAAAAGCCTATTAACTGATTTTTTGTGGCTATTAATTACTTATTTCAATGCAAAACTAATACAGCGTCTCAGACTGACGATCATTTGGTGATATATTACCGAATTGGAGACCGTGGAAACAAATATGAGATGGAGAAACCGGTTTTGTTTCATTTTGTTCGATTCCCGTTGAACCGACGGTAATTTTTAATTTTTCGATGTTTGTAATATGAATCACAGTAATGCAGTCTTTTCTGTATCGCTTCGGTGGAGCTACAAGATTGGAGCCCGTCGAAATACATTTTGGGGCCGTATTTCTCTATCACAGAAGTTGTAAAACATTTATCAAAAGCATTGTTGTAACTCCTACGGTGCCCCTATGGTTATGGATCCCTCGCGCAATTGCAACATTTGCTACATTTTAAATCCGCCACTGCACGTCAAAACAAACTCGGGTGCAAGTTTTAAAAGGGTTTTTGTGCTCAATGTTTATTATTATTTTGAACTCTATTTTTTGCGACTATTTTTTGTATTTCCGAGAACACTTGCGTGCTCCTCCTCCCACTCCCTCAATTTCTGAAATTAAACTAAAGTTGTACTTCTGAGTTGTTTAAAACTAACACTATTCATAAAATTAGAGACTTTTTTTCAAGTTTTATCTATTGTTTAGGAAGAGTTTAGAGCATTCACTAGAAATTGATTAAAGACGTTTTGAATTGTGACATAATTCGGAAAACAAAGAGATTTTGAAATTTTCTTCAGAAGTGCTGAAGTAGATTCAGAAACTCTTCCGAGGCGTTGGTGGTAGCGCTTCTGTACTAAAAAAATTAAGCCGAATTTGGGGCCGAAGTTTAACATTGTGAGTTACTCCAAAATTAGAGGGTGACCCCCTAATCCGCCCTCGTCGTTTCAAGCATTTCTGAAATATTTAGCGATTATTTATTTTGGTCAAGAAATGTCATTTTGCGTATTTTTTATACTTGTTTCACCTATATTTTGTAATGCGCCACCTTTTCTGCATCATTAATAGCGATCGATTTTTTTTCTGTTGTAACTATTTTTATGTATTTATATAAAATCAATGAATAAGTTATTTTCGTTTTCATCATATGTTTAATAATATGTTATAGAAAAGTTTCAAGGGTTTTCTACTATGCAACTTTTTAAATTTCAGAAAATTATTGTTAAATTGAAAAATTTAATTTGAACGTGTTTGTAGTGCTCCATAAAAGATTAATCAATCAAATTGTTCAATATTACGTGTGCAAACATCAAATCAATATGTATTCAGTTATTAACTTGGGGTAAATATTGAGTTTGTTTATTGTAGCTGCGTTTTAGGAATCTCACTCATTTCGTGGCTATTTCTTTTTTCCGCAAAATTTACGCCACTGTTATACATTTTATGAAAAATGCCAACTTTTCTATTCATAAATTTTAAATAAGTATAAAAATATTCCTATTATGATTTAATATTGTAATTTATCTGTTACCTTTTTTGTTTAACTTGATGACTAAAAAATGTCTACATGCAGTCTTTCCACTTTAATAGCGTAATTTGTTGACGGTTTCATAGTTTTTTTTTTTGAATGATTAAACAACATAATTTAATGCTTTTTAACTATGTTTAGTTTACCTAAATCCAAACATTATTAAAATATTACTGAAATCTTAGTTATATGTTCAATTAAAAAAAAAAAAAATCAATTGGTTATTAAACAGTCTCTTTGTTTTTCCTCCATTTTTTTTTTTTTTTTTTTTTTGGCTGTTGTTTTTCGTCTTCCATCATACAGCAGTCAAAAAAGGAGAAGCATAACTACACACAGATTGTACGTAGTACGATCCAAAAGTTCGAGGGATAAGCTGTATAAAACCTTATTCAAAATAGTTCACATTACCGAAGCACATCCACCTACAAAAGGTCATCTTGAGGGACTATGTACTTCTGCCAATGTTCATATAACTTTTGGAAAAACTCCTGGAAGCCATTTTTCACTACCTTCTGTGATGCAGCTTTATCTTCTCCTGACGGAAGAAAGCGGCGTCCATGCAAATGTTTTTTTTTGCTGGGAACAGGTAAAAGTCACACGGAGCTAAGTCCGACGAAACGTGATGTTATTGGTTTGTCATATCAGAGTATTGACCAATCGAACCGTGCATCCTCAACATGAAAGTCGCCTTCTTCCCCACGATGAAATCAAAGCAGCAGCGAAAGAGCCCTTACAGGAGGTTGCGATAAATGTCTTCCAGGAGTCCTTCTAAAAGCTATACGAACGGTGGCAGAAGTGCATAGTCGTTCATGGTGACTATTTTGTAGATAGATTCACGGTAAATTTTTATACAACTTGTCCTCGAATTTTTAGATTATACTACCTACGTATGAGTTTTCAACTTACTATTTCATAACGTTTTTGAGTGACGTAAGTTTACGCGCATGAAAACATCACAAGAGAATTTGCGATAATTTTAACTAAGGAGGCTTTCAAAATGGATATTTCGGTCATCTATATGTTCTTAGGTACATATGCGCAGAAAAAACTTGTGAAGTTTAAATTGGATGATCGTAAAATAAAAATTTAGGTCGAAATCTGATTTTTTTTTGGGGGGGGGGGGAGTATTACAATTCCTTATCCGTAGAAAGGAAGTGAAGTGAAATAAATCAATGATCCTTTAAATCCCTGACAATTTTATCAATTTATTTCTGTTAGATTTTTTTTTCTGCCATCGGCCAACAGCATCGGCCATCGGCCATCGGCAATCGGCCATTTGGAGAAAAACAATCGGCCATCGGCCATCTTTGAACAATCGGCCAACAATCGGCATCGGCCCATCGGCCAAAAAATGCCATCGGTCGAGCCCTAACCATTACCACTCAACTGTGTACTAAATTTCATTCAACTATAATGCTTCTTTCACGGTGTTGCAATTTTCACAAACAGGAGTGGACATTTTGTTTCTCATACTTAGAGATAAAAAATGTTTTATTTTGAGTATGTGCGTAGGTATCATAAGCTATGTTACATATACAAGGCAAGCAGGAACGATCACTGCACGTAACAAATACGAAAATAAGTTTGCAACCCTTATTCCTCGTATACTTTAGAAAAAGAACAACATAATGCAATAGATCTTCTGAGTTTTCAACTGAAAGGATTTTTGAGCCTCTAAAAATAAAGCAAACCCTTACTATACATTTTCTATTCCTCATGCTTGCAGCGATGAGATGATTTTAAGCAATAAAATTTAACGGATCCAAATAGCACAGTGACTAAAATGGAACCCTTATGTGGAAGTCACATGACGTTTATATAAAAGTTTCCGTCACGTGAAAATCATGAAACGTCAATGTAAAGTTATCAACTAGTTGCAGCAGCTCACGAATGTCAGTCCGCAGCAACGTTGCAGCGACGTGTGCATAGAGTCACAAAATGACTGGTCACAGTTTTTTGCAGCGACATCACAGTGATGACGCATAGAACATATCTTAAATATGTCACAGTATTACCCCTGTGAGACGTCACAGCTCTGCCACTTTGTGACTGTGAAGCTTGTGGCTCACTGTGATGTTCCTGCTCTTTTGCCTTGACATGATTTGCTATCATGCTAACAGTTGGCTTACACCAGAATAGTTGCTTCCATAAGCAAATCATGTGATCCTACACCAGTAGCAGCAAAGCGAGTGGGTTAAAAAAACAATTGCCCCTAACTGCAGAGATGGTGTCGGGTAATTGCTTCCACCAACAGTCCTAGTACCACTGTTATGCTCACCCTGTTATTGCATTTCACTGGTGTATATATGGGGAACATGCTACACTGCAATAATGAATTTTATTAATAATGTAGAAACCTTAAAAAATATTGAAAGTTGGTATACAATCTCAGTGAACTATTAAAAGCTAGGTGTAATTTTTGAACACTTTATAACTTTAAATTTAAATTTTTTCAATGAAAAACTAAACGGGACTATTTTTTTAAATCAAGGAAGAACCCATCTTTTAGTTTCAGAGCGTGCCATTTCCTTTAGGGGATGGTGGGAGGGGAGCATAACTGTCATTTTTGGGTATAAGTAGGGGTTGAGGTTGGGAAATTTCGAAATATAAGTCCAAAAACGCAGCTTTAGACTATTTTTGATCACGCCAGAGTAGGAAGAGTTACAATCTCCATGACTCTCCCCCCTGAGATTATTACTAGTCAGTTTTTGAATCAGGAATTAGATATGCTTAATCATTTCCCTCAAAAACAAGTTAAAAAAATAGAAAAATGAAGGAAAAGAAGAAAAGAAATTTAAGAGCAGATGCAATGAATAATGTACGCAATTTATGCTTAGAGAATGAACCAGCCCAAGTCGAGATGCGAGTAAACCACTTCTGTTTGCTTCATCGTCTGCCATCAAGACAATTAAAACTCTCTTTCCTCATAAACTGTGAAAGTTGCGTTCCAAATGAGCCTCGAATGAAATCGAACGCGATGAGCGTGAGGAAAACATTTTCGAAAATGAGTGAACCGAGAAGGAAAAGAAAATCTCGTCGTTTAGCGAGAGCTCTCGCCAAAAAAGTAAAGAAAAAGAAAGAAAGAAAGAAAGAAACATAAAAAAAAGGGGAGAAAAATATCTCCCGCTTCATTTCGAATTTATTCGGTTTTGTCGGCGGGCGCCAATTCTGCTAAGTGTTTATTTCGTTCTCACGCGCTGCATGTATTCCATTTCTGTACGATTTCATTCTGGAATTTTTTTCGCTCCTGTTTATGTTTCGGTTATGGCTACTCAGGAGCTCTATGCTTTTGTTGGAGAGCTCATTTTTTCCGTACCACTTCTGCTAATACCATTGTGTCACTCCTTTTTTCTTCTGTAGCCCGTGTTTAGTCGATTAAACAGGGGTAATTTATACCCATTCCCTCCTACGCTTGAGTACATAGCAATAATGAAACCGAGAAAATTCAAAATGAAGACTTTTTCCGAAACACAACCATCGTTCTTCAACGAAATAGCTTATAGAAATACTTAGCTATTTTAAAATCCAGCAAATTCTTTTCGATTTTTTAAAAATTTTTATATACATATGAACAATATTAGCAATCAAACAAATTATGACAATTTTATGATAAAATTTCAATAAAAAAACAGCGTATAAAAAGCTTAAAATATCCAAAACGTTCTTATTTGATATAGCTTTATAACGAAGCCGTATATAGCGAATGCGTAGATATAACGTAAAAGCTTTCATCCTACTTAATGTTTTACTGAGCGTTATGTAACTTTGTATAACGAAATCACTCAGTATAATATACAAATGAACATTTGCATACATAGATGCACAAACTTAAGTACTTTTTTTTAAAATCTTATGTCTATGTCTTGAAATTTGATCTAAATCTAGTAAGAAAATTTTCCTGGATTAAATCCCTTATTGAGGAGTTTGTTAAGAGCACTCAAGTAGAAAATGAGTTTTTTCTTCAAAGAAAATAGTGCACATATCGCTTTTATTTCAGCTATCTCTTAAATTTTCGAGATTGATTCGATATTTTCACCGTCAACGTTACACTTGATGAATATGGAAGCTTTCACACAGAAAACTGGGCGTGAAATCAAAACTAAACTTTCCAAAGAAGTAGGATCGATTCAATCGGATAAAAGATTTCTTTTCCTTATAAAAATACACTTCGCTCTTCGCAATGCACACAGAAAATAAATTGGATAAAAGGCCCCAGAAATAAATTTCTCACTTGAGAAAAATATTTCAAGTGTAAACTAATCTTTCTCTTTCCCGAAAATCGAATACTCTTAGAAACTTATCGATACGTGAAAAGTTAAGAAAACATTAATCATTTGGCATAGCATAATGAATAGCTAATCAAGACTCTGGAATTGAAGAAAGATTAAACAAGGAGAACTCTCTGCTTCTGCAAAATCCGAATGACTTTCTTACCATTCAACGGCCATGTTCTTCAATTGTGCTCGGAGAAATTTAATTATTCAGTACGTGGGTTCCTGTTCGAAACAAATTAAAGAATAGCGAACATCTGTATTTGATACAGGAAATAGGATTTCATGCGAAACTAAGCTATAAAACTAACGGATTTAAGGGAAGATTTGGTGAAACTTTTATCGCGGCATCGATAAAGGGACGTGGAATGGAAATGCTTTGAATCGATAATCAAAACTGGAAAGAAATCCATGCTGGAGTATTTTAGTTGGAGATTTAAAAAGTTTTATTAGAGCTGTTTCTCAGAAAGAATTTTTTTCCTAGTCGAAAATATTCTGATACAGAGTTGAGATGTCTGAGAGTTGTCTTTATATGAACTATCAGTGATGAACCTTTGAACCAGAAATATTATTCTGGCTTGTTTCGCTTCAATCATAAACAAAACGAATCAGATGCAATAAACCAGTTGACTTGCTAGTACATACATACAGCAAACTAGTTGACTTGATAGGAGACACAATAAACCAGCTGACTTGTTCGGTTTTTTCTGTGTGGTGGTTTTTTCTGTTATAGTTTGTGGGATATTATGGTACAGAGTTGAGAAGGTTAAGAGTTGTCGTTACATGAACCATCTTTGATGAACCTTCAAATAAAAATTTTTTTTGGCTTGTTTTGTGTTTTAATTATAAACTAAAGCAAACCAGACACAACAAGCCAGCTGACTTGCTAGGAGATACAGCAAACTAGTTGACTTTTTACGAGACACACACAGATTCACAAAAAGAACAGTTGACTTTTTAGGTTTGTCTTGTCTGGTTGTTTTTCTGTAATAGTTTATGAAATATTCTGATGCATCGTTGAGAAGTCTGAGAGATGTTTTTAGATGAAGTATCTGTGAGGAATCTTTAAATCAGAAACATTTTTCTGACTTGTTTTGTTTTAATTATGAACCAAAACAAATCAGACACAACAAACCACCTGACTTGCTAGGAGACATAACGAACCAATTAACTTGCTAAGATTGAAAACATTGCTGAATGGAAATAATTTCGTCACTTTACTTAATTTTTAAAAAGATTTTCCAGCATTATTCAATTTCTGCATATCTACTTTAATAGACAATCAATCAGTTTGTGATACCATCTAATAGTTGAAGAATTGCAAAACTGGATTTTAAATTCCTGTTGTGTTTAAATAGAGCAAGAAATGTCAGACTATGAAGGCAGTGAAAACAATGGGTTAATAAATCTAGTTGGAATAATGAAGATGCTAAATCGATTCATTTTGTTGTTTTATCTTCGCATAAAATCTTGATATTACGTCAGACATCCCGACATTGAAAACACTTGGTAGACGAGAGAAATTGTCCAAATTAAAAGGTCAGACCAGTTTCCTTTTTCTACTTTTGCATCTCACAATAGTTTAATCATCGCATCAGACAAAAGCATTGAAAAAAAGTGGATTGAAGATATTGATTATATGTGTTTATTGAGTTTCAGGCGCAAGAGCCCAAACAGTTTAAATCGCATCAATGCGGAGCACTTTGATTGAAATTCATTTTTCCATTTTGTATTTTAAAAGCTATGTCACATTTTGAGGCGTGGCAAACAATAGGTTGGGAGTGAACAGCTGTCTTAATTAAAGTGTTGGATCAAAATTATTTACTTTTTTTGTGTTCTACCTTTCAATATTTTAAAACATGCATCAGTGTTTGAGGAACACAAACCACAGGTTAATGCAATCAATGCATTAGTGAAAATGTTAAATCAGTCTTTATTGTACGGAATAAAAACATACAATATTTGCTTATTTCTGCTTATATTTTCTAATTTTTCTAAACGTTGGGAAGGGGTGGGTAATAATCTGTTAAATAGAGTTTGAAAATTATATGGTATTCACATTCAACTTATATTATAATCCATTTTATTCAATGGACACCGGTTAAACGAATCAGTGGTTAAATTAAAATCAACGGCTTTAATGAATAAAATCGCTAAAAACAGAACGAAGTCCGGCTGTCTTGAATTAGCCACTTTATTGAATCAGCCGCTTTATGGAATCAAAACTGTTTAGTACAAACGTAATCCATATAAGCGATGGTCACTGTATAATAACCCCAGCGCAACATGTAACAAATACATGTTCACTCTTATAGAAATCTTAAAAAACTTCTCCTTTATTTCTCTATGAGTTTCATTTGATATTTCAGCTATGTTTTACGAAAATTGTAAAATATACTGAACTGGGTTTTTTATTTGTGGATCAAGAAGGCAATTACGGGTGAAAGTTAAAAAAAAATCAAATAACAGTAACATTATGCGAGTAGCATTGACACGTAAATCTGTACTTGAAGTGAATACGATATTTTAACACGTTTCTCAATAATATAAAAACCTCCTCTTAGTTACTCTTAATTTTTCATTCAAACTTTAACAGTTTTACATAATCCTCCTAACACTTATTGAAACAGGCATTCTTTAAATTTATCAAATACAAAATTTATATTAAAAACAAACAATATTTTAAAACAATTAAACATATTAATCATATTGTCTAAATTAAGCTCTTCAATGGAACATTTTCAAACATTAGCAAAATTAATCAAATTAATCACATTATGTAATTAAGACAAATTAATCACATTATGTAAATGTGATGCTACAACATGCTCCTGATTTAAGATGTTTTAGGAACAAAGTGGATATCCGCTTAAAGATATCCCATGTAAAAAAAATTGCCGGTAAAACATTTGATATTGACATTTGACAAGTATTTCAATGCTTAAAAGGAAATTTTCATTCCACCTTCTCTAGGGGAGGGGAGTATATAGAACATAATATTGAAATTTGATCTAACTTGCAGTTGCCTTTTTATTACCATTTCCTTAAATATCCTCACTTTAAGTTTGCCTACTCACCCTCCGCCACTTTCTTACGCTTTACCCCAACAAGTATGTCGTGACCTTCATTAATTCTTCATAAATTAAACGCAATCCTTCCTGATTAAGAATTTAATTTTTAACTTCACCATGGAAAACCTCGCGTGGCTCAATCTTTTAATTAAAATTCATTTAATTCAGCAATTCGGTGCAACAGATTGAAAGTAACCCATTCAACCTAATTTATTCATTAGCGAATTTTACTCATTTACAGGGATCGGAATTATTTACCATCGCGTTTATGCGTTTGCTTTATCTGAATTCATTACACTGAAATTCAATTAATTTGCTAATCTGATTAACTTAAATGGATATATAGTGAATATACCACATTTCTAATTACAATATAATGATTGGCTTACCTAATGGTGAAAAAGCATGCTAAGTTCTTGTTTTCAAAATGCAAATTATTGCTATTTAGAGATTTTCCTCTTAGAAGATTAAACAAAAACGGGATATTGTACATTTCAAATAAAACGTTGCAAGTATTTAGCAAGAGTTGGTCCAGGGTCGCATATTGTGAAAAAAGGAAATTTTTATGAAAATTTTTCTGCTTGCGAAATAAAATAACTTATTTTTGAACATTTTTCCATCATATATTTTTGTGAAAAAAATCCTGTCATATCGCATAGAGCCTGTTTAGTTATCACAAATCTAATCTGAAATCCTTAGGGCCTAAAGGACTTCACTGGGAAAAACTTGGAAGCTGGAGGTTTTTTAAAAAAATGTCTCTCTTTCAGACGAATTTATTGAGCTCAAAATTATTGAAAAAAAAAATGTTTTAATGAACGGCATTTTATGAAAGGTCTAATTTTAGGACCTAAAGTTTTGTAAAGTGGCCACAAAGTGCACCAAACTCATATTGTATATGCGCATGCTCACTCGTGTGCGCGTTTCTGGATAAAGTTTGTACTATTTAATTTATAATCCTTACATAAATATCTTCGTATATATATATATATATATATATATATATATATATATATATATATATATATATATATATATATATATATATATATATATATATATATATATATATATATATATATATATATATATAATCCGGCAATACACGGTCTACCTCAAAAGTAAAAGCTGTGTCATGTGACGCATGTTCAACAATCAGGCAAAAAAAAAGTAAAATTTCCCATCAATGTAAAAAAAAAAAAATCAAAATTTAAATGTAGACCTCTTTGGATTTTTTCGAAATGCCATATCCCCAGTCATTTTTTTATATATTAACTAGCACCAGGCACGATCTTTCGACGTTGACAGCAGCATGTATTAATGACTTTAGTTCTAAAAATTTCAGAAAAATGTTTAAAGTCTTAGAATAATAGTAATCCAAAAAGTAACGTACATCAACTAATCAGAATTTTGGCAATCTATTGTGATCCACAAAATCTATTAAAACTGGCAGGAAGCGCAGACGATTTTTTTTTTTTTTTTGGAATTCGTTATTCTTGTTATTGATTATTTTCTTCACGAAAACATCGTTTGCTACGAATCAGAAATTCAACTTCATGTAATTTTAATTCCGTGACCAGAAAACGCAGACGATTTTTTTTTAAAATGAAGATGAATCTTGTATAGAGAAATTAGAATATGATATCAACCTAAAACAGTGGCGTAGCTAGACCCGACTTTCGGGGGGGGGGGGTTACTTCTTTATATATATATATATATATATATATATATATATATATATATATATATATATATATATATATATATATATATATATATATGTATATAATATATATATGTATATATATATGTATATAATATATATATATATATATATATATATATATATATATATATATATATATATATATATATATATATATATATATATATGTGTGTGTGTAATCGCTTGGAATTTTTTCCTTTTCTTCTTTTTTTTTTCTTTCACTTCTCTCTTCTTTTTCTCTTTATTTGAGACTAACTTTTCGGGGGGGGGGGTTTGTCCCCAAAAACCCCCCCTTAGCTACGCCCCTGACCTAAAATGAAGAATTAGGAGGGTGTTCAAATTATTCCTAGAACTCTGGGTAAGGATCACATTGTAACGTTTTTTAAGGGCTTTAACATACTGCAAAAATCAAACAAATATGACTTCTTTTCGATGAGATACTAGCAAACTCATATTTGTCTTTGAAATTGGAATGAAAATCATGGGCTACTTTTTTTTCTAAATGAAAGGTAACATATGCTTACCTAGACCGACACCCTAACAACGTGTATTCAAAATTTCATGATGACCGATTTTGTAGTTCAGGTGTGAAAACATTAAACAAACAAATATATAAACAAACAAACTCAGTTTCGCATTTATAATATTAGTATACATGCATTTACTAATGCATCCGTTAAGGCAGAATGCATGTATTTTATACTTCGAACAAACACTACTTCAACGTTCCTGAAATTTGCATGCTAACATAAAATTTTAAACGAACACCATGCATAGTGATATATGCCCTTTATGATACCCTTTATCTCAGGTAAATAAAACAACACGATATACAAAATTTAGTTTTACATCACCTTCACTCTATAGTTATACCTAATAAAAATCTACTTTTCTTTCTGGAAAATGATATTGCCACCTTATTTGGCACAATTTCTGGAAAACTCCGACGAAAAGAGAATTACGGGAAACCGTAACTATATTTTCTTTTCATATTTGTATCTCACACTGATTCCGCGGTGCGCAAAACTGTTTTAAACTCATAACCGCGATATTATTCCGGCGGGAGAATACGTGACGAACATTTTCGGAACACATAAACGGAAATTACGTGACCGTGTTTTGCAGCTAATATTTCGACTGTTTACTCGTAAACAACGCACTGGTTTAAAAGAAAAATCATGAATGCGTGTATAGTACGAGATGAAAGCTAATCAAAAAAGATGCATAAGAACCTATTTTGGAAAAGTTGTAAAATTTTCTTGACGTTCATGGTTGTTCCAATGATTTCTGCATTAACTAGTTAACATGTTTGGGGCCATTTATTAATTACGTAAGGATGATTTTGGCAGTTTTGACCCTATGTAAGGTTTACCCCCCATGTAAGGGTAAGTACTATTTTTCAAACCCCTCCTCCCACTATCCTACGTAAAATTTTATTTCGTAGTTTTTTAATTATAAAATAACGAGTCTTACGACACTAAAATCGTTATTAAATTCACTATTATTGTTTTTTAAAAACATTTTTTTTCAAAGAAATATTTACTAAAAGGAATCTAGACTGGATGTTTTTTTCGACAAATATTGTTTGAAAATTATGCGATACGAATTAAATATAAGACATACCCTACACAGCGCGATTCTTTTATATTTTACACTATTAATTCTTTGAAAATCAAGTAGAAAACAGCTCATCCTAATTCGTTTTTACCTTTCAGAAGCAAATGAAATATGATCCCTGCCAAACCTCTTGACCTCGAGATTTCTAATATAAACTACCGATTTGGAAAACTTTACGCAAGAATGGGTCTGAACCCCCCACCCCCAAGTAAGGGTATGTAGCGATTTTTCCAACCCCTCTCCTCTCGGGAGCCTTACGTAATTAATGAACGGCCCCTTATGACCAGAGCTTTGGGTGTCGGAGTCAGAGCCATGTAGTCGGAGTCGACTGATTTTTGAGTAAAGGAAACGAAGTCAGGAGTCGAAGGTTTAAAATTTCAGATGTCGGAGTCGGCCATTTTCTCTCATAGCCTGTCGCTCTGCCAGTACTACAAAGACAGTTGGAGTCGGAGCTACGGTTCTGGAGTCCACTGATTTTGGAGTAAAGGAGTCACAGTCGGGAGAGAAATGTTTAAAATTTCAAGAGTCGGAGTCTGACTCATAGTCTGTTAGATATGTTCTGAGGGAAAAGACTATTGCATCCTTCATAGTCTGTTAAAGGCTGTTCGAAACTGTAGAACAAATAGGGTCGACCCTGATTCGAATTTTCCGAACGAACAGGGTCGATACTGATTCGAAACTCAAGAACGAATCGCGAGAGTTAGCAGTTATGAAATTGGGATATATAATTTTTTAAATTCATGCTAACGTCTATTACAAAATGTATGATCACCAATCTTGCAATATGGGTTGCGTCTGTCATGTCTGGGTATATTGCTACTGTCATGTATGGGTTGCGTCTGTTGCATCTGTGTGACTCAACTTCAAAATTCTAACTTGCGCTTCGAACCATTTCTGAATAAATCTCGCATCTCACGCTCGCTTTTATTATATTATTTTAACAGCAAATTTTACAAGAGCAATGCAATGAACTAAGCTCTAAATTTCGATTTCAAGAAATAGAGAGAAAAAAAAGAGAGATCGAATCTCCATCTTTAAAATAAATTAATTTTGAAATTTTCAGATAACGTTTCCCAAAAGATCTGAAATGTAGCACATTGAAAATGGTCGATTTAAATCGATTGTTTTCGATTAACTCTTCGTGACTGCATGAATTTCGCCGCTTTTTTTACTTAGTTCGGCCATTAACTTACGGCTTTAATTTTTCTTGATTTTTTTTTCTCATATATCGCCTATGTGATTTATATTTATACGTTAATTCCGTAGCTACGTGCACTTTTAAAATGTAGAGTTTTATTCCTAGTTCTTATTATGTCCAAATGATTTTCAATTTATTCTTTCATTTCCTTTTCTTTCTTTAATTTCCGTCCCGTTCCTCTCGCTAATATAATTCATTTTTTTTCATTATCTTTTAGATTTCTAAAACGAACGCTACGGATTGGAAATGCGGAAAAAAATGAAAGATAAAGGAAACATGAAAATTACATTCCACTCCAACTTTTTGAAATTTAAATTTGCTTACAAGTGGAGAGACATATTGAAAATAATGTAATAGGAATAAATGAAATATTACTTTTTAATTGTGCTGTGTTTGGACTTTTCTATAAGTATTTTCAATTGCACAAATTACATATCATAATCCAAAGAATCAATAGTCACCACTACTTTGTAATTCCTCATGAGTTTATGAAAGCAGATTTCGAATCTTTGCGAATAATATTTATTGGCAACTGTATTTTCGAGGAATATGAGTTTAAAAGGTTTATCTCTGTGTGTTTTACTAATAAAGTTAAGTATTTGTGAAACTTGGCCACATGAGTTGATAGTATGCTCATCAGGATGATGAAGGGGTCTTTTATGATTCACTTTGACTACTGACTCAATATTTGTACACTTTTCATGGTGGAGGATGGGGATAAAAAAGGCAAAATTACCAGTCGGACTCAGGGTGACTAAAGAAAAAAGTGTCAAATAATAACTCATCTGACAGTCGCCACTTTATCGCAACCTGGAAAAAGTAATTAATGACTTTAAAGTTGAAAAAAAAAATAAGTAAATGGTAAAATGTTTTACATCAAAATCAAGGTAGAGCCTTTTTCAACTAGTTTATTAAAAACGAATAACTTGTATTAATTCTTATATTTTGAGCTTTTAACTTCTGGAAATGAGAAAACTACCACACTACCACTTTGAGAAAAAGAAGATAGTAGATATGTTTTTAAAAAGGGGAGTACTAGTTAAATTTTTTACTACTGGTGCCACTAAAGAATTTTAGTAGTTTAGCGTTTTTGGGGAATATGAGCCTAATAACTATTCTAAAACCGAAGCCCGTTTCATTTTTTTCCCGGAGAGGGGAGGGGGGGGGTGTCAAAGGTTACATACTCAATACAATTTTCAAGGAAAAAGTAATGAAATTTATGCACAAAGATCAAATCACATTGCATTTCAAAATTCAAAGTCAAATGACATTTCTCAGCTCACAAATTACTGACCTTCCTAAACATGGCGAAGAGAAAATTGGTAATCTTTTAGCCAAATAATAGTAATGATGAATTTGATTTTCCTCATATAATTACGGTTATTTTATCAAGGGCGTAAAAAAATCTCACATAGACACGAAATTATAGTAAGATGATTTCCGATGAACGAAAGAATAAGTGATTCTATTTTCTTGAATAGGGGTGAGCAGATCCAGTTTGAGCAAAAACATAAATGTTAATGCAATATACCGACAGCCCAGTCATCCCATCCAGAGACTGTAGTTTCGTCTTTGGATCATCATCATTCATTCTGGAATAGTAAATAACTCATCTGGAGAGAGGCGTCGCGTCATCTTATTGAAGCTGAGAGTGTCAAAAAAAAATACATAAAGTAAATTTATCTCACTAGTGAGAGTTCGCAAATATGATGTGGTTCAACTCGTTAATTGAAGGCAAACTACTTAAGCTCTGGCTTAAGGGAGGTAACTTTCTGCTTAATAAATGCTAATGTTGACACCATTATTGCACTTTTGGGGACCAATGAAATCCTGAACCTGTTTGGTTGAATTACACTCGTCAGAAATCACTCCTTTTGAAAAGCATTTAGAGCAGGAAGCGAAAAAAATTGTTGCTCAAAATTTTAACACACATTCATAAAAAATAGCCGAAAAAAGATTTAAATAAGTAATTGTAATACGTAAGTTCTTTGTCACAAATATGCTGCGATATGGTAATCTAACGTTGTGTAAACATAGCCCCACTAACCCTAACCAACGTTGGTACGGTGGGTGATTGGTTTAGGGGTGCTTAAAAAATAAATAAAGGTTTCTTTTCATTAGAGTCATTATAACCGTGTCTTTGTATCTCAAAGCATATACTTAAAAAACATTTTAAGCTGTATATTATTCCCTGCAGCAGGTATACCATGCAACCATGATAATCATTATATTAGGGCATAAATTTTCCTCCCCCTCTTTTTTGTACCCCCTCCCCCACCCCCTTCCACCAGAGCATTTGACATTTTTATTCACAACGGAAGAAAAAAAAATGTCAACACCAAGAAAGAGTTCTACTAGATAAGAAACGAAGTTTTGTATGCGAGTTTGCACATAGAAAGATGTATACTCAAATTTCATGCTACACGAATAAGAGTCACTAGACTAAGAGTGGTGCCTGATACACATGCAAATCACGTGTGCATCAGTACGTGATGGACATAAAGCAGGACTATAAAACAATGTTAACTGTCTTACCAGAATGATTTTTGAAGTCTGAAACTTGAATAGCAGTCCCCCCTCCGTCTAATCCCTTTTGAGGATCAAATAAAGAATTCGCACTATTTGCTTAACTACAATGTAGTCGTTTCTAAATTGTTTTACAGAACGTGGATTCATAATTAGATTTGCGGTAACAAATGATTTTTGATCTGGCGATCTTTTATTGAAATGCAGTTTTAAAAGCTATATCATAATCGAAAGTTCGATCATTAAGACATTCTTTTGAATATAATTTTATTCTTGTATGTACGGTAAATGAAAAATTCTTTTGAATGATTTCATGTTAAAAAGATCGAATATCTATTGATTATTTACGCTTGTTCTACTACCCTTTTTGTTAATTTTTGATGGTGCTTCTTCAAATAATTTTACTCTTGAATGTTCGATTATTACGATGTTCTAGAACTGGAATGCATTAAAAAGCGATGGCGCAGTGTATTGGCGAATCAAGTGTATTGACGAATAATCGAATAGAAATCATAAAGATAAATTCAAAGATCAAACTATTGAGACGTCATACGGTTCAGTCAACACTCTACAACCAATCGCTCTGCAATTATATTTGTCGAAATGTTTATTCGTAATCAATCATTTAATTATGAAATTACTTAAAAGAATCATTCGACAAACAATCTGTCGGTTATAAAAATACTGAGCAGAATCACTCGATAACTAAGAATTCGCTCATAAAGTTATTTAAAAGAATTACTCTACAAACAGTCATTCAGTTATGAAATTATTCAAAAGAAGCACTCGACTAACAATCATACAGTTATGAAGTTATTCAACAAAATCATTTCATAATTAATAACTCAATCCAAAAGTTATTCAAAATTCATTCTATAATGAAGTTATTCAAAAGAATCACGCAGCAAACAATCATTCGGCTATGAAATTATTCAACAAAATCACTCGATAACTAATAATTCGATCATAAAGTTATTCAAATGAATCACTCGACAAATGATCATTCGGTTATGAAATTATTTAACAGAATCACTCGATCATGATAAAATTAAAAATAATTGCTGGATAACCAATCATTCCATTATGAAGTTATTCAAAAGAATCACCCGGCAAACAATCATTCGGTTATGAAATTATTCAACAGAATCACTCGACAAATAACCATTCAGTCATAACATTATTGAAAAAAAGTTACTCGATAACCAACCATTCGATTTTATAATCATTCAAAATAATTTCTGATTATTCCAGTGTAAAAACACATATATGCTTCCATTCAAGAAAGAATACCATTTTCAAAATAGTACTATCAACTTTCAATTTTGCTGTGGCCGAAAATGGTGGCAATTTTTTCCTTCATAAAGCCAAGAGACTCTCCTGAATTGCTTATTCTTCATATTTCAAGGAGAATGATGATAGTATAAAAAAGAATTATATCTCTAACCACTTCCATTTTTTTATACTTTAGTGGAGCGCACGCTTGATTTCTTTTTTGCGAAATCCGGCTCTGAAGCACGTATCCACCCAGTGTTTTTCAGCGCAAAAGACACGAAGCGTATAGAAGAAAAATCTTTTCAAAACACATATCTTTCTATGAAACTAGCCTTCTCAATATTTCATATTTTAAGGGCTTAATAAATATTATGTTTGTTTGGAAATACGTCTATGGAGAGTTTTGAGACTAAGTGTAATTTTAACTGTGATAAAGTTTCAGTGTTTTGTTTGTTGACTTGAAAAAGGAGTTTTGTTCGTACTTAAGTATGTCTGAAACTGAAGACCTCAGTGTATTAAGAGGGCAGCTTATTTGCCACTTTTATGCTATGAATTGAAATTTATAAAAAAGAATATAAATTATTTCATTATGTTCAAGAACGAGATATCTCTTACGGATACTCAATAAATTCTTCTTCAATTCTTTTTTCTAAAAGAGCTGTTTCATGCTACATTTTAAGAAAAAGTGAAGAAAAATATTTTGTATTTTCTGTATTATTTTCAAATTAAAATTGTTTTTACTACAAGACTCGATTTTTTTAAAATTAAAAAATTTTATTTGTAGATTCAAAAAAATTCCAAAATTTATTTGGACAAATGTATTAGCTTGTACGAAGGATATTAGAAAAGTATCTGACCCTTTTTTTGTGTGTGTGAAAACCTGATGGATATAAATCAAGCACTTGTATGAGTCAAATTTAAACTTTTCTGCTCATGCGTGAATTTTTACCTATCTATCAATAGCATCAACTCTCTGGCATACAGAGTTTAATTGACTTAAAGGTCAGAGCCCTCGTCTGATTGTTTTTAATTTCAAGCAAAATGACGAAACTACTGGAGTAGCACTAACATTTCAATCGATTCTTGAACTTGGGGAACAACCAGAAGTCGCCAGGGGCCATATCTGGAGAGTAAGGATCCTATTTAACAGCAAGAGCACAGTCTTTCGTCAAAAATGTCGAAATCAAGCACCGGAAATGTGCTGTAAAATTGTCACAGAAACCCGATCTGCATCTTTCGTATGGCTTCCATTTGGCTGTCGGCCAGTTTCTGGCAAAAATTGATGCAGTAACGCTGCTCCAGTTATTCCGTGATATTTCTTAAAATTAAATATAAAAAAACCACAAGAGCCCTACACCCTTGTTTAGTCAAACTTTGCCTACTAGAGAAAAATTAACGCGCTGGCACAAACGTTAAAAGTTAGCTCACACAAATGCGCTTGATTCATATCCATCAGAATTTCATACATTAAAAAAAAGGATATTTTTCTCACGACCCCCTTTTTTAGAGCAAGAACGGGACAGCTCCAACATGTTGAACTAATTACGCATAAGTAACCTTATAGTTATTTAAAATGTCAATAAAACTGGTTTCCTTTAAGAAAATTCATAAATAATATGAAATATAAAGAGAGTCCTCAAAAGTGAATTTTTAAAACGGATCTTTTGTGCGTATTAAAAGTTTTCAAAAGGGGAGTTGTCTCTTTCTAGCGACGAGATTAGCAATATGAGTGAACAATGTTTCGGGAATCTTTACCAACGATAAAGCTGAAAGTCTCTCTCTGTCTGGATGTCCGGATCTCTCTCTGTCTGAATCTCTGTGACGAGCGTAGCGCCTAGACCGTTCTGCCTATTTTCATGAAATTTGGCACAAAATTAGTTTGTACCTTTTTAGAGGCGCTATGGGTCCGCAATTCCTTTTCATGGACGACAATGCACCATGTCATCGCACAGTAGCTGCCGAACAGCTCTTAGAGAGTGAGGATATTGAACGTATGGATTGGCCGGCACGATCTCGGGATCTCAATCCCATCGAGCATGTATGGGATTTTCTAGGCAGACGCTTGGCAGCTCGTACCTTACCACCAGTAACGATTCGGGAGCTTCGATTGGCGCTGCAAGACGAATGGGCAGCAATGCCTCAACAACTCATTGACACCCTCATTCTCAGCATGGGCAGACGCTGTGAAACCTGCCTAGCAGTCGGGGGAGATCATATCCCCTACTAAAGACCGGATGTTTCTTGCTGGACACCCATCACAGGGATGTTTCGGCCTTCAGTCGCATTGCGCTCCATGCTACTTTTTCAATAAAGCTTCTTTTTATCCCTCTGATTTCTCTTTTAGTAAGTGTTGCTTACATTACACATGTCCTTACGTATTGGGGTATACGGTATTAAATGTGTTGATTTGGAAAGCTCTTGTACAAAGTTATATTGAATTCATCATTTTAGTTGTAAAGTAGTGTGTATTTTCAAAATCACAGTATTTCGCCATAATTTTATTAAAAATTCTTTTGAAAAAGTGGAGGGGTCCTAATTAGAAGCACTTTTCTAAAATCATCATTTCCCCTACTTTTTAGTTAAATTCTAAAATGCTATTTTTCTACTTGAAGCTTATATTTATGGGATTCTTGAGCAACTAAAAGCAGAATGTTTTACCATTGGGCGATCTATTTTATTTTAAATACTAAACATAGTTAAAGGAAGAAAAATAATCGAGGGTCCAAGTCAGTTAAATATCCTCTACCTTTCTTCGCACACGGATGTAGAAAAAGTAAAACACACCTTTAATTTAATGACGAAAGGGATATTTTTCTGAAATAAAAGTAATCTATTCTTTTTTCATAGGCAAAATTGTTTTCCTCTATTAGAAATACCGCAAACGCATTGAATTGGAAACGAATAAAATTCAATTTATTTCTCCGCGGTCAACAGATCAAAGGAATTCTAAACAAAAATCCATCCCTCAACATCGAGCAACTCAACCAAATCAAAGGAGGTCCAGTAAGCAATTTACCGTGTAAAAACTACCCCTACTATTACCGTGTGCACTTCGTGGGAGGTCTGTGCATCAGTGTTTCAATTTTTCATGCAACAATGCTTCGATTTTTTTTCTCTCGAAAGATTTTACTATGCTAAAAGCGTAAGCTTTGTAAACGCCGTAAAAATCGTGAATTCAAGTGTCCGTAAAATAATATGAAATTCTCTTTTTTTTTTTGGACCGTTCTTTAAAAAAAAAAAAAAAAAAAAAAAAAACACCTTTAGTTTACGTCAGTAAAAGGAAATGCTTTGTTCAAAAAAAAAAAAAAAAACCTTTTTTTGAAATGTCATTTAAAAAGTAATATTCGAGTTTATAGTTTTTCGAAGAAACATTTTACATTGAAATTGTTTGCATTCTGCTGAAATTACATGTTCTAGAAAGTTTTCCTATTGCTTGAGAGAAGTAATACCCAGTGTGAGATTATTTTAGTAGAGTTTCAGATTTTTTTTTTTTTTTGACTAATGTAGTCTTTTAAGAAATTAAACTTTTTAAATTTCAAAAATAAGGGCTTAATAAAGCTTTAAAGCAGGTAAAATATGATAAGATCCTATTTTTGCAATAGTTATATCTGAAGACTATACGAAGTGACTAACCTAAGAAAAATTCTAGAAATAAATGACAAACAGTTATTATAAGACCAGTTACCTGAAAGCGAAAAGTAAAAATTAAAATGATATTGGTACTTATTCATTTTAAATAGGTAATGATTACGTAAAATATATTTCGTTATTTCCTTTAACAAGAGAGGAAATTAGAAATTACTTGAAACTTAGATCTAATCACGTAATTTATAAATTTGTCAATAAAGTTTATGTATTACACGAGTAGTTTTTCAAGTGTAAACTAGAAATCCCTTATAATCAGGGCAAACCTTACCTGGCAGAGTCATATTGCTGTGATTAGGATCTGTATAATCTTCACAATTTCGCCAGGTTAGGTTTTCCCCAATTATAGAAGAAAGCAGTTATGAAATTATAAATCTATTAACGAATGAAAAAAAATGAAGATCTTAGAGTTTGATTTGAATTTAAACTTTTTTTCTAGTATTATATTTGCTACGCGAAACAAGTAGTTCAAGTGGCAGCGAAAAGCAAAGGCCAAAGTAAATGCCAAAATTAAACAATTTTAGATCATATGAGACAGTGAGAAGCAAAGGGATGTAAGTGGCAAAATTAAAAATTTGGAGATAACCAGTACACATGGAAGGTGAACCTTTGGCCTGGGGGCAAGAGATGTTACTAGTAGCCCTGGTAGTTGCTGCTATACAGCATGATTTAGAAAAAATCAATGAAAGCCTACCTAGGATGTTATCTTTAAACGCGCTTTACTCAAAACTTGAAAATGTCCACTTACATCCCTTTGCTTCTCACTGCCTCATATGTATAAACGGTAGGAAACCCTCTCCCTTGTTTCAGAGCAAGAAATAGATCTAGTATCCCTGGTAGGTGCTGCTGTATAGCAGGATTAAGAAAAAATTTCAATGAAAGCTTACTTAGGATCTGATCTTTGAATGTGTTTATCTCAAAACTTCGAAAAGTTCACTTACATCCGTTTGCTTCTCACTGCCACAACTATATCCGATGTTCCATCTAAATTCGTAAAAGTCCAACCCCCCCCCCCCGTTTTATTGGTGTTTTATAGCAAGCATTGTTTATGCTGTAACAAATTATGTATACGAAATCTACGTAAGAAAATATTGGTTTTGTCACATAAATTGAAAACCTAACTACTGGAAAGTGCAATTATGAAATGAGAAACTTGGTAACAAAAACTTGTAGCTTCTTGAAATATGTTTTAAAGATGAGCATTTTTTAGTACTATAATCAGTTGCGTCACTACGACGGGAGGAGGGGGGTCCGCCCCGGGTGCCACCCATCTGGGGGGTGACACCCAAAATGGAATTGCTAGTTTTTGAAAAATATGAAGCTAAAACTATTTTTTTAAGACAACAAATTTGAAAATATTCTGGGGGAAAGTACTCGGACCCCTTCTCTTCCACCCCACATCATAGAGTGAATACTACGGTCAGGATAATCTTCATATAGTCCATATTTAGACCTAGAAATGACTTTCTCTTATTCCAAAAGAAATTAAACCCATTATCTTTCCCTGTGTTTGAGATACGTTTGAAATAATTTTAGGGACCATCAATTTCTGCACGTCCTTACATTTTTGACCTCTTGAAACACACATGCGTGTAGAGCAAGTTTCATAAAAAAGTTCACAGTTTTTTTTATTTGTTTTTTGTTCATTATCCCTCTTAAAATTTCGTAATAACACAAATGAAGCTTTTTCTGAAAATTGTTTGACTTTCATATTTAAATAGAGAATATTAAAACATTTTTCCTTTATTTTTCTGGATTTGCAGGGGGGGGGGTGACACCACAAATTTCCGGCGAGGGTATCACTTGTGCTAGGCACGCCACTGCTACATCGCAAAAGCGCTTCTTCTCTCACTAGAGGTTCCGCAATGATTTTTTTCTGCCCATTTTTGTTTTTTCAACCTAAGTAACTGTGTGAAATGTATGCAAAAACAAAAGCAAGTGGTCTTATTTTAAACTACAATCCAAATAGTAATGAATGTTGTATTGAAGTTAGAAACATATTTGAAACATTTAGCTTCTCAAAACTTGTTTTAGGGTTTCGGGACATAAAAACTGTCAAATTTTGCAATTTTTTTTTTATCATTTAAAAAACGTCTCCGTTTTTTTCTGCTTTAAAGGACGCTTGAATCTGGTTTCTACTTTAATTAGAAAGAAAATACATAGTTATTTTTTGGTGCTTGCATTTACCTAATAATATATTTAACTTAGAAACTTTAAACGCGTTTTTCTCCATGATGTAATTTTTCCCGACTTTTTGCATTCAAACTCTTTTAAGTCAAGAACCGATAAAGATATAGTAATGAAATTTGGAGAATATCTTTTTCAAACAGTTTACTTTCATTTTTATTCGAAGATTTTGAAAAAAAAATGTTTACAGCAAAAAATATGATGAAAAAAAATTACTTTGAATTTTTCGAAATTTTTCTTCAAATATTTTGAATCAATATTTTTTAAATCGCCAAATAAAAATTAAAGCTTAGTATTTGTGCATAATTTTTGAAACAAATTTTAAAATTGATCAAGAATATTTTGAGTCTTAGCGATTTAAAGCAACCCCATCTTTTTTGAAATAATTAATTAAATTTAAATAAATTTTTGTTTTTAAATATTTTTGTTATGATTTTGCTTATTAAATAAATGGTGAATTAGTGCAAAAAATTTCAAAACTCTAGACTGTTTAATATTTTTTTAAAAAAAGTGTCCTGGACCCCCCCTTAAAAACTAAACAATTTTTCCGGCATTTTTATTATCATATTCTGCCAACAAAGTGTCTTAGTGGTAAGGTGTTGACTTCTTTTGTTCAGGTGCGCGAGTTTAAACACAGCCCCAGTTTGTGGATTTTCAACATGCAAGTGCAGTATGCGGTATGTTAAAGATACGTCAAGTTTTTAATTGTTTTCGAATGTCAAGGCGAAATAGAACTCCTAGATTCATTTTGCTGGTGGTCAAAATTCTCAAGTAGTATCCACCGATTCTACTTATACTTAAAAGAACGGTAGCCAGTCGCAAGGCACCAGATATCCAAATCCTGTGGAGCCAATACACAGCTCATTTCGAAGCAAAAAAAAAAAAAAAAACTATCCGAATTTAGTGTTGTATATTCTGTGCAAATATATTCTTTTAAAGCATCACTTTTAAAAATTTGTCGCATAAAAAAAGTGAGAAAGTAAAAAGCATTAAAATGTTGTTATTAAAAAGATTCATTTCATTATTATTGCATTGACTAAATACAAAACTATTTAAATTATTTTATTTTAATAGTATGAAATAATCACTAATGGTATTGGAGACATAATTTATTTTGTGATATACGCAATTAAATTTTCACGAACACAGCAATAAAATTGAAAATTATTTCAAATAGTTAGAAAATCGTGTACAAACAAATAAGAATTAAAATATATCAAACGAGGAAGTTCTAATTTGATATTAGCAATCTTACCGTGTTATTTATATAATGAGTTAGTCCAGAAGAAGAACAATATTAAAGAAGAAAAACCACTATCATCAAATTGCTTCGTGCAATTTAGGATATTGCAATAGGATATAATAAAAGGAAGTTTACCATCGAAAAGGAATTTTTTGATCTGGCAAAAAAATCCCTCTTTCTTAAAATGAGTGTAATTCTATAGAAATTTGTGGTTTAAAATTTTTATTATGAGCTTGCGTCAACACGATGTTCTTGACCCCAACTGCATGATCTTAGTTTAGCTTTTAAGTGTTCGTTTGGTTGAAGATGAGTGGCGTCGGCAGAACTTTTTTTTTCAGGGGAAAAAAAAAAACGAATTCGAAGATGATGCAGGAATTTGCGTCATGGTTTTAATAACAAGGGACAAACATGATGTTCCTGCGATCGTGCACGATTTCAGAAATGTATTTTTTCATGTTAGACATTGCTGTTGAGCAAGCGATGACAAAACTGCGGAAAAACAATACTTTTATTTTGAAAGTGTTGGTGGTAGTCAAAAGAAATGCAATTTTCACTTGGTGCGTGGAATGAAGATAAAAGGTTTAAATACGATCTTACCGCCTTCTAATTAAAATAATTAAGCTAACAATTCATGTAAAAAGCAATTGGCAAAAACTGCGTCATGAAAACATTGCTTAGTAATTTTGGATTTTGAAGGTGAAGTCGGGTAGTTTGTCCTTCAATTATGAATTTTCTTGGTGAAAGGTTAATGACAAACAGTTCAATGACACATTTGTGGCAGTAAATTCCGAAGAAACTGGTTATTTGTAATTTAAACTTACGGAGAGAACTTTTGAAATAAGTTTACAAGAACTGCATATATGAATTTACTGCATTTTTTGAATTATTTCTCTTGATTGGATTAGTTTGCTTCAAAGATTTTATCGGAAAATTATTGGAAAAACTAATCAATCCAAAATCAAGTTTACATACAATATTATGAGAAAGCAATTAGTTCAAGCTCAGTTGAACTAGCTCTCATCTCACTTAACGAATGTCTTTATTTCGGTTTCAATGAAAATACATTTCAAAATGTTTTACTTGTTTCTTTTGCAGATGAGATCAAACACTCAGACGTTGTGAATACATTTCATGGTACCCAAATAAACAAATACATTGAAACAAACAAATACATTTTAGAATTTTGAAATCTGCCAGAAACAATTGAGGAGTTTATTTTTAATGGCATAGAAATTCAAAGGCACTGTTCAAAATCTTAAAACATTTTAAAAAACTTCTTCTAAGTTTTCAGATATTTGGTGTTCAAATTGCAGCAATTACTTGAATTTTGATAGAAAGAATATTTAACACAAGTTTAAAAAATACAAATTCTTATGGCCACCGTCGAAAAAGCCAAATACAACAAGAATATTCAACATCAAACATTCGGTTTACACGTGAGGCAACTTCCAAATAAAAACGAGAACAGCAATGATTGCATTTTAAAGGATGATTGGAACGCAAATCATTTGAGGCGTTGAGAAGCAAAGGGATGTAAATGGCAAAATTTGGAGATAACCAGTACAAATTAGTAGGGGAACCCCTCATTTGTCTTGGGGCAAGAGATAGTACAAGTAGCCCTGGTAGGTGCTGCTGTACAGTATGATTTAGAAAAAAAAATCAATGAAAGCTTACCTAGGATCTGATCTTTAAACCCGTTTTACTCAAAACTCGAAAATATCCACTTACATCCCTTTGCTTCTCATTCCCTCATATACGGAAAATGAAGTTTAAAAAAAATGGTATACATTTGCCTGCGTTTTGGAAAACGATAGAAATTTCATCGTGACCATTATTGCAAAGTAGCAATCGTTTCAACTTTTTCACTTTATCCTTTACTTATTCTTATTCTAAAAATGCAACTTAAGCCTCATTCACACTACGTAACTTAGTTGAATCACCTTTCGAACTAAAAGTGAGGGAATCACTAGGCATCCTTCAAACAACAATAAACTCATCAGGCACATGTGCCACTACCATTTTCCTAGCGATGAGTTTTATATATTTTTTAGTTGATTCAACACATTGAGACACTGCAAAGCGTAAACACGAGTAAACCAGTTGACTTAACTCGGTTCAGTTTTAACAGCGTTGTGAATTAGCTTCTCAAATAAATTCGGTTTATTCGAAGAAAGGTTGATTCCACTACAAAGTTGCCTGGAGTGAAGACAATGATAAGCGTCAGTCTGCTGGTTAACGGGCTTTTTTTTTTCTCGAAAAGTTGATTTAACTTACTGCCTTTCGAGTAAGAAATCTCATTTTTCGTGCTCACTACACCGAGTTTTGTCCAAACAATAGCGGTAATATTTGTTTTTAAAATTGCAAACACATTATAGATTGACCTTACCTGAATTCCCAAGCATGCTTTCTAGTGGGAGGTAAATTTAGGAACGTGAGAAAAAGTTAACATGAATTATTTTTATAGGGGGAATAGGGAAATTTAGTTTGAAACTAATTTTCTATACAATAAGAACAATGTAAATTTTTTAATATGTAAAATGGGTAATAAAACATTACTTCTCATTTTTGGTAGAAACCTTCTGCTAAGATGGGAAAATCATCACTTGCCCCAAACTTGGGGTAAAGGGATAATTAAAATCGATTTTTAATTGAATATTTTCCAGTTGAATATTAAAAATATTGTTCTTTAACTGAATAACTTACCCCCTCCTCACCACTCCCTTAATGACAGGAGTGCATTTTACTTTACCGCACTATTTTATTTTGTCCCATATTCCCTTTTGTTTTTCTTCTGTACAACATTGCCTCTACCCATAAGTTTTGGCACAGAATCATTAAAGGTTCCATAGTACATTCGTTAGCTTACAAACGCTAATAAATAAGCAGCAAAATATTTGCGTTTTTGATTCAAAAACTAAATCTCAGAAGTCATAGAACAAAATTCTTCAGCAAGTTTCTATCCCATGTGAATTTTTGAACAAAACAATATTTATACATAATTATATATAATATTTTTATACATTATTATGTTTAGAGGAATATGCTACAAGCGAATGGCCAATCAAAATATGGCTTGAAGTGGAAAGAACTTGAGGTGCCATCTTGGATTTTAGATGAGTTTTTTCAGTTTTCGTTTATGCCGACAAATCACTTTTCTTTTTGGTTCGTAAAATTTATGAATTTTAAAATTAAATACCTCCGCACCTCCTACAACTAAAAGAAATGAAATCACCTCTTAAAGGTAATTTTAATACTCTTCAATTTGTCACTTAATGATCTTACTTCTAAGCAAATAGTTTGAAATAAGAAACAAAAAATGAAAAAAAAAAAAAAAAAAACTTCCAACCATATTTAGATAGTAATACTAAAGAAATATTTTTAGCTACATACATATTATTCCTCTAATCATTATGTTTTGTGAAAGCTCTATTTCGTTTAAAAAACAGATGGAGTTAGAAATTTGTCCTGTGATCTCAGACTTTTACTAAAATACTGATTTAGGCCTGATTCTTTGAAATGTTTCATTGACTGTTTTTTGTGGTTCATCTTCAACCCACGTCTTTTAGGAATAGGTAATCTAAACTCTTTGAACCCTTGGTGTAATAGTACTCTTAAATTTCAGATCGTTTTGAACGCCCAGCCTAATCTCCATCCCAGCAACAAGTCAGTTATATTTGAAATGCTTGTTTTCACAGTTACCTTGAAGTATTAGGAGTCACAAACATCGGTAGATCACCATTCACCATCCATGCCGTAATACAGACGAAGTCAGCGCCATGGTCTCGCAGCTGTTTTACCACAAAACGACTTCGAGAACATGGAGCGGGATTCACCTATGTTGCAGTTCTACCGATATTTAGGAATCTTAAGATTTCAAGGTAACTGTATAAAAAACATTTATACATAACTAACAATTAGTTGAAAATAAAGGGGAGGGGGGAGAGTACGCTTACTTTAGAACGATTCTGAACAAAGCCACCATTTAGTATAGTTTCGAAGATTGATTTATATCAGGTTCTATAAACAATTTAAAGACAAATCAGTAAATATATGATTTTTGTCTTTAATCTTTAAAAGTTATATTATCTCATTCTCCACCCATTCTTACCAAGTTTTATCGAATTCGTTTTTTTTCTTACGCCTTTCATTCCTACTTTTCCTATCTTATCCACCATATAAACGAAAAGAAAAGGTAAAAAAGCAGGAAGCAAAGAAGTTTTAGGGGTTTAAAGAATGAAAAATAGTTCGTCTGTAGTTTTTGATGGCCTCTGTTATCGCCAAGGTGCCGAAAAGAAAATGAATCTTGTTGGACAAGTATAGACCTAATGCCTTTGAATCTTTGACAAAAGATGTCTACTTTACAACTTTCAACAACCAAATTCATGTATAAATTCCTAAAACTTAAGGCATAAATTCACTTTTATTTTTTGCGATTGATATTTTTTTTTTTGTATGTGTATTTTACTTTGCGTTGAAACTGCTTGACGTGAGATTTTTGTTCTCGGCATTTTATGCATGAATCAACAATTCTTTTGCACGAAAGGATTTTTTAGCTATGATAGCTTCCCACAATTTTATTTTAAACTGGTGGTTCCTCCAAATCTACAAGAACCTCCTTTTACGTGTACCAATACTGCTTTACGAGCTAAGTCTTCATTTCAATTGACTTGCACCAAGATTTCTGAAATAAAACTTGTTTTAAAGATGGAGTAAGTTTTTGAAAAAAAAAAAATGTTTTATGTCAAAAAAAAAAAAAAAAACTTTTCTTGAGTCCAAATATGACTTGAAAGACAGTCTCTGCAAATCTTAGGTGCAATATTTCAGTAAATTACAATTGTATACATATTTTTAAATAAGAACATATTCAAGTCAATCACTATATTTTTTGTCTGTTAACTTACGAGGAAAAAAATAATACGAGGGAAAAAAAATCATTAAAATGAATCACGACACAAATTTCCCATTTCAAACTGTCTTATCAGGAAAAGTAAAAACAATTAAGTATTAAAGCTTTTAAAAAATGTATATACATTACTTTACAAATACCCCAAATTTTAAGCAGATTACAATCAAATTAAAAACTTTATTTTACTTGAAATGTATTTAGTTTTTTACTAAGACCCTTTACTTTACCCGAAAGGAAATCCGACTCCGACCCTTACTTGGTAGCCCTGTCGAAGTTGCGAACAAAATGATTGACTCTGACTCTTGAAATCCAAAGCCTTTGACTCCAGGCTCCTTTACCTTAAAATCAATCAGACTCAGACTCTTATTCGGCAGTCCTGGCAAAGTTGTGGACGAAATGACCGACTCCGACATTAATCTAACAATTTCGAACAAAATGATCAACTCTGACTCTTGCAATCAATCTCCTTCGACTCCCTACTGCTTTACCGGAAAAGAAATCGGACTCCGACCCTTACTCGGTAGCCCTGTCAAAGTTGTGCACAAAACGACCGACTGTGACTCTTAGAATCTAACGCCTTCGACTCCAGACTCCTTTACCCCAAAATAAATCTGACTCCGACTCTTACTCGGTAGCCTTGACGAAATAGCGGACAAAATGATCAACTCCGACTCTTGCAATCTCACTCCTTCGACTCCCTACTGCTTTACCTGGAAAGAAAAGTACTCCGTGTCTTACTCGGTAACCCTGTCAAAGTTGCGAACAAAATTACCGACTCAGACTCTAAGAATCTGACGCTCTCGACATCCGATTCCTTTACCCCAAAATGAATCCGACTTCGATTCTTAATCGGTAGCCTTGAGAAAGCTGCGAACAAAATGACCTACTCGGTCCCCAACTCTTGGAATCTTACGCCTCCGACTTCCGACTTCTTTACCCCAAAATCAATCCGACTCCATTTTTTACTCAATACCCCAGGCAAAGTTATGGACAAAATGTCCGACTCCGACTTTTGGAATCTAACGTCTTCGACTCTCGAATCGTTTACCCCAAATTCAGTCCGACTCCGACTCGTACTCTGTATCCCAGTCAAAGTCGCGGAAAAAATAACCGACTCCGACTCGAACTTTTGGAATCTAACTCATTCGTCTGCTGATTCCATTACCCTAAAATCAGTCCAACTCCGCAGTTCTGTCTCTTTTATACGTAACGACCAACGTTACGTATAAACAAACAACAAATAACAAATGTTTTAATTACATTTGTTTAATAATGCAACAAATGTTTTAACAAATGTTTTAAGCTGGCAGTTTTTGTCGCACGCAGATAGTTCCAACTCCATTTGCGGTTTTTCAATACGCTACTTATTTAACAAAAAGCAAAAGTGTTCAAAAATTTCGTCATTTTCTCATTGTGACCATAACCACTAGCTCTGCATTGCAATTATCCTTCCGTCAAACAACCAAGTCTGAAACTTTGCTTCGATTGTTCAAGCGGATAGGTCATTAAATTTTCACATTCAGGGAAAATTGCTTTTATTTTGGACCACCCAGTAGCACAGTTTACGAAATGGACTATGAGAATAAGGATTCACACATGAACTGTTCTTGGAAGAAAATCAATGAAATCGGATTCATTAGGGGAAGAATAAACCCACGCAGTATCATTTTAAAAAACGAAAATATTTGAAGCGACCGATGATTATTAGTTTTCAACAGGTGGTTGCAATCATTCTGAATAAATGCAATTTATTTTGAGGGTTTTTTTTTTTTTTTTTTTTTTTTTGCAATGCCTTAAAATCAATTTTCCGAGATACGCATTATTAACTTAGAGTATACATCAACAGGATGCTGCGTTTTTTTTTTTCTCACGCAGCTCATTTCTATCTCTAAAATTAATTTTCGAGACTTTTGATGCATATCGCGAATGTTTTAAAACAAAAAAGTTGAAGCCATCAAAAATACCACCCACCAACTTTGCCAAACATTTCACAGCACAAAGCTTAAACAAGTTCAGGGAGTTGGAAAGTTTCATTTCAACATGTTTACTAGTAAACCCTTCTCAGGCTTTACCTTATTTCACACATGAATGCTTTCAATATACAAGTCATTTTTCTTTATATAAATAAAAGGGACTTACGAGGAAATAATGAAAAAAAGTCCCAGATCTGGAAACAGAGCGATGAACTAAGCAATGCTGGCACTTTTCTCTGGCGACGAAAACAGCAAGGGTCATTTATTACTTGAACACTGGGTTTCATGACAAAACGAGAAACGGCTAAACACGAAGAAATTGACTTTTTCTACCGTTGTTTTTTACCACTTCCAATGTTATCGTCATTTTGGAGGTAGTAACTTTCCTCATTGTTGATAAATTTATTATATAATAAGAGGTGGCAAACGTACTGTATGGTACTTTTAGAGTTAATAATAAATTTCACGGAATATGACACATTGAAATATTCCTTGACGCTACATGACATATTGCAGTGGCGTCACTTCCGGGGGGGGGGTGGAAAGGGTGGCCCGCTCCGGGTGATACCTTTCTGGGAGATGACATACAAGGTGGATAAAAGAGTTTATGAAAATGTAAAAAATTCAACTCAACATTTTTCAAATATATATCTTATATTAAATTATCTTATATTATATTTCAAATATATATCTTATATATTACACTTAAGCTAGCAAATTGCATCGAAAGTGGAGCACAACATTGCGGAGAGGGGCAGTTACATATGCATCTAATTTTAAAGATGCAAAGTGTACTTGTATTTTAATGTAAACTTTCGTTACACTATACAAAATAAAGTATTTTTCAAAACTAAATTAATTTCCTGTTTACATAAAACATCTTTTCTTTTGGGAAAGGAGTAGGGATGCAGTTACCCCCACCCCCGGGTGACATTCGTGTTATCAAATGTTAAGTTATAAGAAATGTCAACTTATCCACTAGGGATTGTCTACAAATAATGTCACGCTTTGAGGGGATTCGAGACATTGGGACAGTTTGGGACGTGGGGGGGGGGGGGGTAACAAGAAGCGTCGCATTATGCATTTTTCGTAAAAATTTTAATGAAAATCAATGTGACATGTGACAAAGGATATGTAGGGGAGGAGGTGAAGTAAAATGTGTCTTTTCGTGACAAAGGACAACTTTTCGTTGAGGGAGGGACGAAAAATAGTAAAAAAAAAGAAAGTGCAACGTCATTTATGGACATTCCCTTATTACTTAATTCTCGATGGGGGTGGGGGCGACTGATTTATTGCGTTTCATACTTGTATGGTGTACAGACATTTTTGGCTTAAAAGTTAGGCACATGTGACATTTTAACTTTCTTCTGTATCTACTTTATAGAAAAAAAAAATGGTTTCATTAAAATTTATCGAATTTAGAATTTCGACATACTTCCATGTTTTGAGCTGTGACAAATCCATTTTGACCATTTTTAAAAATGTCTGCGTGTACAGGTTTAACCGTTTTTATTTATTTATTTATTTTTTTTGTGGCAGCTCAAGCGCAAAAACTATTGCACCAAATCAAACGAAATTCAGTACACGCCCATTTGAATCGGTGCCCATTAGTTTTTTGTACCAGTTTCTCAAAGGTAGGGGGGAGCAACTAAACGCCTTCTCGTAAAATGGGACTGCGATACTTCGAGAAGTAAAGATTCAGACAACACTTGGTCTTTAGATAGATAGAACACGGGAGCTAATTCTACTGTATTGTCTATTACTCCAAGAGATGAGGAGGGGTGGGCAAACGAACGCTCTTTTTTGTTCGGTGCAACTGCTATATCCCAAGAAGTAATGCCAGGATTTAGATGAAATTTGGAAAAGTGAACCTATAGAGAGAAGCTGCTACTGATTAAATTGTAGCTGTTATCACTCCTGAAAGGGGAGGGACAGACATGTTTTCATCATTTGTGCGAGTTCTAATCAGCTTATTGGCACAAATTTAAAGAACTATTTTTTCTGCGAATGATGGAATTACTTTTGAATTTTCAAGTTACACAGAATTCGAATAATAAAAATTTTTTTAGTAAATCTTTAAAAACATTTTTGAACCTTTGATGAAATTCAATTGTTAGCAGACGATGCAATAGATAAATCTCAATGATTCAAAATTTATATCTCTTGCCATGTTGTATTTGTTAATAACAATGAAAGATGAAAAAATTGCAGTTACTGCACTTCAGCTTCCTACGGCAGAATTCTTCATCAAAGTTTTCTAATAAAAGAATATCATGCATAAATTTTAAATGCAAAACAATCCAAGTTGACATCTCTAACATTAGGCTAAAAATGAATGAATTCGCTGGTAATTAAAAAGCCAGAAAACTCATCCACGATTTCCTGATGCACTGCATTACCACATGTCACTAACCAGTCCAGCTTCTCCTTCTGCTCGGATTACCCACATCGAGCAAATCTTTTTAACCTCGTTGGCTATCCAGGGAAGCGATAACCCGCATTACCCACAGTGCACTCCACTAACCATTTCAGACGAGTCCCGGATGCAGCGACTGATTCAATCAACATCTTCGCGTCGAGCATCCGTCTCATTATCCGGAACGTCGCGCGACTACGGATTTTAATCTCTGCGAAGCCTGATTTATCGGCCGGACAGTCCAGGGATTAAATCCGGGACGCGTCTCCATTACAAATGAGTTCCTCATAGAACCGGAGCCTCTTTTCCCGGTATGCTCCAATCCGATTAAGCGGGCGAGCTTCCATTAACGATATATGCAGGAAGAACCGGAGAATCAGACGAAAATGGCTTTTCCTTTTCCATGTGTGGCTTACCCTCAGGAAGAGTAAAGGGGAAATCGGGAAAAGGGGGGGGGGGAGGTCTGCAACGCTTCGTGTCTTTTGAGAGGGTGGAATTGTTTGAAAAGATTGTGAGGTAACTTTTATGAGCTTTAGCACTTTTTTTAAAAAAGGAATGCGTATATGAATTTTGTTAAATTGAATGTAAAGAGCCTGGAGGTATTATTCAATGTTCCTTACTTTGAGCTATGCTACAATAACCACACCATCACCATAAAATGTTTATTAACTTTATCGTACCTCGAGTTCAAGTGAACATTTATTGGGAGGTGGTGGTTGAGCATTTTGTTGTCTTATGAGAGGGTGGAATTTCTAGAAAAAGTAGGCGATAAAAATTGCTAGGTCAAAATCCATGGGGAAAATTATTTTTTCCCGAAAACCTCAAAGAGCTAGCTTCTTGTTAACACTGTTAACAAGAAGTTAGTTTTCAATCGTTGTTGTTATTAGGCCTTGTTGCCATGAAGCTAAGTTGTTGTTACTAAGCCATAGAAAATTTAAAGAGAAAACCGTCATTTTTGGGTTTTCAATTTTACAATGTCCAAGGTCGATTGTTAAAAAGTTCAAAGTTTAAAAAAAATGTTCAATTGTTTAAAAAAGAGGTATTTTTACGGATCACTTAGTGCAGTTTGACAAGTGGGACAATTTAGTCTGGGGAGTACCACTCATTATTGTATCACTCATTATGTTTAAAACCCGTGGCTGAATTTCGCACATGTTTATCAATGTGGACATATTTATTTGTGCAGTCTCTGACCTGTAAAAGCATCTTCATCTATTTTTGCATGTTTCAATTCGTCTGAAAATTTTAGTGCATCTGTGTATATTTTTCTAATCTTCATATTTTTTGTATAATTTTTTTAGCATACAAATTCATTTATGCATCGGAATACCCGCCTTATTTGTTCCCGTATTAACCAATATACATTAAATGTATCCACTTTTCTTGCTATATGGCAATTTCTTGCTATTTCTTTGCCGTCGGCAGGTCAATGTCAGTATTTACAAAAAGTTAGTTCATGAACTATTTGAAAAACCGCGTTTTTGATTTCTTACAAACATAAACAAAATATTGAAGTTTGAAGTTAGGCCAGTGGTAAAAAAAAAAAAAACTTGATTTTCAGCGGAAACCAATTAATCTTGTTTGTTCAACAAAACTCAAGAAAGCTGGATGATAGTAATTACTAATAATAAACAATAATAATATTAATAATAATAAAAGAAGAAGGCATAAATAAGCGAAACATTTGTATATACTACCATTTATCATGGCTTAACATACCTATTTGCTAGTTTTGCTACATCCTTTTTGAAATTTTTATTACCACGTTATTCCGTATTTGTAGATACACGTAGTTAGACCTTTATTCTGTTACCCGCAGGTCTTGAATTATACAGTACAAACGCTGCAGGTAGTTTCGTTGTCAGATCTAAGGACTACCATAACCCTGGTCTTACCTCTTCATAAAAGTAAATTAACAGAGCTGGTGCAGCAGTTTTGACAGCTTCTGCAATATCTTGGGAAATTCAAAGGCTCAATGACGACACGTAATGCGTCCGACAGAGAATCTATGACTTGATCAACCCCCCTCAGTCCCTTTAGACAAAGTAGCGTCATGAATTTTCTTGTGGAAGCGAGGTTATATGTATGTCTGGTAATTTTAGTACTACTACATTATCATAAGGAGTTCAAGTTAAATGCACTCTAATGGCAATTCAGAGAAAAGTTCTTGTGTCAGAAGATATGTCATACAAAATAACGTTCGAAATTGAAGATTTTGGAAGATTCACGTTTAATTTGTATACCATTTATTTGGTGTGTGTGTTAAATTAATTGTTTAAACTCCTTAGCAGCTTCTAGTTGTACGAAGTAGAACTTATTTTACGCGTATGGAGTTGAATTTGCAGTTTTTGCTCAACTACTTTGTTCACATAAGCACCAATGGTAGATAT